>NC_140934.1:61603417-62013417 GCF_014529385.1 Adiantum capillus-veneris | reverse complement strand
CATTTAGCATGCTTGAAGACTTTGGATATAACGGTGGCAACTAACAAATTAAATCAATGAAGTTTTCGGGAGACAAAGAAATGTAGGCCATGATCCATGCTAAAATGTAAGACAAGAAATTTTATGTGATCAAAAGTTGAGCACTCAAGTAGGGCATGATATCTATACTCTCAAATTTTCAAGGGACATAATGTGTATACAAGAAGAGTCTCTCGTACACTGCCTCAATGTCCGGTTTCGCATTTAAGGTAGCAAGAGCTAAACCAAATGGTTGGTATGAAATAGATTGTGCATAAGGGAATGGGCTCAAGCATGTAAATGGTTGAATACAATCTGATCTCTCAACAAAGAACGTGCTTTTATAATTTGGGGAGAGAGGGAGGTAGACATCAATGACATACATGATTTCAGGTCACAACCTCAATTTTGTGCCACATCCTTCAGTTTAACATAATGGCTAAAACTCTTGCAAAAATAAAAAAATGAGTGACCTTATTTTGTTTTCATTTCTATCACATTTGAAGGTGCAAATGAAGTGAAAGTGTACATGAACAAATAGTGTGCAACTTATTGTACAAAACATAGATAGAGATGCAAGCAAGGCATCTAGAGAGCAACATAGATTGAATAGTCAATCACATTCTTAATATTAAAAGAAATCCAACTCATCTCTTTGAAATTGGAAGCTTTCTTGGTACATTGGAAAGTATAAACCCTAATCTTCTCATAACTCTACTCTTAGATATGAAAAGTTTTATAATTACACAGTGTAGCACATATGGGCCTTCATCTTTGAAAGCTTGTTAGCTTACCCAGTTTGTAATTTTGACTTGGTAGCACTTTTGTCAACTCAAAGTAGACCAAGGTAAAGATGTCCTTATTATATAGGCAATTATGATGTGCACTACTACCATGTCTTGCTCATAAGAAAGATACAAGGATAGAAGCAAGTAAGAGAGTGGAGCAGAGACATTGAATCCAATTGTGTTCCTATGATTGAAGCCAATTCTAAATCCCACTCCGATTTTAAAAAACATTTTATTATTACATTGACTTCTCTTAGCTTTCATTTCTTCACACCATGCTAACTTTTCTAATCTCTATAATCAAGCTTGGTAGCATTGCTAAATCAAAGTAGACCAAAAGGAGGACTATCTCTCTCTTTCTCTCTCTCTCTCTCTCTCTCTCTCTCTCTCTATATATATATATATATATATATATATATATATATATATATATATATATATATATATATATATATATATATATATATATATATATATATATATATATATATATATATATAGACACACACACACACACACATACCCACCCCAATAGAATTAGAGGACTCCTACATTTGTTGAACAAGGGCTAGCACCTCATGAAAAATATGTCTATGAGAAGCTCCAAAGCTTGGTATCAAAGAATTCTTTGCAACATCTATTAAAAGGTCATGTCATGCATTACTTTTAAAAATGTGATAGACTATACATGTAGGAAGAGAGAATTGATTGTGTTCCACTTGAAAGAGAAGATGGCCCTATGAGAATAGAGATTATATTTCCTTGGCCGCAGCAACACGCGGGTCACATACTACTTGTTATTATTCTTACACTATTTTTCTCAAAATTTAGGGAGGAATTTTCCTCTCAATCTCAATGTACTTGTTTGTTTTGTTGAGAATGATGTTGCTATCACTATTCCATAAAGTCGTTTGTTATAATTTTTGAATCTTGAAATGTCAGAGACACACTTTTCACAAACACGGTGATAATACCTTGTAAAATTGACTATATTAGGTTTACCACCATTTGCTTACCATACTTATTGACGAGGTTATGGTAGTGACATTTTCAAAGACACTTGCCTCTCTAACGATGTATTGTTTGTTATTATTGGCTTTCTAAAAGAAACCCTTAGTCTTGTGTTGGGTTAGGGAGACTTTCATTGTTTTTAGTGCATGATGGAGAGTTACCTTTCATTTCACATCCGCACATGTCTTTACTTTTCTTGCTTTTTATTGTTTTAGAATGCTAAAGTGAAAGCTTCATCTCGCATAATTTTAGTAAATTTTACACATACACACACACACACACACACACACATGTTTTTTTTGCATTCTATTGTTTTAGAATGCGAAAGTGAAGCGTCACCTTGCATATTTCTAATAAATTCTATACACAACACACATATATTAATTAGTTCTTTTTATTTCACCTTTCATTTCACAACTTCACATGGCTTTACATTTCTTACATTTTATAGCTTGATTCCAGTCAATGTTAACGTTCGAGAAAGTTTTTTAAATGAAGCAGTTGCTGATCGAGTTTCCTCCTCACAAAGAAGAAAACCAAAAATACTAGCAGAAATTTTGAGATTTGTAGAATTTTTGGACGACTTTCTTACATATTTCATCGGTTTTTCTTCCGTTTACCATGGTTTACAGCTAGCTAGTCTCAATTTTCAATCGGCTCAAGACTAAGCTGAGGCAATCCTTTCCCAAATACTAATACGAGTTTAATTCAACCTAACAATTTTATCACTTTCTTATTGTTTTTTGAAAGTCGTCGTGACCCTTTCACTTGTTTTATTTGTTGTTGTATAAACCATTGGAGTTTGGCAATGCTCATACTCTACATAGGCCTTACCTTCTAAGGAGACTTGACTCTCACCCTTTTAAAATCATTCAAGGCTGATAAACTTACCAACAAGGCTTGCTTTTGTAGAGTTTAGGGAGGATTAGAGAGAGAAGCATTTATGGTGTTAATATGCCAATGACAAAGTCAATTACACAATAGAGATAGAGTAGAATGTAGATGCAAAACTAGAGTGATTGACTCAACATAAAAGTGTATACAAAAGGCTTATATCGAGTTGGCTAAGACATCTCATTTGGAATCATTGATGACATCATACAAGGGCTCCAAATCATCCCATCCAACTTGCAAATTCATGGGTGACCTTTCAAGCCACTTTATGAGTCCATTAACTAACTCTAGGCGAGTCCACACCCTCTAGAAATGACCTCCATGGGTACCCACACCCTTGCGTACCTTTTTCACATGCTACCACATGGTTTTGTGCCATATATGTGTTCCATTAGGATAGAGGAGATACACACCAACATAGGGCAAACCCCACAATTCCCAATAGCCTTATGACTGTGTACATTTTGTTATTTTTAAATTCACACCTTATGAATGATTGAAGATTGATTACAATCACGTTATTAAGAGATTTGCCTCCATGGTTTATATCTTTTTTTATTTTTGGATTTACTACCTTATGAGCCATTATAGACTGATAGTAGTGTTACCACATATCAGTATCCTACTTAAATTATTGAAACATTTTATTTAAAAAAATTAGAAAATTTGAGCAAGACATGAAAGGAGGGGTTAATTAACACTAATTTTGTAATTTGACACTAAAGTGTCAGGAGACACAAGTAAGTGTCTTGTATTTTTTCCAAAAATTTTGGATTTATTTATGAAGCTGATAACAAATCCTTGAGGTGTTATTCATTAAGTAGTTAGCTTATGAGCCAAAGAAAATCACAGATTTTTTGCTACGTCAAAATGAGTACTATACTAAGAGATTGATGGTTAGTTTCAAATCTAAATTTTCACCAAGCAATTAAAGTTGCTCTCTCAAAAATTTCATAATTGAAGTTCTTGAAGAAAAAGTGTTTCTCAAGTTTTTAAATCTTTGCTAATAGATAATTACTCTCACAATAAGAAAACTAACTTTAAAAGCCTAGTTTTTATACATACTAAATGTAGTAAGCAAAAAGTTGCAATCTTGAAAATGATGACGAGGAGGCAAATATTGGGATTTCAAAGCTTTTGTCAAAGATTTTATTGGAGGGTTATGAGTTAAAACAAGAAGATACATATTTTTTGATGTCTAATCTTACATAAATCTTATAAATTAAGTTATGTTTTAAAATTTTGTGACGCATAATTTAACAAAAAAAACTTGTCATATGTTAATGAGATTATAGATGCTTTTTTTGGGTTCTTATTGAGGAACTAGCTATGCTTTATTGATATAAACAAAATAAAGTGAGGAAGCATGAAAGGCTACTAAGTTAAGAGGGGAATGAGATTTGATGCATGTGATTCAAAGGTTGATAAAATATGGTGGTTCATGTTTAAGATCTTAGACAAACTCCCTAGTTCGATGGTAGATTAGGTTTCCTGCGTGATGGGTGGGAGGTGTTTGCCTGTAGGAGAGCTTGCCTATCTATGTTTACAACACCATATCTAGCATTTCACTGCGTTGCTGTGTATCCCTCCATTGGGCGGTTGTTGCACCCTTCAGCAATGCGCCCCAAAGCGGCCGATCGGCACTGTGATACCATCGGGCATTGGCGCTCCCTTTGCTCAAAGCTCTGGCCTCCGTATTGCAAGGCTTGGTGGTCTTCTTGCACTCACTGTGGCGCTCTCCCCGCAAACAATTATTAGCTTTGTGCATTTTTGTTTAAAAAGGAGAGGAGGGCACTATTTGTTTAATAGAGCCTTTCTACCTTCAAAATCCTCAGCTTAACCAAGTGGTGTTTAATCCGCGACACTTGCTAATGGAACTCGACGTTCTAGCCGCAAGTGAGGAAATTGTCAAATTTTCAGAGATGTTAGCGGCAGGGAAAAGTTCCAAAATAGAGCTAGCCATGCCAATGGATGTAGGCGGTGGCTCCGTCTTGAGACAGATGCAGGATACGGAAATGTCAGGCCCCATCTCGCCAAAGGTTTCAACCATGAAAGAGGAAAAATTGGCCCGACTTAAAAAGTTCCCTCTAAGAAACAAGAGAGAAAATGGTCTCAGCGCAAGGGTTCAAATTTGAGGTAAAAACCCTCAAAGACGAGGTTCCTCAGGGTCCCATCTTTGCGAACGCAAATAAAGCATCAGGTGCATCTGCTACTTGCAAGCAAGGTATATTGTTTGCTAGCATACTCAAGGGGCCTAACCCTAGGGATTATGGAAAAGGCTTAGCACAAAGGGATGTCAAGTGAAGGAGATATCAGAAAGCTAGACTTCAACAAGAGCTCATGGAAGTCAAAAAATGATTGAGGCCGGCCCTAACAACAACAAAAGAACTTGCTCCCATATAGAATTCAGTGGGCTGGTAGAAGACGGGTTGGCAGATCGAGCCTTCTCTTCTTTAAAAAAGTCTTTACCACAACAGGTGGACGTTGTCGAGGCTGTTACTGTAGCGATTCCACCAACACTTATCAGAAAACAGCTAGCCAGGCAAGCTAAGCTAACGCTTGTATTTGGGTTTAGTGGAAGAATCCCGAACAGGTTTGAGATGATTCAATGGCTTCAAGGCCCTCAAATTCTTGGTCATGGAGGAGCAGTTGAAAGTACTTCCTACCTAGCTAAAGGTTTTTGCTCAATGAGATTCAAAGAGGCGATCTTCGACAAAGGGCCCCTAGTATTTAATAGGACTACAGTGTATGTGGTGTCTTGGGAGACAGTGTTCAACTCAGTTGAATCTCTACAAGCGTTTCATCCGGTTTGGGTTGAGTTTGTGGGACTGCCTAGCTGGCTATGGGATAATCTTAGGATGCTTGCTAGCCAACTGGGAACTCCCTTATTTATACCTAGCAAGAGAGGTTTGGCAGAACCTCAAACAGGGTTTGTATAGGATGGGATGCGTCTAAAATGCCACCTAAAAGCATGGTTATCAATGTCAGAGCTGGGCTTGTTACTATTCCGCTAAACTTTGGAGCATACTTTGGGGCATGTTTTAAATGCAACAACTTTGGTCACTTCGCCAACAATTGCCCCTTGAAGTCTAATGATACTGCAGCTCTGGCAGCACAGGCCCCCAATAAAATGGAATCCCCGATGGGAGGGGTGGAGAAGCAGGGAGACAATAACGAAGGGACAAATGCAGGGAAGGATAAAGGAGACATGGTATGTGAGAAAATGGATACAAAGATGTAGAAAAAGATTGTGGAGGAATCGATTCCCATACAACGAGTTGCTAAAGGTACAGGCAATAATAATAGGATCATTACTCCCGCTGCTACCCCTAAATTTATGACAGTGACAACGGCGACGGTTGTCCAAGTCCCTGGTCTAAAAAGATCCAAAAGAGTGAAGGCAGTGGCAAGAGACTCCAAAGTGCTGCAAGTAGTGAGAACACTTGAGGTGAAAGGATCTAATTCATCCTCCACCCCTTCGAAAGGAGGGGGGTTCATTGTTCCTCTGCACAATCCATTTACAGCTTTGCAAGAAAAGAAATCCTCTAACGTGGAACCCCCGGATTCTCCTGAGACCAAGGAGAAAGGGGGGGGGGGGGGGATGATTTGGATGCTGAAGAATTCATTCCGCTATCCCAATGAACCCCTTATTAATGATGGAGTCTCTCACTATCCAATCTTGGAATGTAAAGGGGTTGAAAACCCGTAAGAAGAGTACCCTATTCTGGGAGGAAATAAAAAAGGAGAAATCAGTCAACTTATGGGCCATCCAGGAACACCACCTAGATGACCATTGCAAGAGAAATAAGGTGCTAGGAAAGAAACTGGTATTCTATGGAGAAAGAAATAACGGCTTCAGTGGTGTCCTCAGCATTGTGGACAGAGAATTGGAGCAAAGTTGGTTCTTAACCACCCATCCGATAGAATCCTGGGGATTAGAACCAGATGGGAAGGGCATCCCCTCACCATTGTGGATGTGTATGGCCCTTTCAATGCAAAAGATAGAGGTAAACTATGGATGCATCTCAGAGATACCCCTATTGAAGGGGAGTCGCTGTTGGTTGGCGACTTTAATATGGTAGAAAAGAGCAGAGATAGAACAGGATCCTCCAGTATGTTGACTGGCTCAAAAAGGTCTAAATGGAAAAGTCTGTGTGAAAAGTGGGCAATGATCGACTTATGGGAAGTTGGACCATGGAACAGCACACTTGGGTTCACCTACACAAGCCTCCAGTACGCCCGCACTGCTTCTAGACTGGACAGATGCTATTGCTCGCACCAAGCAGACTGGATACCGACGTTGATGGAGATAAAGGTAGTCCCAACAAAAACCCTTTCGGATCACATTCCTCTGCACATACATTTTAAGAAGAATAAAGAGGAGGAACAAACCCCAAGAGGTGAGAAAAAACTGTTGGTAATAGGGGCACACCTATTCAAAGACCCTCTTTTCAGGAATCTAACCAAGAAAGCACTGGGTAAGCTAAAAAACTATGTCGTCCTCAACAAACACAATGCGTGGAACCTCTTTGCTCGGAGCATCCAAAAAGCAATGAAAACCTCGAGCCCCTAAATCAAGAAAGCTAGGGAGGATCACCTTTTGCATCTTACAGTGGAGGTACAATTGCTTACCTCTATAAAAGCCAATGGGCATGCTACTGAGGATGAACACAAACAATGGCTCAAAGCCAAATCTAGCCTTGCTAATGAGCAGTTAGAAGATATCAAAAAGGCTAGGCTTCTCTCCAGAGAGACTATTCTGCAACCTGAAGCCTCCAATCAAGCTCAGTTTTTTAGGGCTTTAAAAATCAAGAAGAGCCGGGGCCACGTCCGCTCGCTCGATGATGAGAAAGGGACAACACTTCATAACCAGGATGAAATGGCTGGTTTGATGTTGAGCTATCTCAGTCAAATCATTGGACGGTCGGAGACGCAGTCCCAAGAAGTGGAAGAAGCTAGAGAGACCTTACTTCAGAGTGTCAAGAAGGAAATTCCCCACTCTAGATGCAGGACAAGGTGGCTGATGCGTGTCCCTTGTACAAGTGGAGGATTCACTTGCTGTGTCAAATTTTAAGAATCATGGTTTAAGTGGTGAATGCTTTTCTTTATCCGGACTTATGAGGTTGAGGTGTTTGGGTGGCTATAGAAAGCCGTGTTATTTTTGCATTTTTCTCTGTTCGCTGTGTCATGTAAATATTATTCTCTCTCTTTAATTGTAGATCGGCACCTTCCACTATCAATGCCAACTCATCTTGGGTTAAAGTGGCTAATAGCTTGGAACGGGCATTCTCAGAAGACAAATGTTCACTAGCATTGCAAGCCCTTGGCAAGGAAAAGTCCCCTGGTTGGGGTGGGATGACGGTGGAGTTCTATAGAGAATTTTGGGATGATCTCAAGGCCCCAATCACAAGATTGGCCAATAAAGCCATGGTCGAAGGGTCGTTGGAGTTAAGTGTGAAGAGAGGGCTTATCAAGCCCATCCCAAAACAAATATGTTGTTCCAAACTAAAACATTGGTGCCCTATAACGATGATGTCGGTGGCCTACAAAATTACAGCTAAAGTAGTGGCCCTCAGACTAGCCCCCTTACTAACCAAGATCATCTCTCCCCATCAACATGGTTTCGTCAAAGGAAGGTCCATTTACGATAACATCTTGGCAGCAATGGTGGGCATAGAATACGCAACTTTCACAAAGCAAGAGTGCATTCTGTTGCAATTGGACCTGGACAAGGCCTATGACAGAATAACATGGACATATATACAAGCCTTCATGGAAGCTCGGCTTTAGGCCACGCCTATTTTGACTGGTACGTGTAATGGGGGCTGGAAGCTAGTCGGAGCTCCTATTCAATGATAGAATTGTGGGCTCTTTTGAGGTCAAAAGGTCTATTAAACGGGGCCTGCCCTCTGGGCCCCCTACTTTTTGCCATAGGATCACATCCTCTAATCACGACGCTCAAAGCTAGTGCTGAACGAGGGGAGGTGCAAGGCCTTGTCTTACCTGGAAATAGCCAACTCCTGGAAAAACGTTTTGCAGACAATTCTCCCTCTTCTTGAAGGCGTGCCCCCAGGTCATTAGAAAATCTCTGGAGATTGTACAAATATTCTCAGTAGCTTCGGGCTCCTAGTGTAATATAGAGAAGTCAAGGATGATTTCCCTATCGGAAAATGACTCATTTGACCCTTCCGTCTGGTCGGGGGAGATTGTCACAAAAGGGACTATCTTTAGACATCTGGGAGCCCCCTTGGGGGTGGACGTAACTCACAAGCAAAGATTCGAGTGGGTGCTTGAAAAAATCAAAACAAAAATGAGTAGGTGGGAGTATGCTCTTCTCCTATTCCCAAGTCAGGTAAAAGTGATGAATGCCTTTATGAGTCCTTATATTTCCTTCACTAGCCCGCTTCTCAAGATGGCTAAGTGTCACTGGAAAGAGTTCTTAAAACTAGTAAAAATATTTTTATGGAAAAATAACACGAAATCTTCGAGGCCATGGCAATGGGCCCGGTGGGAATCAGTTTCTCGACCGGGGAATCAAGGAGGCCTCGTAATTCTCAACACTGTGGCCCATGCAGAAGCTTGTTGCACCAAATTTGTGGTTTCCTTGGCTAAACAGGATCAAGTTTGGGTTGTCATGATCAGAGACATGATAGAAGCAGCGAAACTTGGCTCGAAGGGTGGAAAGTGGAGAGGGGTGGAGGTTCATGACATACTGTTAGCCCCGGCGTGGTCTACTTTAAGACTAGGGTGTAGCTCAGGAGAACTGGTAAGAAAATTCAATAGAGCAGTAGGAGTCTTAAGGTGGGGGGAATAAGCCAGATACTTCAAGAACTCCATCCTACATTGGTCCCTCTGGCTCTCCAAAGTTGTGGATCCACCACCAACTCCCTATTGGATTGAGACAGCCAGGAAGCTGAATAATAAGGGTCTGAACCGACTTGAGCACTTCTAGGACAGTGGCCACAAGAGTTGGAAAACCATTGAACTTATGGTTACCCAGTACCAACTTAATAGCTTGGAGGTCTTGCTTGTCCACAAAGTGATGAAAGAGCTTGACAATCTAGTGATGTCAATCTGTGATTCGGAGTTGGACTGGAATGCCTGGAAATGGCCGAAAGCAGTCTCTTGTGGAAACCCCATTCTAAAAGCATCTATCAGACAATGATGCAAAATAAGAATTGGTCTAGCCCCCTTAAAAAGATATGGGAAAATCAATGGCCAGAAGAAAGGTGGGAGCATGTAATGGAGAACATATGGAAGCCAAAGGTTCTGAGGTACATGAAGGTTTTCTTATTTCGCAGTACATGAAGGTTTTTTTATGGAAGGTTATTTGGGGTGCACTACTGACGGGGGTGAAGATTCAGGAAAGAGGGATTGGGTTAGATGGATGCCTGGGGTGCAAGGTAGCTAGTGAAGATCTGGCCCACCTACTCATGGACTGCCCAGGTATCAAAGGCCTTGCAGGGAAAGTATGCAAGTGGGTCTAGAGAACATGGAAAATTAGTTTTTTCAAGACGGACCTATTCCTTGGAGGTAAAAATTCAGGTAGTCCTGCACTCCTCATCAGCACTCAGATCGTCAGATACTTCTTCTTTCATAATGTATCGCAGAGAAGGAACCGTCGTGTTTTTGAAGGAGGTTTTGAGGTGGCAAGCTTCGCAAAAATTATACAAGAAAGCAAAGTGCTAATATGGGCACTCGGGCACAAGCATCACTTGGAGGATTGGTCTAGGACTACTTGTGCCTTGTTGTAAGCAGATGGAATGCCTAGGATGGGAGCAAATCTTGGCCATCGATAAATAAAAGATCTCAGAATGACAAGAGTATGGACCTTGTGTATCAAGGTTGTGGAGGCGGGTTTGTAGGGGTGGCTACCGTGATAGCCGATGTAATTATGATCCCTGGATGTTGTCATGGCTAAACGTGAGCGTGACAAAACCTTGTAATTTTTTGGGCTGCTCAATATAATCCACTCACAATTGTGAGTTTTGCTATTAAAATTAAAAAAAGAGGGGAATGAGATTTATGGAGAGTAAATTTAAATGAGTGCTTACAATCACATTAAATTTTTGTTGTGTTTTAATATAAAAGTATTTTATCAATTATATATACACAATCATGAATGGTTTATATATAAGAAAGGCCTCACTTAAATAATAAAGTGAAAGGTGCACATTGCACATTATCATTTGAAAAAAATAAAATAATAAAATAAAATTATGTTGGCATATTGATGGATCGACTCCTTTCAAATCCTTGTACGACCATGCAAACACATCCCTGTATTCTCTAAGAAGACTCAAATGTCTCTCTTCTTCTTCCGGAGACAAATCTGTAGCTATGTACACCGGTCTAGGTTCCTCTCCTGGAGCTGCTAAATCAACCTTTTTAGCGTCCTCCGGTCCATCGTAGGATTCGTTCTCCTTTTTTTCCTTGATAGGCTGGGTTAATATCACCTTCCTACCCTCTATCGTAAATTTCCTATAGTGAGAGGGAATCCATGTTTCCTTTGACATTGGCATTTGCGTCCTCACCACTCCCGATTTCAGTCATCCAAACTTCTTTTAGAGTTTTCTTTAACTCTCTGTACTTGTTTCAACGTTCTAATTTGGACTCTTTTTTTTCCTTGTTTCTAATGTTCTTTTCCACTTTATCTGTTTTGGTTTTCGTTCCACTGGGTTGAACTCGATTTCTTGAGCTTCGTTTGTCTTTCCGTGAGCTCGTCTCCACATTTCCTCTCATTCTCCCGGAAATCTTATCCTTGGCACAATCTTCCGCCTTTACTAGCATTAGGAATTGGTTTTTCCCTCTTATCCTAGGCATCGGAGTGTTTCTAACTCCTTTCGTTTTTCTCTTTTCTCTGTAGAGTTTCTGGCGTTTTTCAGTCTAATTTGGGAAGTCGTAGAATCTGACATCCTTTATGGTTTCCTTGTTTTCGCTTGAGTTGTCTGTGGACTCGTTGTCAGCTTCATTTCCCCATTTTGGATGATTGGGAATGTCGTGAAACATCTCCTCTTCATCTCTGTTTTGTCGTGTATCAATCTTTCCAGTCCCCTCTTCGAGCACAACCCTCATCATGAAGTACGAAACCACATCATATCCATCTTTATCACAGAACTTAGTTGTGGGACCATCTTGAATTGCACAAACATCTAGGGTTGCTAGAATGTGTGTCCATTCTAATGGTTCAAGTGCATCCTCTGGAAAGGGTTCACCTTTATAATTTTCGTCTTCAATTGCCCTTTCTAAAACACATTCTTCTCGCTTCAGACTTCCACAGTTCGAAGCTCCACACATCCATAGCTCTTTGGGTTTGCCTAACCAAGCTGGAAACTCTGATCCTTCCAAAGTAGCTGAATCAAACTCTTCAACTAGCGTTCGATTCACATCCTTGTAGCTATGGTCTTTTAGGTTCATACGAGTAGAGGTTTCCATATGTCTCAAGTATATGTGGTCGTATCCCCAATCCTGGACCATTTTCAACTGTCTCATGAATGGTCTTCCAAGTATAATATCATAGTTATTCTCCTTGTTAAAGTCGACAATAGCAAAAGTATGCTCGTATTCAATTCCGCAAGAAGTCACTACAACTTTCTCTCATAGTCCCAAAGGTCTCTCCATATGTCCGTCCGCTAGTTGGAGTTTCAACCTCGTTTTTCTTATTGCTGGTTTTCCCCATTTTTTCCAGATTTCTTTCATAGCAATGGCCACTCCAGCACCACTGTCAAGTATTGCCATCGTGTTAACTCCCTGGAATTCAACTGGTAAGGTTGTATTCCCCTCTTCGCCTTCGCAATACTCTCTGATCTTGTTCAAAGGTACACGCTTAGCGTTTTTTTGTGGCGTACTCAGCTCTCGTATGCCCTATTGCAGTTTTACAGTTGGGTCTTTTATCCCGAATTTCTCCAAGCATTTTTCTACAGTTGCCCACATGTTTGGTCGTAGTCTCAAAAGCTCAGCTAGGGTGATAGTGCATATCACTGGTGTTGACAAAATCTCTATCAATCATTGCGAGTCTATAACTTTTTCTGAAGAGATTCCTCGTGAGGGAAGCGCTCTAATCTCATATTTTGCTTCATATTCTCCTAAGTATGAAGGTAAGGTTTAGCGAATGAGGTTTACTCTCTACTGTTCTAACAAAGCCTCCATCTCCCCATTAAGAATGCAGATCTAAGTCCACTTGAGATCCTGCCTCAAATTCCTCTATGGGAGGATTCCTGATGTCCTTTTCCCCATTTGTCTGATTAGCTTGACAACTCAACTCGTTTGCAAAGTTTGCCTCTCTCACTTGTTTCCAAAACTCATTGTAATCCTCATCTCTTCCGTAAGACCTCTGTATCACAGGATGAAAACTCTCTATTTCTTGATCTGTGGTGTTCATCACCATACCTTCATCCCCGTGCTTTTTTTCAGGATTTTGTGCACTGCTAGGCTCTTCAACTACCCGTGAGAGGATAGTCTCTTGATGAATTGGGTTTTCCACTCCACAATTCATTGGTTCTCTAGATGGTTCTAACAAGGCTTGTGCAGTCTCGACCATTTTCTCACACATTTCGAGTCTCTGCTTTTCCAATTCCGCATTTGGATAAGTTAACCACCGTTGTTCTTGTGTTTGGTTGTCTTTAATTTTGCTTCGTAAGCTCTCATCAGTGCATCCAATGGTTTGTGTACTTTGTCGACTAATAATGATCCACCTGAGCTTACACTCGTTGTCTCTTTGACGCTCTTCAATTTCGACTTTTCTGAGTCCATTTCCCGTATTCCGTTTTGACTCTCAAGTTTCTCTAATCTGTCTTTTGTTTGTTTTAATTCCTCAGCTAGAATCGCATCTTGCTCTTCTTTTTTCAGCTTCATGCGGGCTTTCCTAGCTTTCCATGTGTTTCTATGGCTTCGTCGTCCTTGACTTGCCAATTCCGTCTCTGACTTTCCCTTCTCTCGTTCTCTAGGGGTTTTCTTCGCTTGAGCTCTAGTCACAACTTTTGTTGGTATTTTGGTTTCATTTTCAGACCCACTGCTAGTAGGAATCGACTCTAGCATGTTCAATGTCGTCTTTTGCACTTTGTTGGGATTCTTTGAACAATCCTCAATGAAGTGAATGACACCACACTCTGTGCAATATGCATTCATTCTAATGATCTCTGTGTGTGGACAAACATTCATCAAATGGTCACCTCCACACTTATAACAGGGTCCCAATGCAGGTCTTGGTGTCCCTTGATTTGCTCTTTGTGGATAGGCTGGTCTTTGGCCTGACAACCCCCCATGAGCTATGAACATAAGTGTTCTTGCATCCAAGTTATACCTCTCTTCATTTCAGGCATGTGCGGTTGTTGGTGGTCCAACATTTCCTATCATGCTCCAAGGTTCTGGTTTTTTTGGTTCTTCAGGTGGATAATACACAGTAGGAGCCATGGGTTCACCGGAATCTTCGTAATAAGTCTGAACAGGCACTAAAGCTCGTTCTTCCTAATTCTCTAGGGTGGGTGCATATCTAATACCCACTGGTCTCACTCCTGGTAAGGGTGGTTGTTGCCCCAATACCGGCTGTGGCCTTTCTATCCCCATAGGACCTAGTACGTTTCCCATTGGGTATCTAGGTACTGGATGTACCTGAGGTGGTGCTATTTGAGCTGGAGGTGCATACTGAAGCTCCTTTACATAACCCTTGTTGTAATAGCACTCTTCTGTTGAATGATTCATCCATTTTTGTTCAATTGCACACCATTTTGTTGGTTTTGGCATTGGTTTAGGGTATGGTGCTAATCTCCTTATAGCATCTTCTATCATTTGTTCCATGTTTGGATTTGTTATTGTTTGGACATTCTTCTTAGTGGTGGTCTTGCTAGCTACGAAAGATGAGCTATTGGAAGCGACATCCGTATCCGTTGCCACCTCTCCATAAACAGCACAGTTATCCACTAAGTATAGGGCTTCTCTGGTCACTTGCTCAAAACTTGTACAAGCTTTCAGGTGCAAGTCTTTCTTGAGAGTGTCATTTCTCAGCCCTTCTATAAAGAGGACAGATAGTTTGTCATCTTGTGGTCGTTCCCGCACTGGACATCTCTCTATGTATTTTTTGAAGCGAAGCAAAGCTTCCTTCACCTTTTCTTGCTCCTTCTGTTTGAAAGCATATATTTGGGATACCGTGTTGTGTTTGATCCCTCTTTTCAAAAATTCCTCGGCAAACTCTCGCAGCAAGTGGTCAATATCATGGAAACCTCCACCATTCAGTGGTTGAAACCATGTCAATGCCGTCCCTTCTAAAGTAAGACCAAATCCTTCGTATTGTGTGTGGAAATCTGTTTATGTGCTCAGCTCTAAAGACTTGCTTAAAGAGTGATACATGTGCATATGGATCTCCTGAGCCACTATACTTCTTCGGCATACACTTGGCCACTTGAGATGGTCTCATGCGTCTATTGTCTGCCACCAATCTCATTGCTCCTGTATCCCGACTAAAACTTTCTCTTGTGTCATGGGCTGCTCTAGTTGGATCCCTTGCCACGAATCTACTACTAGGAGGCAAATGTGATGGTGCTGCTGCAAACATCGGACCTACCGTAGTATGTGTAGAGAATGGAACTGCACTACCTCGATTCGTAGCCATTGACTCTCTAGAATGTAATGTTCCCATTGGGCTTGGCATAGAATAATGAGGTCGTCTGAAAGATTCAGTTACATGAGTCCTCTCTCTACCTGTTGCCATCGGTTCTGGCATGACAGTTGTAGGTGCTCGTCTGAGTGGGCTTGGAGTGACATAATAATGGTGAAGTGGTCCCCCAAAGTATGTGTATCCTTCCAATTCCTTTTTATTGATTGCTTCATATCGTCTTCCATAATTGTCGTAGGCAACAATCTTCGTTTCTAATCCCTTTGTGTAGGTAAAGACATAAAGTCTTTTCCGCTCTGTCAACTCATCAACGTAGGGTTCCTTGCATCTATAATAGAGATCTTCCTCTCCATTATTATACTTGTATAACCCCACATAGACGTTTTCTGTGTTGATTCTCAAAGTTTCATTTTCTCGTCTTAATCTAGCATTAGGGAAGCTCATTGTTGGTGCTTTCTCTTCGGGTTCTTCATCTACTTTGTCTTTCGTGCCCATCAATCCCCACTTGTCCACAATGTTAGGATTCAGGACTACCAAGTACATGATACCTTCATCATCTAGGTACCTATCTCCGCTATAGCACACAGGCACTAAGTCCTTGAACTCACTTGGTCTATCTTCTATCTTCACACAATAGCGGTCCATACCATCTTTGTAGATCTTGGCACCTTACTTGTTGTCATATTGATACTTGATGAACAATAGCTTCATTGCGGCCGAAGGGTTTGATGGTCCTGCTGCCATGTTTTCTCTTTCGTTTAAGTTCAAGTATCCTAAGTGTTCAATGAAAATATCGTAAGATCTCTTTGAAGAAGTATTGGAAATAATTTCTTCAAGGATTGGCTCTAACGGTCGCACTACACTTTGGTTTACACTCTCCTCGGTTGATATAACACTCGCTTGTTCTCTTTGTCTCTGTTGGTTATTCTGGAGATATCTACCGGATCTCAAATTCATCAATCCCCCTAGAGGAATCTAACTTTTCAGTCTCGACAGTTTGTTTTATCCCCGTTTCGGTGATCAAAAGTGATCCAAACTGAATGATACTTGGTCAAATGGTTTGTTTTGTCAATTGGAAGACTTTTGTGATTTGAAGTGAAAATTTTGTATCAGATTTGCTCAAAAAGACATTATACGCGTATGATGTCTTTTTTTCCAGATTTTGGATATTTTTGCTTTGCTCACTCCTAGTAGCATCCTTATGCTCTATCCACTCACAAAATTCAATTTGAACTCTGGTTGTGCAAGTTATGGCCAGATTAGGCTTTTCTGGGAAATTTCCCGATTTTTGACTTACCTAGGGTCAAATGTGATCCAAATGATATGAAACTTGAAATACAAGCTCTAGACAACTAGTACAAAGGATCTGTGATAGAAAAATGTCAAAATTTTCCCAAGATTAGGTTGGAGACATCATACGCGTATGATGTCTTTTTGTCCAATTTTGGTCCAAACTTGATATTTCAGCTATTCACTATGTTTGCAACAATGTTGTCAAGACAAAATTCCAAAATCACATCAGCAAGTGCAAAAAGACATTATACGCGTATGATGTCTTTTCTCACAGATTTGCCCAATTTTCAATTTAAGCTTCTCCAAGTGTTTGTATTTGAGTATCAAGTGTTTTTATCAAGTTGGAATGCAAAAATGAGCTCTGAATCAATTTTCCCCATTCTTTGCGTTTTTTGCATTCTGACTTGGTATTTTGAGTTTCTAGAAGTGTTAAAGCCCTTGTTTTATGTTGATCTTAGGATAAAATCCCCCTTCTGAACACTCTGGTAATGTCAAATTTTTAGTTTGGTCTCTATTTAGCCCTTAAGACATCATACGCTGTGAGCAGGATGAAAACACACAGAACGCCTCTATAAGACCCGACATACACTCTTGGGAAGATACACACACACACTATGGGGCACCACTCAGCTTACACAACACACCTTGCCGAGACAGGGAACACACCTCTGGAGTGAGAGGAGAGAGACTATCCACTTGCCCACTCCACACAGACACACACACACACACACCCAAAAACCTCATCTCAAAAGAGGAGAATTTATGATGTTTAGATACAAATGAGCTTGGGCCAACACCAATGGGGCAAATAGCTCACACAATATGGGTAAAATAAGCCAGATACAATCACAAACTGGAGCAGAAGCTTTGCTCATAGGAGAAACTTACACAGCAAAAACAGCAGAAAAAGAGTGAGGAATTTGGAAAAATGGACAGCGCCATCACGTCCGGAATGGCCCAAAACCCTAGTCTACAATGTCAAAGTGCTCAAATCCGACCTCGGGTGAGCAGTTTACGGCCAAAACAGGCTCTAAAAACCTCAAAAACACAGTTGTGGATGTTCCTCCTCTCTTATCCACGTTTTTTCTGGTCTTCTCTCTGTTTTTTCAGTTCCCACACTTAGCTTTATTAGTTGGGCACCCTTGTCCTTTTAGATGACCTCAAACGGACCCCGAACAGGCCAAAAACTGACCTCGCAGTGCATAGTTGTCACCTTTTTGCATCATCCGCACACCTGGCACTCGACTTTTTTCAATAATGCATCCCGCCACCACGTGAAGTGGCCCCAAAAATTGGTCCTCATGATGACCTCTCTGCATAATTATCACAAGAAAACATCCACGTCGTGTCCGTACTTATCCACGTGCAAGTCTTGACCCCGTTCGGCCTCCTGACGCCACTAGATGCCATCTGACGCACCTGCTTACCTCATGTCGTTGGCCCGCGGATAGCTTCCTCGAGAAATTTAAGGCACTAACAACTCCTCCTTATTGTAGAAAAAACACACTGGTACTGGTAACGATGAAAATCGATGCACTATGTACATGATGCCCTACCTATACACATGTGGGCCCCACGTAACCACCTGGCTCTGGCAAATGGGCAATTCTTTATTCGATGCACCATACATGGGTATGAACATATGCGCAATCCCTTGCTCCAAAAAACTCCTGACAACGCGTATGATGTCTACTGTTACAAAAGTCCAATTTTTTGGCACAGAACTATTCCAAGAGCTCTCTTAAGTGCTCAGCCACATTCAGTTTCACAGAAAATCTCTCTGCACTTTGTTTATGCAAGTTTCACTACCAACTCGATGGTTTAGTGATCTAACATGCAAACAAACACATCAAGCAAATAAATCACTGATTAATAGCTCTAGATCACGATCAAATCAAGTCCTACCTAAGCTACTTCTAATCATAAAATGGGTTTTTGCAATGGTGAATATAAAGAGATTCACTGCCCCACACGGAATAGCAAATACCTCAATCTCACTACCACTCAACACCAACAAAAATCAATCTAATCTAAACCAAAAAACTGTCAAACACAAAAGACCCAAGAATCTACAAGTTTCCTAGTACCTCTCAAAGATCCTCGGAGTCCACCACTCCTAGACCTCTCTAACTAAAATATACAAAGTAAATGAAACAATTCACCTCGTAGGATTAGTCTAAGGTCACCTACTTAGGGATCTCGTCCCCGGAAACGACGCCAATTGTTGGGTGGTTACGCCGCTAGCGGATGCTGTAATAGCGAGAACTCAACCAGCAAACAAGAATGTCAGACAAGGACGGAGCTTGACCCGCAGGCGCATGGAAACAAATAGATGGGTGTCAATCACCTACTTGACCTTCTAGAGACAATCACTACCAAGGAAATCAAATCTAAGTTCTAAAAACGCAAATGACTGAAATTCGTTCTACAAGAAAATGCTAACTGAAACATGATCAAAAGTCATCGAATCAGTCTCAAACTCAAAGTGGAGTCTATACACCACGTAAGGACAGTACCCTATGAATTTACACTCTAATCTCAACCTGTACCACTTCGTGCGGTAAACGCGTTCAAGACATGCCGAAAAATTCAAGTGACCAAAATTCAACTCCGATGATACTAATGTGTAGCTCTACTCGCTACGGTTCTATCGATATATGGCACGCTCAATTCCGACACACAGATAGGGAGAAAACTCACATAGAAGCTCGTGGGAGCTCACCTCGCGTAGAAGCTGAATGCGCGCACGCTTGGTATTGGTGCGTAGCTCTCACTGTTGCTAACACAATGGCGGTGTCGCTTCTCCAATGGAGGCTCCGTAGCTCGCATAACAAGAGGATAAGACTCTCTCTCTCTCTCTCACTCACTCTCTCTCAGATACACTCACGGCGCTTCAAAACTTATCTTGATTAATGATTCAAAAAAATTGTCCTTAGGTTTACAATAATTGGCTCTTATACTTCAGCCTTGGAAGTGTGAACACATCTAATCTAATTACATAAGCAGGTGAAACTACTTGGGGAATACAAGCTGGAAACTCAATTGAGTCCCGCTAATTACAATAAATCGGTTCCATAAAAAATGAAATGTCGAAAAGACATTTATTACAATAAGTGTTTACAAAAATATGAGTGTGAGTAAAAATGTATAGGTGTAGTCCTTCGCTCAACAAGAAGGCTTGCCTTTGCAGCAGTAACTATGGCTTGGGTTTCCTCAAGAGACTCCTACATCTTGTCTAAGCATTTCCTCCTACCCATACACTGTGAAGATGATGAAACAGGCGAAGGAGAAGAAGACTTACTTGATGCGTCAAAGCCGTACCCTCGGGTCGTTGGCAAAGATAGTCGACAGTCAACTGTCTCCTCAGAGGATGATGTTTGTGGCTGTAGCGAAGAAACCTCAGAGTTTGGCGATGGTGAATGAATAACGGGAGGAAATCATCGCGCAGGGGATTTGTGAGGAAAAATGCCGACTCTCCTGACTGTTATACGTGTTCGCGCCATAAAAGCTCCACCACTCATCGCTCCTAGACTTGTGTGCGTCGCCGCTGTCATGGCAGACATGCATTGGACAAGACTGCTACCCATCCTTGAAATGATTACTACTGGCATGCCATCTGACCGTTGGGCGCTTAAAAATTGAAAAGTGCGTTCCCACTGATACTGGACTGGTTTCCAGTCTGGTTTGATCACATTGGTACTGATTCTAAGATCAGTCTGGTTTGGTGCTATTGGTAATGGTTCTGATATTGGAACTAGCTGCACATGGAAGAGCCCAAAAATATCCGATTCCGGTATCTCTTTATCTGCAGTTCCCAATTCCTTAGTACCTTGTTCTTGCCCAGTCTCTCTAGCTTCTGAATAGTAAATCTTGATCTTTGCACCATTATATACTCCTGGCAACAATAATCTAGATAAATCTTTCAATCTTACTGTACCATTGGAGAAGACCCGGTCTATCTCAAATGGTCCTGCCGAGGCAATCTTCAGATTTGGCTTCTTCGGACCTAGTCTAGACTCATAGAGAAGCACCAAATCTCCTTTCTGAAATTCCCGAACCTTAATTCGGCGATCATGCTAGTGCTTCCTTCATTGTTGAACAATTTCTTGTTCCAGCATAGCCCATTGCCTGAGTTCATCTAACTGCATAAGTTCATCTAGGCGCTTTTTCAGATTGTGGTTGAAGTCTAAGCCATACTTTACAGCCATTCTCAGACTTGGAATAAAAAAATTCGTAGGAACCACAACTTCAGTGCCATACACCATTCTGAATGGTGTCATCCCAGTAGTGACCTTATAAGCTGTCCTATACGCCCATAGAGCAGTCTGGAGTTTCAAATCCCACTGGTCTGGTTTCTTTTGCACCACTTTAGTGAGAATAGTCTTGATTGTCTTGTTGCTACTTTCAGCCTGTCCATTGCATCTGGGATAATAAGGAGTAGATTTCCGATGCTTGACTGAAATCATACCTAATAGAATTTCCATAGTGTCATTGATAAAATTTGTTCCTTGGTCCAACACAATCTCTACTGGACATCCATATCGACAAACAATATTCTCAAATAGAAACCGTGCAGTTGACTTGGCTGTGTTGTCAGGAAGATCCTTAGCTTCAACCCACTTAGTCACATAACAAGTAGCCATTACTATGTACTTGATCTTCCTGGGAGTGACCTTCTTAAAAGGTCCCATAAAATCTAATCCCCATTTCATGAACACGCCAAGTGGTTGTACTGGCATTAAAGGAGTCATATCTGCAGCTCTTGGTTGACCCATTCTTTGGAATATGTCACAAGTTTTACAAAAACTTCTAACATCATCAATAAGTGTTTGCCACCACAAACTAGCTTGCAGAATCTTCTTGTAGGTTACTTCATTGGAAAAATGTCCACCAGATTCACCATTATGTGCTTCTGAAATCACTTGCATTCTTCCTTCCATAGGCACACAACGCCGAAGTATACCATCAACACCCAATCGATAGAGTGACCCTCCGATGATAGTAAACTTCAAGCTTTTGATGACCAAATATTTCTTCTGTTTCTGCTTCCAATCCTCTGGAAAAGCACCTTCAGAAAGAAACCGATAAACATCATACTTCAGGATCAACTGATTCTCCTGCCTCTAGCTAGAATAAGTCGGCGTTTACTGGTTCATCCCTCAAGGGTGATTCTGAATAACCTTCCATACTTCTTGAGAGAAAATCAGCTCCACAGTGATTCTTGCTAGGCTTATGAAAAATTCTAAATTCAAACTCCAATAGGAACATCATCCATCGTATCAGCCTGCCTTGAATAATGACTTTATTAATCAAAAACAGAAGAGCCTAATGGTCCACATAAAAATGGAACAACTTTCTCAACAGGTAATGCCTGAATTTTGTAGCACTAAAAACCATTCCAAGGGCTTCTCACTCAGTAGTTGTATAGCCTTGTTCAGGCTGACTGAATCTGCGATTGGCAAAATAAACCAGATAATCAGTCCTTTCGTCTGGCTGAGCCAATATCGCCCCCATTGCCAATCCCGAAGCGTCTACATGTACATGGAAAATAACATCACAGTTCGGTTGATAATGGCTTTTTTCACATTCTGGAAGCTCTCCTCACATTCAGTAGTCCAATTGAACTTAATGGTCTTCTTTCTAAGCTCATGTAATGGTACTGCTTGAGAAGCAAACTTATGTACAAACCTTCTATAGAAGTTAACATAACCCAAGAAAGAGCTCAACTCTGAAGCATTTCTGGGTGCTTTAGCTTGTTGAACACACTGAATTTTTTCAGTGGCCATTTCTATTCCATTTCGGGAAACCACATGTCCCAGTAGCTGTCCCTTCCAAACTAGGAAAACGGATTTAAATGGATTCAAACAAATCCGCTTCTCCTGACAGTGTTTAAAAACCATTTCTAGGAATAGTAGGTGTTGTTCTTCATCTGAATATACAGTAAAGTCATCCATAAAGATAGCGAGGAACCAATGAAGGAATTCATTAAACATTTCCATCATGCACCGCTGAAAGGTAGCTGGTGCATTGCACAGGCCGAAAGGCATCACCAGGTACATGAAATATCCCCGCTCGGTGATGAAAGTGGTCTTTGCTCTATCTTCAAGAGCGATCTGTAACTGGTTATAGCCACTGTAACCATCCATAAAGCTATACATTTCATATCCTGCGATCTTATCGAGCAACATGTCGGTAAAAGGCAATGGAAATGGATCTTTGATAGTTTGGGCGTTGAGTTTCCTATAGTCGACACAAACTCTCAATTTCCCGTTCTTCTTGGGAACTATGACTATGGGAAATAGTCTATCGCTATTGGCCACCTCCGTGATGAACCTAGCCTTGAGAAGATTATCAATCTCCTCTTTGACCTTCTTAGCATAGTTGGGGTTCATTCGGTATCTTTGCAGTCGTACTAGACTAGCATCTGGCTTCAACGGTATCCGGTGCTAACATACTTCAGGATCCACTCCCTTCATGTCTGTGTGTTCCCACGCAAACACGTCTTTGTAGTTCTGGAACATCCTGCGTGCCTTCTCCTTCATTGCCGGGTTAAGATGCTTGTTGACCTTGATCATCCTAGGACTATCCTCCGATCCTAGGTTCCATTCTTCCACTTCTTGGTCGTCTGAAAGCAACCAATTAGGCCCACCTCCTTTTTCGTTTGGTCGACTCTTCAGCATAATCCCAAGATGGTCCATTCAGTTCTGAATCAGCATTCTGATCCAGTGTGTGTTCTTCAGAACGTACTGGCTCTTCTACCATACGAGTATCAGTTGATTCCACCAACCTCCCAGTTAATTGAACTGTTCTTTCCCCTGTATTGATTTCAGTAAACTGCTCTGGAAATTGCTTTTTCTGCTAGTCATCCTGCTCTTTATTTAGTAGAACTGCATTCAAGTCAATCTCTGCTAAAAGTAATATGTTCAGGGCTGCTAACATTCGCTTGATCTTCTTGGCTCTGTACTTCTGGCATAACTCCTTCGGCCTTAGTTATTTTCTCCAGCTCCTAGTATTGTTCGTCTGGATCTGAATTCTGCTGCTGCTGGCCCCTTCTATGGTTAATGTTTGGTTTGCATAGTCATGAACAGCATGTGTTGTTCTCAACCATGGGCGCCCTAGCAGCATCCCATATGCCTCTTTCACATCCAAAACTAAGAAACTCGTTTTAAATTTTTCCCTGCCCACTCTTATCTGCATATTTTCAATCATGCTCGTAGCTTGTACCACTATGTGATTTGCCATTCGCACTTTAAATGGTGTTGGATTTAGATTCGTGATACCCATTCTCTGTTGGAGATGAACTCCGATTATATTTACTCTTGCTCCTCCATCCAAGATAACACTTGAAAGAGGTTCCCATTGCTTCCGTACCTTGTAGTCCACCTAAATGAGCGGAACTTCATCATCTCGGATGGCCGTCAGGTCCACTGTTCTGGCCTGCACCTCAGCTTTCCTGCATTGTTTGATGAAGTTTTCCACTTCAGGCAAGGTTTTTCTAATATCCTCCAGCTCTACAATCAACCTCTGAAGTCTATCACAAATTTTAACCTGGATTTCTTCCTTCTCTTGCTCAAACTAATTGTCAGAGCTCGAAGAGCTAGTTGTATCTTCACACTACCATTCTTCTCTTGCAGTGCTTCCACTCCTTCCATCAACTCTCAGTTCATCAGCCATTCCTTGTACCGCAACCAGCAAGGTCTCATGTATGCCTGGTATTGATTGATTTTTATCAGTTGTTTGGGCTGGTATCTTCTGAATGACTCGAGCTTCAGAACTTTCTGGCTGCTCTGGCAGCTTCTTGGCTAAATCCTCCATGATTTTAGCCGCTAGTTCTCTCTGCTCTTGCCATTCATCTACTACCTTCTCTTTCCCCTTGGCCTTCCAAATTTCTCTTTGCTGAGCCCACTTGTTGCTGGTAGTATTGACTGGTGTTTTTGAAGTATCTAGAATTTCTTCAATCACTACACCCTTGCTTCTTGTGACTACTCGTACTGGGACTGGCTCCGGTGCCTTAGCCTCAATAGCAGTAGTTGCAGGTGGGTCTTGGCATTGAGCTGCAAAATGGCCGTACTTCCCACAAGTGTAGCAATTCATGCTCCTATTCTGGAAGTTTCCATGTCCTCTACCTCAACCCATACCCGTTTGGAATCGGCCACGTCCTTGACCAGTACCACTGGTACCTGGTCTCTCCTCTTGAGATATTTGGGCGGGTTCTACCTTCACTGGTTCAGTATAGGCGACCACTGATAGGTCTTTGCCCTTCTTAAAGTGATGAATCCTGATGCCACAATTGTTTCCATAAATGACCAAAAGCCTTACAGTAGGTACATTGTGGACACTCGTTGGAGATATGGTTATTGGATTTTCATTTCGAACACCAAGTCTCCATCTTCCGAACTGGCTGTCTGGTGTGGCTAATCTCCGCAATCTGTCTAGACATTTCTTTGATTTTCTTGGTCCAAGATCCCTTCTTTGACTTCTCCTTGGACCGTTCATTAGAGCTGCTTTCAGAGCTGTTGGACACCTCACTGTAATCACAACTCTCAGTAGCAGAGCTACTGCTACTGGACCTTCTCTTTTTGTGACTCTTTTCCTTCTTGGCCTGCTGTTCCAGCTTCAGTTACCTTTGGACCAGATCATTGAATTTCTTGGTAGAAGCTAGTACATCCTGCTCCCTCAGCTTTTTGCTTCTGAAACCATTCAAAAACCATGCCCTCAACCTCTTCTCAGATGGCGGTTCCTGTAACTACCTGGTTAGCTCCTTGATCTTTTCCACATAACTTCAGACTGATAGATTCCGCTGCTTGATTTTATCCAGTTCACGAAGGATATCTTCATCCCCTCTGTTGTTGGAATACTCCAATCTGAAGGCTTTAAACAATTTGTTGTATGACTCTGAGCTGACAGGTGGGGTAATGGTAATACCATTTCCTCGCTGCCTCCTTCAAGGTTTGCGGGAAGTATTCCCTCCAATCATCTTCATCAATATTTTTGAGTTCAGCATGCTGCTCAAAATCATGTATGTGAATGTCTGGATCATCCTTCTTACCTCCCTTGAATATTGGAAAAAAAATGAGGGAAGCTGTGTAATCATTCCGATTACCACTAATCTTGCCGCTTCTCTTCTTGGATTTAGAATGGTGTTTGGAAGTCTTCTTGCAATTTTCATTATCAGCATCCCAATCAATCTCTGTCTCTGTCTCGGTGTCAGTGTCCTCTTTGGCCTGTCTGCTAGAAGTGCAGTGACTGCCTTTACTTCCCTTGGTACCCGCATCCCCCTGCCAGGACCGAGAACTCTTGGCTTTCCGTGCTTCCCGTTCTGCCCGTCGGCGTTGATAATGACTGGACTGTTGTGAGTCCTGCGCCTCATCAGCGTGACTATGCTCCTCCTGAGCCTCAGTGTCAGTCATCTTCTCTTGCTTAGGGTCAGACTCTCTTCCTGACTCCTCAGGAATAGGATCAACACGGATGGTGGATTTTCGGCCACGACTGGATTTGGGTGCCATTGCTGAAAACTTCCAACTGGGAGAAGAGTCATTCAGTCAACGAGCTTCATATCGAGCCACCGTGATCACCAAAATGGAATTGGAGTTGATCTCTTGAGACAGCTAATTCCAATGTTAGAAGATTTCAGCTACTAGTGTTAGAAGATTTCAGACAATAGACTGGATAGAAATCAGAAATTGGACTGGAATTTGGATACTGGAATAAGAATCAGACTATATACTGAGAATAATATTCAGATTCAGATTTAGAGTATTGGACACAAAGTAAGTGTGACTGGAATATCTGCCATGATTGGGATTACAGATAAAAGATTACAGTGAGTATGATATGATTTACAGAGAGAGTACAGCCAATAACAACTGCCAATGATTGACAACTCAAGTACGAATGTCGCCAAAATGCTAACCCAAATGCCAACAATTGCCAACCCGATTACAATGTAATGGGCCCTATTTATACACTTTGGGTTTACTATAGTAATTACCATAGTAATTACTAACTAATTCGCTATCCGTCTCATAAGATAACGTTCCCACATAGTTAACTATCCAGCCGTCTACAATCAAGACTCTGGAAATAGATGACCGACAATGGGAATTACCGAAAGATGTAGTTTCAATATATGATGACTGGTTAGATGGAATGGACCTATGCATCAAAGTACAGCTCAACAATCATAGCACCAATGCTTTGGTCGACACAGGAGCTAGAGTAAATGCAGTCAATTATTCCACGTACAGAAAATCAACAAGTCAAGCATTGACAGCAAGAATAGTGACAATCCAAGGATGTAACAAGAACCCAACCCCAACATTGGGAGTAGTCAACTTGAATGTGATAGTACATGGATGTTCATGTCCTCATCAGTTTGTATGCTTACCTGATGAACACATGAATGAGATGATGATTCTTGGAATTCCATGGATGCGGACATACAAAGCAGTACCTGATTGGGATACAAATCAGCTAAATCTATCACCTAAAGGCGGTCAACTCATTGTTCCAATTGCACCAAGCAAGGACAAATGGAAAAGAAGCAATCAGCAGACTAAACTACGAAGCAATCAATCTTCTCCATCCCCTTGACAATCAAATGCTACAAGTAGCATGCAAGGAGTCAGGCAAATTTGGGTACCAAAAGCACAGCTTAAGGATAAGCCAATTCAAATCTGGGTGCCTAAGACTATCCCGACAAAAGAAAAGAAGGTTCCAAGGGTTTAAAAAACAGAGATGAGCATCTTCGAGCAAGGAACCTAGCATGAAATTGGTTTGGAAGAAAAAGGAGCACTTATCTTCTCCACAAACCATAAAACCAATCAAGCAATGGCGAGTTAAGACTCAAAAGACTCCACCACACCATACAGCACCAAGCAGACCAAGCTACCAATGGCGAGAAAAATCTCTACAACAAACAAAAGTGCTACTAGCAGCTCAAGAAATCAGTGTGATGAAGCATCCTGATGGTACAATCAAACAAAGAGCACACAAGCTACAAGATTTGCTCTTTGGAAGACATCAGTAGCAAACCTCGACAACAGAAACCCTTGAGTTAATTACTCAAGATCCAGCTTTTGCACAGCATAGTGGTTTGAATTGCATTGATCTTCAAAGCATGCTAGAGCAAACCACGGCTATGCATAGACACGATTTTTCAACCCATGCACACAGTCGTCCCGGAGTACGCCATCTAGGAGGGGTGGAAGGGCACTAAGTACTAAGTAATTAAGGGCAATGTTTGAAGAGGGAGGAAAAAGTTCGATGTTAACATGTGAATTTTTGCAAAATTACTTAAGAATGCCCTTTATAATTCATCATCAAGGAAAAATTCATTGATAATATCTTCCTGATGAGTGTAAATAGTGTATATACTATCAAAAAATAGTCATTTTTTGTTATTTTTCATCATTTTTAAATTGATAATGAGACTTAAAAATAGAAAAATCCAACAAAAAACAATAAATCTGTTTTTTTCAATGAATTTTCTTAATTATTGGATTTTTACTTTAATTTTTTAGAGCATTTTGCTATTTTCTTTGATTTTTTTAAATGAACAGGTCAAAAATTAATAATAAATAGTAGGAAAGTTCAGATGGAAAAACGAAAGACACATGATGGTGATCAAAAGGACAAGGCGGATAAGCACAAAAAATTTCAATGAAATCAAAAGATGGAAGCAGGAAGCCTAAATTAATAGGCCATACCTACTTTTGCAAAATTCTTGCAGAATGAGCTACAAGAATCCGATCAGGGAAATTTTTGAGTCTAACATAGATTTCACTGCCTAGTAGGACTAACGGGGGAATTTGGGGAAAATTGGTTCGGAAACTCCGGGTATAGATATCCAAGGTAGGATAAAACCACCTCATTTTCACTTGCAGCCTCTGCAGAGAGATCTTTCGACCTCTTTTGTGCGTGTTTTCCAGAGTCTACAATTGCCCATTTTCAGCACCGTCTCACATGAGACATGAGGGGTATGTTCTTTACTCGTCAATGATCCATTTTGGACAGCCGGTAGCTATCTAAACCCTTAGAAAAAACCCTAGAAATCGAGCAATGCATGAAGATCGACGACCAAAACTGACCATGGCGGCCTGTCACCTCGGCCAAATCAGATGGGATTTGGACCGTAGCATGCCCTAGCATAATAGAACCTTTCTATATCATCAGTTGATCATTCGGCAGGGGTTGAGGGGGTCCCCAGTAGAAAAGCTAGGTTCTTGGAATGCCAGAATTCTGATCAGACTCCACAGATAGCTTGTCTACGAGGTTCATACACAATGTATATGATTGGTTTAGTGAAATCAATCTCGCAAAGCCCTCAAAAAGCAAAAACAGCTTAAAAGCTACAAAGCGTCAAATTCGACAAACGGGGTCAAACTGACTCCAAATGAGCCAAAATTGGATGAGTTGCTTCACGACTATGTTGCGGACAAGTCCAAAGCTTCAAAGTTGACTGACCAACCCAACACGCAATGTAGTCACAAAAAAGACCAAACTTGACCAAATTCAATTTAGGACTTGTTTTAGGTGTATAGAATGTGTCTAGGTTTAAAAAAAGTAAGTTTTGTAAAAAATTGGTCACTGTTGTAAATAATCACGATAATTTACTTTTGCACTATTTTTGCTTGGAAATTGTCACATCACCTCACCTATCATGTGTACACACCTATTACATGCCAGAAACCAAGTATGAGCCAAAATGAGCACTCATAACTTGAAAAATTGCCAGAAAACGCAAAGAAGTCTTTGCAAGCCAATTTTTGGGTTATAGACAACATTTCTTGATCCAAATCACCTCGTATCTCATACACAGGTCTATACAATGCCTAGAACCAGTTTGTACCAAAAAATGTTGATTTTGGTAGAAAAGTTAATCATCACGATTATTTACTTTCTAGCCAAATTGGGGGAGTTTTGATATTTTTCCATCATACATCCAAAGTGCATGATGTGTTAAGCCCACCAGCCAAATTTGAGCCAATTTGGAGCTCAAAATCTCAAATTTCCTTTATATCTACTGTTTCAGAGACCTAAAGCCAAAATCTAGTACCATTTTCACCCTATGCATCCAAATGAGCCCATATTTCACTCAGAGTATGTATTTGGTATATACTTCAAGCCTATGACGCCAAGTTTGCAAAAAGTTTTTAAAAAAACTCTCAACAATAAATAATCACGATTATTTATTTTGGTTACAAAAATTTGTTTTGACTTAACAATTTTGTTCCTTGCATGTTTTTATGCATCTATGCTTGTTCAAAAATTGATTTGAAGCAAATTGGACCAAAATTGTCAGCATTTTAGACTAAAGGACATTTCAAAGAAAATTCCAACAAATTTGCTAACTTTGATAATCTATTCACTTTTAGCAGGAGCCATGCAAGCAGCAGAGAGAGCCGAGAAGAAGCTCAACCAAAAGGAAAAGTTGTAGGAACTGCCCGCATAGCAACTAGACCCCGATTCAGTCAAAGCAACCAAGGCAGCTTATCTCTCCAAAGATTAGCTAAAAGAGCATCATACCACAGTCTTCATCAGCAGATTCAAGAGTGAAGAGGGACATCAGGTGGAGTTGCAACTCCTACCTAAAGAAGTATATGATGTTGCTGCGAAGCCTGAGACCAAAGAAGCCAACCGCAGGCTAGGACTCAGAGATTTCTACGAACAGGAGCCTTGCGGAGTGGATTTTCAAAAACCTTACGAGCTTTTATCCACAATTAAAGAAGATGGAACCACACAAATTTTTTACACGCAGGGAAATAAGGTCGAAGTGGTCATAACTAAAGATATAGTGGTAGAAGCACTTAGGCTAGTATGTAAAGGCGTGATGGCCTTCTGATCACAACTTTCAAGGAATTAAAAGAAACACACTTTACACTTGATGAGAAGGGGTAATGGCCTTTTGATCTAAAAAACAGTGATATCTTCATATCATTTGCTTTGAGAACAAATACTTGCTATTATTTAGCACTGCATGGTTGGTAGATGTAAGCTAAAAAGGTTTTAAGTAGAACATGGATAAAAACTGATAGGGTTCGTTGACCCCTGTAAAACGTATTCAAGGCTAACGAATTTGACACCTTGTTTATATGGATGCAAATGAGGACTCTATCTTTACTTTATTTTTTGGCTTAGTTGCTATCCATCACTATTGCACCTTGCCTCTTTCACTTTAGAATCAATTTTTCTTAACTATCTTACATACAAAACACTAGAATGATACCTCATTCTCACTATGATGTACAAAAATGAATCATAGATTGAGTCATTTTTGTGCTTATCCTTGTCCTTTGTCTAAATCCATCTGTCTTTTGAACTTTGAACTGTTATATTCTTTTGTGTATAATTCAAAAACAACAACAAAACACACACACACACACACACGAGAAAGCAAATCCATTAATATTTTAGTCTTGCCATACTTTTTCTTTTAGGTAGGAATAGGTTTTATTTCTTAACTAACTGAATGTACCAGATTGTATCTTCTCACAATTGCTACAAGATATTTTTTTGATTTATTTCTCCACTCTTGGAATACCAAATTCATGTAAAGTATAGCTTTCTATTATCCAATTTATGTAAAGCATAGCTTTCTCTCTTGTTAAAAATAATATCGATCAACAATCAACAAGACAAGGCAAGCTCTTGTATCAATACCCAAAAGTCGTAAAAGGCATCATCGAAACTGCCTAGCAAGTTAATAACGGTTGTGCAGATAAATTTTGAGTTTTTGGAGAATCATTTAAGTATCATCATCATTATTGTCCCTATACATGCTTAATTTACTGCAAGTAGATTACCTGACTAAACTATTTATGGATAATTTTAGGAGAGTGGTGGAGTGTGGAAGCCAAACTATGGAGCAGAAACTCTATAGTCAAATGAACAAGCTTCACACCGAAGTTCACACTAATTCATGGCTTGACAGCCAATATTACAACTAAAGGTGAAAGGTACATACACGCCATGTGATGCATAGCCATTTAATTTAATTTTCTTGTAATATGCAATGTTTAGTGCGTTTGGAGAGAACCTCTACCACAATTTAATTGGAAATTTTTATAGACATCTCTTTAAATTCTTGGCAAGGTATATTAATTGACAGATCCATTGAGCTCGGGAGAGCTAGATGCCTCTGTTGATGAGGGCCACCGTGACATTGAGGGAGGCTCCATCAAAGGATCAGAACTATTCTAGCACAACATGGGAGACATCGAGTACAATTATTTATAGAGGTGGACATTGACGATGCTCTTCAGCGAGACCGATGCAATACATTCTGGAACAACAGCCAATGCCGGGCCTCCTCATACATTGAGAACAATGATGATGATGATTCTAGTTTTTACTTTACTTCAATTTTTTTTGTGCCCAACCATTTTATTTTGCACCTAGACATTGTATGAGATCCAATAAGATTGTATCAATTTGGTCTCATAGGTCATTTTGGCCTTTTAAGATGTTCAATATAGCATTTCATCTCACTCTCTCTCTCTCTCTCTCTCTCTCTCTCTCTCTCTCTCTCTCTCTCTCTCTCTCTCTCTCTCTCTCTCTCTCTCTCTCTCTCTCTCTCTCTCTCTCTCCACCCACCCACCCACACACACACACACACACAAATGCATAACAGGGTGAATTTTTTGACGTTTGCTTCTAACTTGGAAAATGCTACATATCGCCTCTCAATTTTGTAGCTTGTCTCACCTTAGAATGAATATTTCAGAGGTAACTATTAGAATGAGTAGGTGGGATTACACTAACCCTAGGTTTTTTTTCGGGGCATGACTCGACATTCAAGGCGAGCAGTAAGCACCTCGAAAACTCAGCTCACCGCTTGCTTGTAGATGGGCATTTAGAGAGAACACGACGCTAGCGATGTAGTATTGAGCTACTCTTTATAGGTTGTTCATTGATCATGAGGTGAACGTGCTCGATTGATGCCCAATATAGCCTCATATGATCATCAAACTCGAGCTACCGCAATTAGTAGCACACACAAAATTAATCATAAGCAGTATCAGTTTCCCAACTTGGCAAGTCGACCCAATTTGCTTGTATGTTGTGTGCAACAACAGAAGCGCCAACTAGTCTTTCTTGGTGGGCCTTGCTATATAACATCTATAGAATATAACAGGACATACGCAAATTGACTTTTAGCATCTAGCACTAAAGGGAACAAGAGCAAGATTAGTTTGGGAAGGGCGGCATTGCGTGAAATGGATATACACTTGAAAAATGCTACAATGTTTATGGGAGGAGACAAAGTTAAGTGCATCAATTATTGGAGATTATAGGGGTGATTACTGTTGAGATTATATAGCCAGATTGTGCTACTGTGTCTACGGATGATTTTTTTTCTGATATACATGCTACATGTAAATTATTGCAAATGAAAAGTATTTCAAAAAGAAAATTTTCATTGAATGGTTGGTAGTGCAACACTTCGGCTCACATTTTTGAAGGTGGATTTTGAGTGTGTTTTGCCTTTCTTCTTTTATAGTTGTTTGTGTTTTGCCTTTCTTCTTTTGTAGTTATTCCTAGTACAATTAATGAGGACAATGATACATGTAACGGAATTGGTCTATTAACCTGAGAGTAGGGGAAATTAGAGAGATTACTTTTGTGAAGTTACTTTGTGAGAATAGCGGGTGAACATAATTGATGGTAGCAACATAAACATAGCATTTAGTTAACCTGGCATGAACAATACTTTTGCAAGAGAGAGAATTTCAAGAACATGACAACAATTGAGGACCGGATTTATGTGGAGCAGGTCCCCCCTCCTGTATTATGATTTCTCCCATCAAGAGAGACTTGTTACAATACAATATTTGTGTTCCTTGTGACATAGGTGATGCAATGAAGATGGAAAGCTTCATGCATCACGAGCATAACATGAGCTTTAAGGAAAGCATTAACTATCCCAAGTCTCAGTCCCAAGAGCTCAAACACCTTCGAAGGTGGAGAGAGCTAGCAGGGAATGAGGGTAGGTAAGAGGAGGAAGAAACATTTCATACGAGAAAGAACTAGTTCCTCACTTATCATCACTCTTCTTGCTAGCATACATAATAGCATAGTAAATAATATGGAGAATATGGCAAGCTTAAGCATTGAAGCATGGCTCTTGGTTGGATTTGCATTCCATAGCCAAGAGTGTTGGTGTAGGCTCTCAACCTCTCTACTTGCTTGGAGAAGGAGAGGGAGCTCTTACACTTTGCACTTCACACAATTAGAGTGTGTGTGAGTGTGTGTGGGAGAGTATACCCCCTAAGCAGGCCTCTAGTGTCCTTGGTCGACCCCCCCTTGTAGCTCATGCGTGAAGCTCATTGGACCCCTCCAGGACTAGCCAATCACAAGCAGGAGGTAAATCAAGTAACAAGGGTAGACTTGGGACAAGTGTCCCCCTTTCCCCTTTGAGAGAGGGGACTTGATAAATGCAAAGACAATTAATTAAATCTTCTAAATTATCATTGGACCCCTTGGATGGCCAACCTAGGCTTCAGGCACACCATGAGGGAAACATGAGGAGGAACTTGAAAAGTGTCCCTTTTGCTTTCTTTGTACCAAGCATTCCTTGTGTGTGTGTGTGTGTGTGTGTATTCTCTCTCATCCCCCCTCTTGTAAGGCTCACCCCCTCCTTGTAGGAATTGAATATTGACTTTTTGGCACACCTTATCTCAATCAACTTAGTCACTAAGCATGACAAAGGACCTTAATCTTGGGTGGTGTTCCCACAAGCACCTCAAGCACCTTAGTTGGTAAGCACGACAAGCACCTCAAGCACCTTAGTCAGCAAGGATGACAAGAACCTCAAGCACCTTATTCATCAAGCACCTCAAGCACCTTAGTCAGTAAGCACCTCAAGCACCTTATTCATCAAGCACGACACGCACCTCAAGCACCTTAGTCATCAAGCACGACAAGCACCTTATCTTGGGCCGGGTTACCACCTCACGCACAGCCCTAGCTTATATAAGGTCAAAGGTTTTTTAACACTAACTATTGGAAGTCTTCAATGAATCTAACTCTAAGGTTTTTATGCTTCATTGGTTAGCCTTTCTCTTTAATAGACCATATCTCATTTGGGCCCCTTTACCATTGGCCCGTGTGGAGATAGATCTATAAGCACATGTCTATATCTTAACCCTTGTTCCCATTTATTCTCCCACATTAAATGATCAGTTTAATACAAGAAAATAATTTGGTTTGGTTAGATATTATGAAAATACATGTAACTTCACCTTCCGTGTTTTGGCATTGACAATGCATGTTGCACCGTTTGCCACATCGATTGTCAAGTTGATATTTTCAGTGATCATGTAGTGCACGCAAATTGCGATCGAATCCAGCTCATTGAACTTAGGGTCTAGCAGCCGCTACTGAAGGACATTTATGTTACCCATTTTCATCTTCATTTCAAGTTTTGTAATGTCAGTTTGATTGTACAATTTATTGACGGCAAGGTTGTTATAGTGTTGGACGTCTGACATGTGAGTACAAATTATTGTAGTAGAGTTGTTGATGTAATGTCAGTTTGATTGTACAATTTATTGAAGGCAAGGTTGTTATAGTGTTGGACGTCTGACATGTGAGTACAAATTATTGTAGTAGAGTTGTTGATGTAGTCATGCACATGCGCTTCATCTATAATACATGCACCCAAGGTACAATTGATCTCATCTACGACTGGTTTTCTTTCACGAGAAATGGTGAAGAACTAAAGCAATTCAAGGTCCGTTGCATGTCTTATAGATCATGACATCTTGTACAAAGTTGCATGTAGCTAGTGGACCGAGCTTGTGATACGGCATGTGTTACAAAGCTCTCATGACTACAAACTGGGGGTAGTTGGACAAGATCACCGAGCAAGAGAACACATTTGTTGTTGAAGGGATCTACCAATTTATTGCTTGTTACATTGATATTTTGTATTACGAGCGATAAGTTCAAAAGTCGTTTGGGTTAACATGGATAGCGCGTCTATAATTATAATATCTGCCTCTTTTATGTTCAAATATCGCTCATTAGTCTCATGAAAAGAGAGAGGATACTGTTGATTTGTGGTTGGTATCTTGAACTGATAATGGAATGTAGATAAAATGTTGCTAAGCCTTGTTACTGCTGCTCTGATGACAAAGCGCCCAACAATAATACAAAAGTGAGGGAAACAGGAGTGTCTATTTCATTTATTTATTGACCTCGTTTATTGCTATATATGTGAGGTATGTCGTCGTACATCACGGACATATTTCTAGAATGTGAGTGAAGATGTCACATTGTATGCTCCAATCTTTATACAATGCAGTGATTTCAAACCATGACCTAGCATATGGACGGTAAGCTAGTTTCAAGTTGGTTGTAGTTTGCTCTTTAGCTTATCGATGCTTGGACTATAATCTTCTAGGTCTTGAGAGCTTCATACTGACAGCTAGTACGGGAGAAACGAGGACATGTATAGTATGGCATCAATTATTTAGACACCTACTATGGTATAAATTATTTAGAGGTAAAGTAAAGATGCACAAGGTGAATTCACTATCCTGTGATACACCACATGCATTCACTACTTGTGTATTCACTACTGTAATACATCACATACATTTGGCAAGCAACCGTATGCAAAAACTTGCGTGTGTAACTCACGTGTAGATGTTGATCGATATTGAGTGTATAGTTCTAAAAATGAGATCCAAATAAACCAAAGCAAAGAAAGTAATGCAAAAAAATCTAGTAAGTAAATAAAGCATGAATGAGCTACAACAATAAATGACCTGCAATGTTGTACTCCTGCTTTTTGATTGTCCAATCTACAGGTAAATATGTGAGTCAAGCTACAAAAAAGCAACGTGAATAGTTAAACATATCATCTTGCAATGAAACGTCACACTAAAAGTGCAAAGTATATCGTGCACGTCATATAGAGGTGCCATACAAAAGTATGGTGGAGAGCTGGCACTGTGGTCTCTCCAAAAAATTATAAAAAATGGAAGTCGTGCCCTGCCTCGTAGTGTTTATGTGTTGCGCAAAGAACATGCATGTGCATGGAAAATTGGATGCAGATAACAGACCTTGCAATGTTGTCGAGTTGGAGTCACGCTTGTGCAATTGGAACATGCAGTGTTGTGAATATATGTCCTGCCTGCCATACACAAAACATGAAGATGTAAACTTTATGCTCTATGTCCTGTGATCAATATTACATTCTCTCTCTCTCTCTTCCTCCCTCCCTCCCTCTCTCTCTCTCTCTCTCTCTCTCTCTCTCTCTCTCTCTCTCTCTCTCTCTCTCTCTCTCTCTCTCTCTCTCTCTCTCTCTCTCTCTCTCTCTCTCTCTGAGTTGTAAGCTGTTTCAGTCAGCAATTATGTCTTCTTACCTCCTTGCTGACAAACATTCATTATATATCGATACCAAATTGATGTCTGCATTTGCAACCATCTGAAGTTGATCCGATAGCTGCTGCGTACATGGACCTTTGCTCATAAGACCCGCCATCAAATCATGGTTATTGGCAAGAAGGGAGCTCCAAAGCAGTAACTGCTATGTGTTCAAATCCACACCACCAGCATTCCTGCTTTGTATGCATCTACTGAAGAGAAACATTGGACCTCTACCATTGGTTGATCACACAAAATATCTGATCTTTGAGAATGCTCATCACGTCGGCAAGCATCCAAAGTACCCTCCAGCTTGATGATCTACAAAATATAACCAGGTTTTGAAAGGTCTTTGGTACTCCTTTCCGGTTTTTCTCGGCTTACTGCTGCACAGGCAAACTGCACGAAAAAGAATTGGTGTGAATCTTGAGAATTAGGCATGGGGACCTGCTGCATGTCATTTCCATGAACATTGAAGGATGGCCAAGGGCACAAGGTTGTTAAATCTGCATCAGATTATACACTTGGAGTGGCATAATGCTCCTTATAACTAGTTGCACTTGCAAAAATGAGTTAAGTAAGGTAGTTGAAGCTGGACATACTCTTCAACTAGCCACTTGGTCTTGTTGCACACAAAGCTGCTATCATGACTAAGGCTTATAATTAGGTATTGAGGCTTCACTGCGAAAGAAGGCCGATTCAAATATGCCGATGGGGACAAACCTGCAGACAAAGCTTCAAATTTCTTTTGGGAAACATGTGAATTGCTTATGGAGAAGATCAAACTGCTTCTGTACGAGAGCAATTGAGCAACGCAGAGTGGTTATTTTATTTTATCCACTTGGTAGCTTTTCGTGTGGATTTATTTTAGAGCTTTTCATGGCAATGATGTTTTTTTTTTTTTTTTTAATCTAATGCCACGTGGTGGCTTCTGCGTTCAAATACTGCAAAAAGAGCGTTGGTCCCACCAAGTAACGAGGTTTTTGCTCTTTTGTAGAAGCTCTAGCGCTAATGATTTGGTGTGAAAGGGGATGGGATAGTTTGACCATAACAGGTACACGCAATTGATTTGTGGTATTTACCAAAAAATATCTCCATTTAGTACCTTTCCTTATGGCCATGGTTTTATGGTACTGTGTAAATGATGTCATCCATTTTTCTTACATTACATTTGGACGTTTTGTATGCAACTAGTATATAAACCGCGTGTTGCTGCGGTGGCCAAGAGAAAACCTATCTTTTTGGCATCTACATTGAGTATCCACTTATTTGAATATCAAGCTCCCACACCCTTCTCCCCACAATGACATGGCTAACATTATAGCACCATCCATAGAGTTAATAAACCTCCACCCATCCCCACAACCCTCTCTCCATGTTTTGAGTTCAAGTCTTATCCATTCAAGCTGTAATGGAGATGGCCTGTGAACTTTGAGAATAGCGGAATTAAGAGAATTAGATTATGCATTTTTGTGAGATTACTTTGAGAACATAGAAGGTGAACTTAATTGATCGTAGCAACATGAACATAGTACTTAACTAACTTGGCATGAACAATACTTTTGCGAGAGAGAGAGAGAGAGAGAGAGAGAGAGAGAGAGAGAGAGAGAGAGAGAGGGTATTAAAGAACATGACAATAGTTGAGGATTGAATTTACTTGGAGCCGGTCCCCCCTTCAAAAGGCATTTGTATTATAGGTTCTCCCATCAAGAGAGACTTGTTACAATACAATCTTTGTGTTCCTTGTGACCTTGGTGATGCTATGCATTACAAAAAAGTTGGACTCACTTTTGGGCCCTGTAAGAAGTTCCAAAGTGGCTTAGAGAGAGAAAATGAAAATGTTAAATTGTGCATTTTATGTGATACTTTTTTGCGCCAACAAAAAACCAAAATGACATTCTTTGGTAGGTAGCCACCGTCTTTATCATTCTTATCCTTTGTTCTCTTGTTAGGAATCTAACTAACCGTATGACTAATGATTTGAAATGCCAACTTACAAGCGTTCCCTCCAAAAATATAAGCCACATGAACTCTATCAACTCTAAACATGAGAATATGGCCTTCCCTCCCAAAACCTGAGATATTTCATGAGTTTCGAGTGTCTGTCTATTTCTCTATCAACTCTAGGAATGGAGAACACTTCTTTTCAGATGAAAATACCAATTTGAACTTGCAATCCTCAACCCCTTCATCTTCAACACTTACCCAAAGAAAGAACACACATCATCTTCATGTTGATGTATTGAAAGAGTACGCACCATTGCAGAAACGTAGGAGGGAGTCATTCTTATCTCAACGCGAGAAAGAACTTAGAAGGACAAACAAGGAACATCATTTGGATTTGTGGTACACTGGGTCTGTTTATCCAAAGGATCCTACGACAAATGTACCACCTCCCTTTGCTAATATCACTAACCTCTTACATTTCACAGGCGATGGCAAGGATGGGCTATTGGGATACACCGAACATTTGGAAATGAGAGGATTGAATGCGGAAAGGCAATGAAACCTCCTTGAAATAGAGAACATGTAGCTGAATAAACTTAATGAAGCATGCTCTCAAAAGATTTCATCAGACAAAGAGACAATCCAAAGCCTTGAGAAGAATATCACAATTTTGTGAGAGAAAGACACAGTGCTTGGTAGTCGGAAAAGAAAATGAGATCTGTGCAACATTGAGAACATGAAGATTGGTAGTGGTGGCCTGAGAAAATGAATACGAGCTTTAAGGTAACTCAAAGTTTGTTTCTGCTTTGGTATCTTCAATGTGCTTCACTAAGAAACGAATACACTTTTCTAGACATGATCATAACGCATGGTGCTTTTTTGGCAGGTCTTTACTGCATCCAAACTCAAACGGTGTAGGCTTCAATGCCGGAGTGCAATACAGCTGTTTAGTTCTAAAAGAAGTAGTTGAAGAGATGATAACTCAGGAAAAAAATTGTAAGTTGAAAGGGAGGCTCCTTACCTCCTTCATGAACGAGAATTAGTTGGAACCAATGGAAGTGCAAGCAATACTTGATGAGAGTGGCATCTCACACATGGGATACAGCGCACTCTTTAAAGCATTAGCTAAAAAGTCTCAAAATAAACCACAGAGAGGATCATTACTGCCAAAGCCATCACATGTAAAGGCTACCCGCCGGCACGTAAACAATGAGGTGTTTGAGAAACTTGGGTCACCATTCCATATTGAAGCAATGTTCTTAGGCAAGGGCGGCAAAGAGGTACAGTTTAACGAGAACAACAACCTCTTTGTTGATCTTGAAGCATTGCAAAGGTATGCAGTTCACTTCTTTGACATCAGTCGAAAGAATTGCGGTGGGGTTCTCAAGTTTGTTTTGAAGCTCGATGAGTGCAAGGTTCTGAAGAACAAGAAGCTGGAGAGAGTCACCATTACCCTCATGAATAGAGCTCTAGACCCATCAATAACGAAAGAGGATCCATGATACTTCAGCGTGCAATCCAAAAACAACATTCTAACTCTAGGATCATTTTAGTTATACTTAGTTCACTCTATAATAACAAAAATATTGATTATTTGGTTGTTGATTTTTCTGTTTTCATTTCTCATTGCAGGTTGATAAGGAAGATTTTGAAGTCCTCGATTAAGTTTTTAGTCAAACCCAAATTCCTTCTATCATCAGTTAACAAAGAACCGGAGTCATTCTTTCAGTGGAAGGGTGAAAGCATGTTAACCTGTCATGCTTTTTCATGTCCCGGACAATGCTAACTAGCACAATTTTGGCATATGCTAACTAGTACAATAACTTGAGCTACATCTCCAAGATCTATGACATATGATATATCAGTAGAAAGCACTTGAAACAAGGAATCCAAATGTACAACCTCCGAAATTTTTTTGATATTATTTGTAAAAAATTTACCGGACGCCCAACTTTTCGAAGATGTGCTAACTTGAAACTGCTAACTAGCACAAAAAGCGCGACAGGTTAACATGCTTTCACCGAGAAGGATTTGGTGACTATATAGTGGAATGGCATGGCAGGTGACATAAAGACTCTTAAGTGTATGTACAACATAACACACGGAGCAGTTGTGGCAAATCCATGCTTATATTGCATGGCTGATGCACAATCTCTTGAGAGTGTGCAATGGAATAGATCTCCCAACAGACATCTTCAAGATAAAACTTTTAGGCTAGTGCTTGATATTCCTCTAAGTAGAGTTCACGTCTATACACTTCATGCACTCTGTTGAATAATTGAAAAGGTGGTTCATTTGTACATATGTTCTGCATGGACATTAGAGCCAGAGAGTGAGTCGAAAAGAGTGATCAAAGCATTAGAGGGAGTTCTCTCAGACATTGGTTTGCATGGAGGCAATGTCAAAATCAAAGAGGACCCTAAGATGTCTCAAAGTTGTTACAAGGTACCTAGGAAAGCATCGATAGGCGGCGTGAAGGCTAGAAGGTTTCTTTAGTTTAGCCTCAAAGATTCAGATAGAGAAGAGAGGAGAAACATGTTCAACAAATGGAAATGGTTACATAAAGTGGTTAAAGACAATGCTAGTGGTGGGGCAATCCAAAATCACAAGGCGAACGTGTGGAAATCACTAGATAAAATTTTCCACTACGTTGAGCAGCATTCTTGGTACCAAAGTAAGCTCACATCATTTCAAGCAGCCTTGCTGGATTGGAAGAAGGCTTACCTTACAGGGTGGGGTGGGCAACATATCACACATTACATGGTGGGTTAGCATTCTACGTATACAAACCAAAATTTTAAATTGTACTCTACTCACTATTTTGTTTTATTTCAATGCAGCACGTATTGTTCAACCATGGTCCATATTTTCCAAGACATACAGCTCACTATCAATATGGTCCACACAAGGCATAGAAAAAACCCACTACATGGCAAGAACAGGTTACTTTAAGCACACTAGACATGGGGGAGGAAAGGATAAGGCCAATAGCCAATTAGAGCTACACCAATGGACTTATAGACGACTAATTCATAGAGGAAGGTAGAAGGAGCTTCTTAAGAGTTCAAAAATTACACGATCTTTACAACACATCTGCAAAGAGAAGAAACGGATGGCTTGGGGAAATTCAAATGCGGGGGAGCACCATGCGAGGTGGCGAGAGTCACAAGGTAGGAGCGAGAGAAGATGGACCTGAGGGAGAAGATGGACCTGAGCCCGTCGTTTTTATCCTCTTCGATGTGCCTCCTTCTTCCTCACTTTTTACCTCTTCGATGTGCAAGCTTTGTAGACAAGCTTGTTCCTATGTTGCTGGCAGCATCCCCACGGGCATCATGCATCTTCTTTCCCTCAAAAACAGCCGCTTGTTGTATGGATCTAAGCTCTCCGGGTCTTCAACCCCTGCAGCCAGAGCCTGAGTTGTGTAGGACATGAAATAGGGGGCTCTGTGTGCTTGGAACCCATACCCAATGCCAAGGACGCATAGAGAAACTGTTTCTCAATCAGAATTAGTATTTCTGCATTTAGTGGAAGAACGTGTCCACCACACAATCTTGTAATAGCTTTCATTGTAAACAGTGCGAACTTTGCATTGTCCTTGGAGTATTCCTTGTGGTATATTTTGATCTACAAAACAATAGTAAAACATTTATGGGCCGTAAGTGAGATGAGTACAATTGCCAAGTACTTGAATTGTTTCTACAAACCTTTTTGTGGTTGAAACGCCCAATGTAGTGAGACAACACCACATCCTTGCCTTGTACTCCAGTGACAAGCCCTTGCTGTGAGCCTCCTGCTCTTCTAAGGAAACTATTTTCATACACTAGCACTTGTCAACAAAAAGATTGATCATGATATTTTATCACTGGGCCATCTCCAATACCATTTGAATGCCTTTAAAAATTACTATCTGATTCTCGTCCATTTCCAGGATCGACCTTCCCCACAAGTGAATAGACTGACTATTCATTACTTGAGCTTTGGGTGCCACGGGCCTACCCATGTTTTCCAAGCCAAGTTGTTTTGTTGTCGATTGAAACTACTCATCTGTTGGTAAATTGGCCTCTCCGGACTTTGCTTCAGAGAATGTATCTTTGATCAGTTGCCACCCCAAAGTGAACTGTGAGTCGTGGACAACTGTGTCAGCAATAAGATGCTGGTCCACTCCATCATCATCCACAAATCCCATGTCTGTCGCACAAAAATTTGCAATTGCATCTACATAGTAGTTCTCCCGTATATTCAGCTCATCCATGATATTTGTGAGTAGAACGCTCTACCCGCTCTTCTTTTGGGTCAAACTGCACCTCCACATACTCTACTTCTTCCTCCGACGCCAATAGACAACTACCGAAAGTTGTTGACCGGGAAGTCTCTGACTCACCATCCGTCTGCAAGTACAAATAACAGGCAAACCCGTGGTAGAACTCCACTAAGCGACACTTTTTTAAGTGCTTCATACACCTATCTTGTACAAGCAGTGCATTGGAGGGACACTTTTCTAGACAGCGATTCAGTCTCCTTGCCACACTCTTGTCGGGGCCGGGGTCGAGGTAGGTTGGGTGCACATATCTCATGCCATCAATTGTCATGGAATTGTGGGTTTGTAGATACTCAACTGTCAGGACACTGGCAAGGCTGGACTAGACAAGGGCAAGGCCGGGATAGGCAGTGTGGAAAGGGAGTCCAACTAGGGCAAAGAGCCAGGGGTCATGCTACTAATAGTGGGTGGTTGGGTGGTGGACTCCTAGGTTCTAGTTCCCCTTGTCTAACATTGGTATCAAGAGCTTGGTTCTTTTTTGGGAAAGGCACAACCGTGGAGGAGGGGAGCCACACAAACTTGCATGAGCAAGTTGCATGTCGGGGTCAACGGACCGTGGAGCACCTCTCCTGTGAGGAGGACGACAGGCCAAAAACCGTGGGCAAATCCCCTTGAAGGAGAAATCGCCGAGGCGGGACCTGCACGAAACACAACCCTTGAGGGCTCTGCGGCATCGCGCCAGGGGAGTATTTCTTGACCCAAGGCTGCAGCCCCTTGCACACTGCAGCGACCGCCATGGCTTCATCTCCCTCCTTGTCCGCTACTGCAAGAGGCCATAGCCGGTGACCTTGTGTCTTTACACATTCGACAGGCGTCCAACCCACAGTGGGGTACCCCCCCCCCCCTCCCTTGTGTGCGGATTTGGCATGGCTCGGCATATCGACACGGCCGGCAAACACTTTGACACACCAATTCTCTGTGTATTACCGGCAGAAACTCGGAAATTTAACAAAGCATTCCGACAGGAGTTCAAAGTACCATTATCTTCCAAAATCAATTAACGGTTGCAAGCATAATTGATTCGGCTACCAAGCAACTAAGGAATTCCCTATACGGCGGACATTTCGGATTGATTTTCACCAGGATACTATCGATTTTGACGGAATTAGCAAGGCTAATTACACTTTTCAAGTGCTCTCAATCTCAGGTATTTTTTTGACTATTCCTTGCACCGCACTGTGTCGCCATGGATTCAGATATCAATATGACTTTTGATTTTGAGCAAAGTACGCCTGATCCTGTCCATGATGGCCCGCGGCCAGATCCTCTCAAGGAGAGTACCCGCGACGCTACGGCAGGTGATGACACTTACGAATTGCTCGACATTCAAGAATTTCGTGCACTTCTGACACGTATGTCAGTCATGGATGAAAATTTTAAAGCTTTAAATGAAAATTTCACTAAAGTATCCACATGAGTGATTCAATTAATGCAACAGCAGTTCAAGGGTCCTGCTGAGACACACATGCATGAGCAAGTTGCTACACAAGGGCAAGGCCCTTCTAATCCAGGGCAAGGCCCAACTGCTGATACTTTGCACACTCTCACTGCAAAAGAGGTGGATGAGTTGTTGAAAAACACCAAACCACCGATTTTCAAGGGAGAAGACCAAGACCGCAATAAGGATGCAGTGAATATCTTTCTCAGCAAGTGGGATGGAATTCACGCCTTATGGCGTACTCCGGACGCAGTCAGAGCTCTGCAAACAAGCTTAACTCTGGAAGGCAAGGCCTACAAATGGTGGATGTCTTTCAAGGAGAAGAATATCATATCATAGAGTTGGAAAGCTTTTGAAGCTATGTTTAGCAAAGAATTTTTGCCTACAAATGAGGCAGATCGGAATTGGACGGCTTGGGACACATGTTCCATACGCCAATACCCATCATTGCTTGAATATATATCTCACTATTGGGATGTTATCCTCAAGTTGGAAGGCTTATATAACTTTCAACAAGTACGGGGGTTTATACATGGTCTGACACCAGAGCTTAAGAAGTATGTCAAGACCCAAGACCCTAAAACACTTGTGGAAGCCATAGTGAAAGCACACATTCATGATGATCCAGATGAAAAGAAAGCACAAAATATTCACGTGCTTGCTAATACACATGGTAATATGTGCACTCAGTATGGGCACAATAAAAGGAAATTTAGAGTAGCCAATTCAGATGCATCTAAAAAACCCAAGGGGTCCAGAGGTCCTCTCTCTCCTGAGGACTTTGATAAAGCTAAGAAAGAGAAATTATGTTTTCAATGTTTAGGAAGCGTTCATGGAAAAAAGGATTTTCCCATGGGGAAATCTGCTGCTCATGGCAAGGAGAAAGTAGTGCAAATGGTGCAATTGCTACCTCTTGAGTCTTCCTCACAATTCTCTACAGTGGAAGTAACACACACCGAGGTGGTACATGAATGCTGTCTCACAGCTTCCATGTGGCAACAAACCTTTGGACCACATGAGTTAGTACGTATGCACGGATCTCTGTAAGGCCACAAGGTGTGCATCTTGGTCGATGACGGTGCTACTCACAATTTCATCAATTATGAATTGGTGAAAAAACTCAAATTACCTCAAACTCGGAGTACCCACCGCTACAAGGTAGCAATGATGAATGGACATGATACCGAAATCTGGGATACTCAATGCCGAGCTGTTCTGTTGGAAGTACAAGGTTACCCACATGCTTGGATTTTCAGGTTATGAACATGGAAAGGGCAGACGTGGTCCTTGGTAGGGAGTGGTTGCATAGCCTAGGACCATCATTGAAGCGTAGCTATGAGCACAACAGCTTGATGTTTGAATCCCATGGCGCACATGTGTTGTTGTTAAGAGAGAAGGATGTATCTTCTTCACCATTTATTTGTACCGCTGAGCTTATGCAGCTCGTTTTTTTATAATGAAATAGATCAAGGTTTCTTGTGTTACTCACTGTCTCATTTTCTTTCTAACATTGAATCTGTTGAACATTCCTCAACGTTGCATGCTTCTCTCTCATCTCTTCCACCAATGGCTAATTACAAACAAGCAAACGCTGCTAGTGAGTTACAAAAATTATTAAAGGAATTTCAAGATGTTTTTTCTAATGATTTGTAACCAGGATTACCGCCGACATGATTGGTGCAACATAGCAACGATGTGGCTGTAGGCTATAAACCTGTCAGTAAACCGCCCTACCATATGAGTTATCCTGAAGCTGCTGAGGTGGAACGTCAGCTTGCTGACTACCTTAGTAGAGGGTATATACAACCCAATTCTTCACCATGGGCCTCTCCTATCCTGCTAGTGAAGAAAAAAGATGGCAGCATGTGAATGTGCGTAGACTATCGTGGCTTAAATGCGGTTACGGTTAAGAACAAATACCCATTGCTCCGAGTAGATGAGTTGTTCGACAAACTCCCTCATGCTTGCATTTTCACAAAAATAGACTTGCAGTCAGGGTATCACCAAGTACGTATTCGACTTGCTGATATACCCAAAATTGCATTCCGAACAAGGTTTGGACACTACGAGGTCTTGGTGATGCCCTTTGGGTTAACCAATGCGCCCGCAACATTCATGACACTTATGGATAGTGTCTTGAAGTTGTACTTGGACAAATTTGTCATCGTTTTCCTCGATGACATTCTAGTCTACAGTGCTTCTAAAGAAGAACACTTACAACATCTCAGGCAGGTGTTCGAGTTGTTACAAACAAACAAATTATATGCCAAGGAATCTAAGTGTGATTTTCTGAAAGAAGAAATTCACTATCTAGGGCATGTTATTTCAGCTAATGGGCTATATATGTATCAATCCAAAGTGGATACCATCCGGAAATGGCCTTCTCCTAAAAATCTAGAAGAGTTACAAATTTTTTTGGGATTTGCACGTTTTTACCGAAGGTTCGTTGAAAACTATGCTAATATTGTTGTTCCCATGACGGATCAACTAAAAGACAAAGGCAAAGCTTTTCAGTGGGGATCCGCTCAACAGCACAGTTTTGATATACTCAAGGATGCATTAGCTACAGCTCCCATACTAGCTATTGTAGATCCTTTGAAACCATTCGTTTTGGAAACGGATGCCAGTGATCATGCTATTGGAGCAATCTTGTTACAAGACAGACGGCCAATTGCATTTGAAAGCAAGAAGCTTGATGCAGCTCAGCAGAACTACTCTGCTTATGAGCGTGAACTCTATGCAATAGTGTCTGCCATAAAATCATGGCGGCATTATCTGTATGGTGCTCAGTTTGAGATTGTGTTTGACCATGAAATCATCAAATGGTTTACACAAAAAACGGATTTGAAGGGTCGGAAAGCCAGGTGGGCCGAGATTCTTCAGGAATATGACGCCAAGCTCAGGTATCATAAAGGTCGATACAATGTGGTGGTTGACGCTCTAAGTCGTATGCCGGAGATCAATTCTCTCTTGTTCACGGAACTTCGTAGTGAATTTTTGGATTCTCTCAAAGGCAAATATGAGCATGATGAAGCATATTCCAAAGTGTGGAGCCATGTACAAATGAGGGATCCTTCTCACTCCAATGATGGTAGTGTAACGTTAACCTCCACACCTAGTTCTCCTCTATTGAGTGATGAACTACAACGATGGAAGCATTTCACCATCGACAATGGGTACCCACTCCATAAGGGAGAGTTTGTGTACTGGTGGACACAGACATTCGGTGCCAAATTCTTTATGAATGTCATGATAGTCCAAGTGCAGGGCACCCGGGTATTAGAAAATTTTATGCTCTCGTACGCCGAAAGTTTTATTGGCCAGGCATATATGGCTTTGTTCAAGCTTATGTCTTGCATTGCCAAAAATGTCAAGTTAATAAAGCAGAGCGCCTGAAAGCAGGAGGACTCTTACATCCTTTGCACATTCCCAATGGAAAATGGAAAAGCATCTCTATGGACTTTATTGTGGGTTTACCAACCACTGTACGAGGTCATGACTCGGTATGGGTGGTCGTAGACCGGTTGACTAAACTATGTAATTTTATTCCAACCAAATCAACGGTTAAGACACCAGAACTAGACAAGTTATTTTGGACAATCTATACAAATTGTATGGTTTGCCAAGTAACATTGTCAGTGACCGTGATCCCAAGTTTAACAGTAACTTTTGGAGGGTTGTGTTTACACAATTAGGTACACAACTGAACCTCAGTACAGCCGATCATCCAGAAATAGATGGTCAGAATGAACGAGTTAACCAAGTGCTAGAGGATATGCTAAGAGCATACGTCAGCAAAAAACAGTCGGACTGGGAGGAATCCTTACCTATTCTCGAGTTTGCCTACAACAGTGCTAAGCATGTCACAACTCGATTTAGTCCCTTCATGATCATGTATGGGATTCAACCTAGGTCACCTGTTACGGTGGGGTTGGCAACCAAAAATCTTAAACACCTTAAGGATTTTCTCCAAGACCACATGGATATGCTGAAACTCGCTCGTCAGAATGTCCGACAAGCACAAGATCGGTATAAGAAGTATGCTGATGAGAAACGTCGGCAAGTTACCTTGGAGGAAGGGGAGGAAGTATTTTTACGTGTGCCAAAATATTCAGAAAGTCTAAAAACTAGGCCAACACCTAAATTATCTCCATGATATTGTGGGCCTTTCAAAATACTCAAGCGAGTAGGTGATCGTGCCTACAAATTATTGCTACCTGCACATTCTCGTATTCATTCGGTGTTTCATGTAAGTTGTTTATGTAAGCGGTTACATGGGGACGACAATGTCATTGACCAACAGATTTTGGTTGATTTCATTGAACCTCCTACCTTACCGCATGAACCTGAACGTGTTCTCGATTATCGTGAGTTGCGTACACGACATCATGTACGTCAACAAGCCTTAATCAAGTGGAAAGACCAACCTGAGGAAGGTTCCACTTGGGAAAGAATTAGTGTTTTTAAGAAGAAGTTTCCCACTTTTGTTTTCAAGGACGAAAACTCTTCTTAAGGGGGGAGTAATGTCAGGACACCGGCAAGGCGAGGCTAGGCAGTGTGGAAAGGGAGTCCAACTAGGGCAAAGGGCCATGGGCCATGCTATATAGTAGGTGGTTGGGTGGTGGACTCCTAGGTTCTAGTTCCCCTTGTCTAACACAAATGAGCAATCTATGATCCTCTGTATAGAAAACTTTTCATTACACATTCCTGATAGTTCCGGTGCACGGTGATGAGCACGGGTGCTGTATAAGAACGTGAATAGTTTTTCTTCACATGTATCCTCGCCCACATCGTTTGTCTCTAGGACTATGATCCCCATGACTGAAAGAAAAAGCAAGCCAAAACTACTATTCAAAATTGGTATGTATTTGGTGTCATAACCAAGCGGATATTGAGCCTGGAGTATCCCTCAAGGTCTCTATTCGCTTGGTTCTATCCCGTGCGCTAATGTCATAATAGGTGACGTTACTTGAGTCACAACCAGGCAAATAGGGGCCCCAAGAATCTCCAAAGGGCCCTATTCGCTTGGTTTTGTCCCATGCGCTAATGTCATAATAGGTGACGTGACTAGAGTTAGAACCAGGCGAATAAGGGCCCCAAGAATCTTTGAAGGCCCTTATTCGCTTGGTTCTTACCCAACTTGAATTTATGTTGTATCCACGTCCATTTGGAATAGGTGGAATTGGAACAGAGCATTTAATGTTATTAGTAAAAGATATATAGGCCTACTCACTCACTATGCCCAAATATAGCATTGATTAACAACTCAAACACGATTACATAAGGAGTAATTATTCCAACCATGCGATGCAAGACTTCTAATATTATCCTAGCGACCACTCTTGGCCCTTGGAGTGTTGTGCCCCTTGTGCACTAACCCCGTAACACAGTGGCTTCGGTGCACACACAGTTAACAACACACAGGCAAGGAGGGATCGGGGGGAGAGAGAGAGAGAGAGAGAGAGAGAGAGAGAGAGAGAGAGAGAGCTTGTCTCTGCAATATCCAATGGCGCCAAGTTGGATGGTGATGTCACAGGTTTTTGAGAGCAAGAACCAGAAGGTGGCCAGGAGGAAGAGGACAAAAAGGCAAAGGCAAGGGCGATGGCGACGCGGCAGCAAAGGACTCAAACTAGTGGAGGTCGCTCAACGTAGGATCGCAAGAGGTGGCCAAGGGGAAGAGTGCAAGAAAGATGAAGGCAAGGGCAATCTGTTTGTTCTACTTGGAGATGGAGATGGCAATTGCAACGGCAATCGGCATCTGACTCTAAACCATCACTCAAAAAAGGCACGTGGGTTGTGCTAACAAGGATAACTAGTTTGGGAGTAATAAACGGGCTCAAATTCCCATGTAGTACGATCTACCAACCACAATCTCGGGTGTAATCATGCGCATAAGTGAAGTTGTCACCCTTGCCGAGGTAAGCATTCTAAGTTTAGAGGCAATAGCCCCGCCAAACATTTTAACTATAACATCGCCCCAGATGAGCGCCCATGCAATGAGGAAACAGTAAAAGCTTGAGCGTTCTTCTGCCTCTTTTTGCATCCTCTACTGCTGAGTATTTTAACTCTACCCCCATTGACGCTACGTAGTAAGAAAACCATCTCTTTTGTGCTCCCAACCTTTTTTGCGCATCTCCTCTTACTCTCTAGTGCTCCACCTTTTTGCACATCCTCCTCTTACTCCTGTTCTGTAGTGCTTTAGTGACATAGAACTCTACACATAGTGAAGAGGTATGCTACAACACTTTTGTACACTTGTATTTTGTAAGGTCAGCACCAAGAGAATAAGGGAAGGCAAACTCTATTCGTTGCACCTGTTCACTTGGTAGTGACCATCGTCTTTATTAATGATGGTTGCTATTATACTTTTCCGAGGTCAGTACAAAGAGAATAAGGGAAGGCAAACTCTATGCGTTGCACCTGTTCGCTTTGACCATCGTCTTTATTAATGATGCTTGCTATTATAATTTTCTAAGGCCAGTACAAAGCGAATAAGGGAAGGAAAACTCTACTCGTTGCACATGTTTGCTTGGTATTGACCATCATCTTTATTAATGATGTTTGCTATTATACTTTTCTGTGGTCAGTAGAAAGAGAATAAGGGAAGGCAAACTCACGGTTCGTTGCACCTGTTGGCTTGGTACTGACCATCGTCTTTATTAATGATGTTTGATATTATACTTTTCTGAGGTCAGTACCAAGCGAAGTAAGGGAAGGCAAACTCTGTTCGTTGCACCTGTTCACTTGGTATTGACCATTGTCTTTATTAATGATGTTTGCTATTATACTTTTTTGAGGTTAGTACCAAGCGAATAAGGGAAGGCAAACTCTGTTCGTTGCACCTGTTCGCTTGGTACTAACCATCATCTTCATTAATGATGTTTGCTATTATACTTTTCTAAGGTTAGTACCAAGCGAGTAGAGGCAATACAACCGTATTTGGTGCACTTCTTCACTCGTGTTGACCCTAGAAATCTTAAGTCCCTTGTGAAAAAAATGACATGTAGTTTTCTGTTTCTGCTATTTTTAGAGATGCCTCGTGCAAAGGCCACGCCTAGAAGGGCAACAGGTGACTCTTTGAATGCTCAAGCAAGAAGACGTCGATATGAGGCGCACAAAGGTGTCCGGCAGGAGCTGCGAAGGATCGAACGACACATGCAACCGGCCATTCCACGTCTTCCTTTCCAACGAGTATTACGAGAGATTTGCCAGCATTGGAGAGTGTACATGCAATGGGCCAACAGTGCACTTCTCTGCCTGCAAGAAATTGCAGAAGACTACCTCATTGAATTCTTCAGCGATGGATATATCCTGGTTGCCCATGCACACCGTGTTACTATCATGCCACGGGGTTTTGACACTCTTTGGAGGCTGTGATTCCACTACGATGGGTTGCTTTAGCCAGTACCTATCCAGGGTAGTAGAACCATGGATATTTTGAACATCTTTCCTCTCCATCCTCGTGCACGACAGACAGAGCCTTCTAGGGCTGGATTAAATAATAGAAGGACAGGATCACGAGTCGAGAGAAATGACACAGATGGGCAGGCTGAACCAGTCGATGAGGGGCATGAGCAAGCCAGGGTGGACCCTGAGGCGGTCATTGAAGAAACAGAGACAGTTATGGAGGAACCAGTTATGAAGCAAAATGAGAAAGGCATGCAGGATCCGGAGCCTGTGCCTGTAAGGGAGGAGCCTGTGCCTGTAAGGGAGGAGCCTGTGCTAGTAAGGGAAGAGCCTGTGCCTGTTAGGGAGGAGTCTGTGTCATTAAGGGAGGAGAATGAGGCAGCCACAAATAAAGCTCAAGAAAGGCAAGGGAAAGCCTCTGCTTCACAAGGGCCATCCAACAAGCAGCCTTTATCAGAGGAGTTGATTATTTTAGAGCAAATCAACGAAGAAAATGAAGAGGAGTTGCAAGATCTAATCAGCACAGCATCTCTCCATGCACAAATACTGCTACTTGGAAAGTCAAAGGAGACCTGCATTTTCAACCTCAATCAACAAGACTTCCTGTGCATGCGCAATTTCTCCAACTCCAACGCAACGGATGCGGTCGTCAACATTGCTATGTGGTACTTCTCAAGCTCTTTATAAGTCATGCTTGGATCATTAAATGGCTCACTTTCACTAAGACATGGGTCAATACCAAGCAAGTCAGTGGATTATGGAATTGGATAGTTATACCACTCGCTCAATATTGACCCATGTTTTACCGGTAGTCGTCAACGTTGTTATGTGTTACGTCTCAAGCTTTTCTTTATAAGTCATGCTTGGTTCATTAGATGGCTCACTACCGCTAAGACATGGGTCAATACCAAGCGAATCAGTGGCTTATGGAATTGGATAGTGATATCACTCACTCGGTATTGACCCATGTCTTCGCGACAGTCATCAACGTTGCTATGTGTTAACGTCTTAAGATTTTCTTTATAAGTCACGCTTGGTTCATTAGATGGCTCCAAGTCCTTAGAGGAGCACAAGCAACATCCCCGGGTAATTTTTCAAGCTTTGAGGGAGAACAAGCTTTTCATCAATCAAACAAAGAGCAAATTTTTCCTTCAAGAGATTCAATACTTAGGTCATATTATCTCTCAAGATGGTATCCGTATGGATCCATCCAAGTTGGAGGTAATAAAAGCATGGCCTAATCCAAGGAATATACATGACCTAAGAAGCTTTATTGGTATGTGTGCATAATATAGACGCTTTATAGCCAAAATCTCTCAAGTAGCAGGACCATTACATGACTTAACAAAGAAGAATGTTAAGTAATCATGGACTGCTAAAGAGAAAAATGTTTTTGTTAAGCTTAAAGAAAAGCTTACCTCTCAACTGGTGCTTACACTTATGGACCTCTCAAAACATTTGAGGTCCAATGTGATACTTGTGGAGATTGCCTTGGAGCAGTCTTCCTTCAAGAAGGGCATGCCATAGCATATGAGAGTCAAAAACTCAATTCCAATGAGCGTGTCTTGGGCATCTACCAAAAGGAGCTACTAGTTGTCCTACATTCCCTTGATACATGGAAGCACTACCTTTTGGGGACTCCGTTCATCCTACGAGCCTCCTACAAACGGATCACCAAAGTCTTAAGTACTTCATGGCACAAACCAAGCTCTCCAACAAACAAATGAGGTGGGAAAATTTTCTTTCGCAATTTTATTTTCATATTGCTCACATTGTTGGTAAGCACATTCAAGTGGCTGATGCACTTTCACGACGGCCAAGAGTCAATGTAGTGTCTATAGCAACTCACACAATGATATATCTTGTATGATAGATGAGTATGCTACTGACCCTGACTTTAGAGACATAATGTTATCCCTTGCTTTGGGGAAGAAAGAAGAGCCATTCACCTTGCACAATGGTTATCTTCTCCATGGCAACAAGCTATGTGTTACTCACTCCCTTTGTGAGAAAATCATGTATGAATCCCATGCTCCTCCCTATGCGGGGCATAGAGGCATTCAACCTACTCTTTGAGAAGTAGAGACATACTTCTATTGTCCTACCATGAAAGTGGACATTCAAGAGTATGTTTCAAAATGTGTGGTATACCAATAGACTATGATGGTCTAGGGAAGCAACCTAGATTACTCCAGCCATTGCCAATCCCTGATTCACCATGGGAGAGTATATCCATGGATTTTATCTTTGGATTACCTAAGTCTATCCACGGGAATACGGGAATATGGACAATAGTCGACAGGTTTAGCAAGCAAGCACACTTTATTCCTATCAAAAAGACTATTAAGACACACCAAATGGCAACTCTCTTCATATTTCATATTTTCAAACACCATGGGTTGCCAACATTCATCGTGTCAGATAGAGATCCTAGAATGACCATTAATTTTTGGAAAGGTCTCTTTGAAAATCTAGGTACAAGATTGAATTTCTCTTTGGCCTATCACTCACAAATGGATGGCCAAAGTGAGATAGTCAATCTTACGATTCTTGATCTACTAAATACATATGTTACAAAGTAGATCAACGCTCACAATGGGGGAAGTATTTACCCCTTGTAGAGTATTCATACATTAATATTGTCCATACTAATATGGGCAAGGCACCTTTTGAGATCATAGAGGGAAGACCTAACCCTTGCTACTTAAAGTATATGGGAAGATCTTTGTTACTGATGAGTATAGTTGTGACCTACAAGAATATTTTCAAAAGATTAAGGAGGATATATCCATCTCTCAACAAAGGCAAAAATATGTTTCTGATAAGCACAAAAGGGCCTTGACATTCCAAAGAAAATGATTGGGTCTTACCTAAGTTTCCCAAGGCTCGATTGAGGCAAACAACGGACGAAAATCCTATGGGCCATCAAAAGTATTATGCTAAACTAGCAAAAAGATACTATGGTCCTTTTCAAATCTTGAAGCCAATCAATGAGATGGCTTATCAACTCAAGTTGCCCAACCATTGGCTCATACACAATTCTTTTCATGTGAGCCTACTTAAGCCCTACAAAGGAGAGCAACCAAGTGAACCAATTATTGAAGACCCTCCAGAAATCAAAGACCAAGAAGAGGTGTTACAACCCAAAGCTATCCTTCGGTATGAAGACAAGGTACTACGACATGGTAAGATTATCCGATGGTATCTTATTAAGTTCAAAAATTATCCTTTTGAAGATGCTAGATGGATGCAAGGAATACAACTTAAGGATAGTATGAACCTTGTCAATGCTTACATTGCTACATTGGAGTAAGCAAATGTACATGTTTCTTTTAAATAATCAATGTTTTTGTCTTATAAGACTAATTCTCTTTTTATTGTGCACAAATTTAAATAGTATGCATGCTTAGAATCATGTTTATGACGACGTCTCTCAAACACCAAGTAGAATTTGTCACTCTACTTTGGGAGGATGAAACGGACTAAAGAGCATACATGCTTGCGGTAGCTAAATCTCCTAAGCACCAAATGAACTAGTCATACATTTTGAAATGATGTCTTAGGGTAAAAAGGGATCCTCTACCTGCTAAGAAACGTAGACTAATGACTAAGACTTTATCTCTTCTACCTCATAGTCGATGACGACTATGATTTCAAGAGAGAGGTAATGTCATAAAATCTAATATCTAAACAACCCAAATGATTTTTTCATATTAAACTAATCAGTTAATGTGGAATAATAAATGGGAACAAGGGTTAGGATATAGACATGTGCTTATGGATCTATCTCAACACGGGGCCAAGGTAGAAGGATCCAAATGAGAGATGGTTTGTCAAAGATCAATGCTACCCAATGGAGCTTAAAGCCCTTCGGGTTATCTTCATTAAAGACCTCCAAAGGTTAGTGTTAAAAGTTCTTAGACCTAGGACCTTAAGCAAGCTGGGGATGACCTTGAGGTGGGAACGTGCTTGTCGTGCTTGCTGACTAAGGTGCTTAAGGTGTTTGTGGGAACCTTGCCCAAGCTTGAGGTGCTTGTCATGCTTAAAAGACTAAAGGGCTTGAAGTTTTCAATTCAAACATGATCTCTCAAGAGGCATAAAAGATTTTCATTCTTAAATGACTAAGGTGCTTGAAGTGTTCAATTCAAACATGATCTCTTAAGAAGCATAAAAGACACATGTCAAGATCCTCCCCATTTTTTCCTCATGATGTGCTTGAATCCTATTGGATAGGCTTTAAAGGGGTCCAATGAGAATTTAGATACATTTAAATAAATGAAGCTCTTTCTCTCAAAGAGGAAAAAAGAGGACACTAATACAAAAGAGAGAGAGGGAGAGAGAGGGTTGACTAAGCATGAGAGGGAGGGCTGATTTAGGCATCCTTATACTCTCCCCCCCCCCCCCACCCCCCCCCCCCACACACACACACTCTCTCTCTCTCTCTCTCTCTCTCTCTCTCATTGTGTGAAGTGCAAAGTGCAAGAGCTCCATCTCCTTCTCCAATCTTGTTGAGAAGTTGAGAGCCTACACCAACACTCTTGACTATGGAATGCAAACCCAACCAAGAGCCATGCTTCAATGCTTAAGCTTTCCATCTTCTTCATCTTCATTACTATGCTATTATGCTATGCTAAGCAAGAAGAGTGATGATAAGTGAGGAACTATTTCTTTCTCCTATTGAATGCTTCTTCTTCCTCTTCCCTACCCTAGTAGCCCCGCTAGCTCTCTCCACCTTTGAAAGTGTTTGAGGCCTTGGGAGTGAGGCTGGGGATGGTTAATGCTTTTACAAAGTTTATGTTATGCTCTTGAGGCATGAAATTTCCATCTTGATTGCATCACCTAGGTCACAAGGAACACAAAGATTGTATTTCACCAAGTCTCTCTTGATGGGAGAATCTATAATACAAAAGCCTAATGGAGGGGGGACCTGCTCCACATAAATCTTGTCCTCAAGTGCTTTCAAGTTCTCTAAACTCTCTCTCTTGCAAAAGTATTGTTCATGCCAAGTTAATTAAGTATTATAATTATGTTGCCACCGCTAATTAAGTTCACTCTCTATGTTCTCCAAGTAGTCTCATAAAAATACTCACTCTAATTCTCTTAATTCCGCTATCCTCAAAGTTCATAGGCCATTTCCATTACAGTTTTCACTTCCGGCCATGGGGCTCTGGGACTTGCAATACAATCTTTGAAATATGTTGTGGCATGTGAAGCCATGTGTGGTTGGGCAATATAGTGTAGCATACAATTGAGAAAAATATATTGTCTTACTTGGGATAGAGGAAGAGAAATAAACACTAATGTACATACTAAAATATAAGAAGTCCACAAAAGTAATTTTCTATTTGAGAGAAGTATAGATTGGTCCACTTGCAATTAAAATAAATGGGCTCAAGGCTAACATGCCTGCACCTTAGTCATTTACATCATCATATGGCATATTGTTGTATATGCTCTCATGTACCTCAATGGATAATCTAAATTAATTATGGAGTTCAAGGATAAGCTCCATGGGGAAGCATATGGCTCTTACAAGATGGGAGTAGATCATCAGAGGTGTCTGATCCAATAGGGTATATGTATCAACTTTCCCTTCAATTGGGCCATAGCACGAGCCTTCAACTACTATTCCACCTCTAACAGTTCTTTTATGCCACTTATCCTTTTGTGTTCTCATTGTATGATATATTGTTTTTGTGCACTTCTAGGACTTCCCCATGAAAAACATTTCACACCGTATTTCAAGGTTTTCTTCATGCGATCTTGACTCATTGGCATGGCAATCACAGCACCGTTGCCCTGTTTTTCCTCTTCATTGTTGTCGATATATGGTTCTACCGTCTTTAGGAACGGTACAGTGGAGACATACTTCCATTCCGCTAGGTCGTGGTTACCTATCTCTCTACACTACGCTCCAATAGATGTTAACATACTATTTTTGACTAACAAGACTTGAAAAGGCATCAATACAAAACAAAATTTACAAGTTTATATGGCAAGGCCAACCAAGGAAGACTAATTCTCTATGCTAGCTTTAATTTGCAGCTTCATTTACAAATGTCTTTAGAATCATCATTTTGTACTTGGTCTTTGTGTACGTGCATGTCTGTGTGAAAAATAGAATGTCTACTGGTTTATATTTTGGTATGTAAAAAATTGGCAAAGTGAATTACAAGATTTGAGCTTTGTTAACCCAATGTCTCTTTTGGTTGCCTGTCGGTTTTGACTTAACCTGAACTTTATTGCTTATTTTGGTTTATGATTTAGCATGGTTCTCCTTGTGAGATGTTTTGTGGATTCTATAATCCCAACACATTTTTGGTGCCCTATACAAATAATCAATTAATCAATGTGGTTAATTCACACGTGTAAAACTTATGTACTCCCATAACTTTGCCTTAAATGCAAACTAAACAATTCAATGCGTGTATGTGTGTGTGTGTGTGTGTGTGTGTGTGTGTGTGTGTGTGTGTGTGTGTGTGTGTGTGTGTGTGTGTGTGTGTGTGTGTGTGTGTGTGTGAGAGAGAGAGAGAGAGAGAGAGAGAGGAAGAAGAAGAAGAGTATTTTAACGTCGTAGGAAACTATCCCACGAGACCTTAATTTGTCGAGGAGAGTCAATGATTTGGGTGATATGTGATAAAAGGGCCATGAGTATGTTGTTCTATGGCATAAATTGGTAGGTTTCTTTTGTTGCTCTTAGGTTTTAAGTTGCCACAGTGAGAGGTAGCCAATGACAATAAGCTCCATAATTGGGAATGTAAGTGTAAAAATGCTTTGTGCTATGGAAGGTAGATAAGTATGAGGTTTGAGGGGGAACCAAGTAGAGAGTACTATTTGCTCTATTGAAGGACAAATTTGCAAATGATGCTCTCTCTCTCTCTCTCTCTCTCTCTCTCTCTCTCTCTCTCTCTCTCTCTCTCTCATGAGTTTATTGTTTGTCCTTATCCAGAGGTCTACCCTTTACTGCACTCTTAATATAAGTTGAAGATGGATAGATAATGTACTTCTCACTCATTGGCTTATGTGCTATGGAGGTTGGGTCATTTACTCCTTTCTAGAAAATGCTATTGGGAGATTCTTTTGTTTTACTTCTGTAGAGAATGGCAAGAATCTTGTCCTTGGTTATGGTTCTTACCAGTTTTGAGTATTTCATATACAAGCCCAACATTTATAAGTGACCTTGTGACTCCTTTATCATAATTGTTGCTCGTGAGTTGCAAAGCCCAATGAAGAGGCCTTTTGCTTGTGATCTTTGGTTTGCCATGCATGTAGTTTGGAACGCATGGATTTACCGATATATTGGTTCGATACTCAATCGTCATCACAATGAAAGGCCTTTTGCTTGTGATCTTTGGTTTGCCACGCATGTAGTTTGGAATGCATGGATTTACCAATATATTGGTTCGATACTCAATCGTCATCGCAACTTAGATGGATGCAATGCACATTTTTAGTGTAAGACTTTCCATATCAAACTTGTGTAGTGCAATCTTGTGGATGGTAATATGTGAGCTACATTCTTGTGGCTATCATTACGTGGATATTAACTTATGGATAGCAAAATTCGTGGATAGAAAATTAACTAATGCAAGGCAAATTTTCTACAATTTTGAAATTGTAATTCTAGCAACTTGACATAAGCAAAAGGCAAAGAAACCTAAAGAGAAAATAGATGTGTGGAAACAGCATTGCATGTGCATGCTTATTTAGGAGCACTATGAACATCACATCCTTACAAACGCAGCCTTGCAACTAGGAGCATTCAATTTTTTGTTTAACAATTTACATGTCATATTTTATTGCCATTTTGGTTCTATCTTCAATTTTTGCTTATTTTGGTGGTTTCATGTACTGAACTAGGTGTACCCACATTTGTTTAATAAGGGCAGTGCCACTTGTGCCCACATATCCCGGTTTCTGGTGTAAATTTCCCATTTGAAAATGAAAAATCTCAGCAGCAATTTCATTAGCCCTCAATTTCCAAGGTTGAAAATTGGACATTTTAGTTGTAAATATCGACAAATACCTTGAATTTTGGCCTAAATCCCAGTTGTATCATTGGCTTGACCTTGAAAATCAAGGCCAGGATATCGGTTTTATTGTCCATCCAATCAGTGTCGTTAGGCTGATGCATCCTTTACTTTGCAATCCAAATTTCTATCAAACATTGCACATGGAAATTCCTTAGCCTGTTTCCCTACTAGGGAAACAGAGGCTGTAATGGGACGAAACAGCTCGGAACTGGGGGCAGGCAGCAGCACACCTGGTTCACACAGTCGCCAGCGTGGCCGCGCTGCACGACATTGAGCTCGCGTGCACAGCACGGTAAGCACTCGATAGTGGCCTGTAACAACATGCAGTTTTTCCAGCTTTACTGCCACAAGATCATCTACACGTAAAACGCCCAGTCATTGGAGCGGCAGATAGTCCCTTGCCCATGGACCTACTGCCAACATCCACACGAATCTACGCATGCTTGCCCAATGACATTGATAGACTGCAGCAATGGGGAAACACTTTTCTTCTATGCATAGGATGCGAGAGAGAAAGAGGGGAGAAATAAGGAGAATTAAAATTTTTTGAGAAACAGCTAGTGCAAAGGTGTTGTGCAAGTTACTTCTCTCTCCATTTCCTTTTTCTCCACATGGCACAAGCTGCCCTCTCTTCTCATCTCAAAACAATCCAAAATTCTGCATTTTGCATTGCTAAGCACTGTCAACGAACCTGACTACGACTCATCTTGAATTCTTTTGCCCATGTCAGTGTCTTGGGTAATGCCACATGCCTTCAAGATGTAAGCATAGCCTTCAAGACCGAAGAATAGGTGATTTCATCTGGAGAGACACCCTCACTTTGCATCCGCTGAAAAAAGTCCAGAGCTTCCTGGCCCTTGCCCTGTTCGGCATATCCTGCAATCAGTGCGTTCCAAGAGTCGACATTCCGGACAGGAAGCTCTTCAAGCGCTTTTTGTGCTTTCTGCAGTACACCACATTTAGCATACATGTCGACCAGGGCAGTGCCAAGAACAACGTTTTTTTTCAACAGCCCTTGACAAACAATATCATCGTGAATTTTCTTGCCTATGTCAGCGTTTTGCATAGTGCCACACGCCTTCAAGATGCAAGCGTAGGTCACTGCATCTGGAGAGATCCCCTCGCTTCGCATCTGCTGAAAACAGCCCAGAGCTTCCTGGCACTGCCCCTCTTGGGCATACCCCGCAATCAATGCACACCAAGAGACAACATCCCGGACAGGAAGCTCATCAAGAACCTTTTGTGCTTTTTGAAGCACACCACATTTGGCATACATATCGACCAAGGCAGTGCCAAGCACGACGTTCGTTTTCAACAGCCCCTGACTAACAATATCATCATGAATTCTTTCACCCATGTCAACGTCTTGTGTAGTGCCACATGCCTTCAAGATGCAAGCGTAGGTGACTCCATCTGGAGAGATGCCCTCGCTTCTCATCCGCTCAAAACAGCCCAGAGCTTCCTTGCCCTGCCCCTGTTCGGCATATCCCGCAATCAATGCACTCCATGAGATGACATTCCGGACAGGAAGCTCGTCAAGAACTTTTTGTGCTTTCTGAACTACACCACATTTGGCATACATATCGACCAGGGCAGTGCCAAGCATGACGTTTTTTGCCAACAGCCCCTGACTACTAATATCATCATGAATTCTTTTGCCCATATCAATATCTTGCGTAGTGCCACATGCTTTCAAGATGCAAGCATAGGTAATTGAATCTGGAGAGACACCCTCACTTCGCATCCGCTGAAAACAGTCTAGAGCTTTCTGGCCCTGCCCCTGTTCGGCATATCCCACAATCAGTGCATTCCAAGACACAACGTTCCGGACAGGAAGCTCCTCAAGCACGTTTTGTGCTTTATGAAGTGCCCCAGATTTGGCATACATGTTGACCAAGGCAGTGCCAAGCATGACGTTTTTCTTCAACAGGCCTTGACTGATGATATCATCATGAATTCTTCTACCCATATCAGCACCACATAACTTCAAAATGCAAGCATAGGTGATTGCATCTGGAGAGACCCCCTCGTTTCGCATCCACCAAAAACATCGCAGACCTTCCTGGCCTTGCCCCTGTTGGGCATACCCCGCAATCAGTGCATTCCAAGAAACAACATCCCGGACTGGAAGCTCCTCAAGCACTTTTTGTGCTTTGCGAAGTACACCACATTTGGCATACATGTTGACCAAGGCAGTGCCAAGCATGACATTTTTTTTTAACAGCCCCTGACTAACAATATCACTATGAACTTTTTTGCCCATATCAGCATCTTGCATAGTGCCACATGCTTTCAAGATGCAAGCATAGGTGATTGCATTTGGAGAGATGCCCTCATTTTGCATCCGCTGAAAACAGCCCAGAGCTTCCTCACCCTGCCCATGTTGGGTATAGCCTGCAATCAATGCACTCCAACAGACAACATCTCGGACAGGAAGCTCCTCGAGCACTTCTTGTGCTTTCTGGAGCACACCACATTTGGCATACATGTCAACCAAGGCAGTGCCAAGCACAACATTTTTTTTCAACAGCCCTTGACTAACAATATCATCATGAATTCTTTCGCCCATATCAGTGTCTTGCGTAGCGCCACATGCCTTCAAAATGCAAGCATAGGTGATTGCATCTGGAGAGATGCCCTCACGTCGCATTCGCTGAAAACAGCCCAGAGCTCCCTGGCCCTGACCCTGTTGAGCATATCCTGCAATCAGTGCATTCCAAGAGATGACAACCCGGACAGGAAGCTCATCAAGCACTTTTTGTGCTTTCTGAAGTGCACCACATTTTGCATACATGTCGACCAAGGCAGTGCCAAGAATGGCGTTTTTTTTCAACAGCCCCTCATTAACAATATCATCGTGAATTTTTTGGCCCATACCAGAGTCTTGCATAGCGCCACATGCCTTCAAGATGCAAGCATAGGTGATTGCATCTGGAGTGATGCCCTCGCTTCGCATCCGCTGAAAACAGCTCAGAGCTTCCTGGCCCCGCCCCTCTTGGGCATATCCTGCAATCAATGAGTTCCAAGAGACAACGTTCCGGACAAGAAGCTCGTCAATGACTTGTTGTGCTCCGGCAAGTGCACCGCACTTGACATACATATTGACTAACGTGTTGCCTAAGTATGTGTCGTTTTCAAGTAGCCCACCATCGCGAATATGAGCATGTATCCTAGTGCCTTGGTACAGGTCCTTCTTCCTGGCACAGTCTTTAAGTGAGGTCACAAAAGAAACACTTATTCTCTTCCTCTCCATTTTTGCTACTGTTGCGGATATTGCTTCTTTCTTGGCGCTGCTCAGTCACACGAAACCAGTGGTGCTTAGACACAGAACGAATCGAGGTTCTTACATTCACCAAGACAGTCACACGACGTCCCATCGCCCCTCTCTTCCAATTTTTCTGGCCTGCCTGCGCAAGCCTCGTCTCTAATTGCTACCCTCGATTTTTTAGAGGGGATCTACTGTTGAAAATCGGCGTCGCGTGTCGGCGAAGATCACAACGGTTGATCCCAAATGTGAACTTGATGTAAACCAGGACAAATGTGAACTAGTTGTGAACTTGCATGTAAACTAGATGTGAAATCTGCAAAGTATGTGTACTATAGTATTATGGCGCTCGATATATGCAATATAATGCTATCGTTCTACTTCTATATCAAAATGAGTGTGATAGCATAGTGGTAATGCATTGGTCTTGCGATGGAGAGGTTGAGGTCAAATACCACCCAATTTATTTTTTCCTCCAAATGAATCGACGGCCCACGATCAACATTGATCTGGGATCGTAGATCTTATCTAAAAATTGAAGGTGTCAAATAGAGACGTGGTTGGGCAAGCCCTTACATTTTTTATTTATTTTTATTTATTTGTTTATTTTTTTATTGTTTTCTTAATAGAGAGATACCTACAACTTGAAATTACAACTCACCGTGAGACCATCCCATTATATAAAACTGGGGAACAACCCCTAAGGGCTATAGGTTTGAACCCAAGACATTGAACACAAAAGACTCATCGTCAACAATAGTCAAGGCCTTACATTTTGAACCAAAACCGGTTCATTTAGTGTGAACTTCTGATTGGGCTCCAAGTTTAGAAAATATCTTGAAGGTAATTGTTATCAGATATTGTTATATATAACTATTAGGCTTTCTATTTTGGAATCTTTATTTAATCTACATGTGGGAAACCTCACACTGAAACTAACCCATAATAAATAAAAGATATAGAAAACAAAGCACCATGAGGCTCCTAGAACTAGAAACAATCAAAGTAAATCATATAAGCTTCAAGAGAGATGTCTCCCACATCATGAGCAAAGTGTAGCGCTTGTCCAAGAGAAAGTTTGAAGTAAGGAAAAGGATCAATTTTCATGGCTTTAAAAATCTGGTAGTTACGTTGGTGCCATATTATGGCCCACATAGCCCAAAATCTGACCCAACTAAAATAGACCTTAAATGGAGATTGTGGTGGTTGGAGGTGTAATGGAATAGATATTTTACTACTTATTGCAGCTGACATGTGGAAAAAGAATTAGCAGATAATGGATTATGTGAAAGGATCGATATGGCATTTATGTATATTTTATTATTCAAGTGCTCTTTATGAGCTTTGGCCATTTATGACCAGTCGGTCAGTTTGTACTCATTTTTTAGCATTCAAGGAATCTATAAGTAAATACGTGCAAGAGGAAAATGCTCACTCTTGCACGGGGGGAGATTGCACTCAGTGTCTGCATTGTTCTTCTCTCCTCTCCTCTCTTCTCTCTCATCGTGCCTGCATAGCACTCCGCTCTAGGAGGTGCACATGCACGTGCTCTCTCAATCTATCTCACTCTTTGTCTCTCTCTGTTCGTGTTGAGCATGATTATGGATTTGTGCAAGTTGTCAGGTTTGTAGATTTATTCGTTTATGGAAGTTCCCTTCGTTTTAACATAAACTTTTCAAAAAAAACCATATGTATACGTCTCCTACATGCTATCCATGTAGGATCTCACATGAGATTTAAGGCAAATGAAAGAAATGAAATGAACTTTGTGCAAAACCATAACCAAATTAAAACCATAACCGGCCATAACCATATTGATCAAAACCATAATGATAACCATAACCATAAACAAAACAATAACCATAACCATAACCATAAACAAAACAATAACTAAAACCATGTCTATACAAGAACAATAACCATAACCATGTCTATACAAGGACAATAACCATAACCATAAATAAAACAATAACCATAACCATGTCTGAACAATAACCATAACCATGTCTATACAAAAAAGAGACACAGAAGCGTGTCTATGTCTCACAAAACATACATATGAAATCCACTGATGACTACGCGTCACAACCTGCACATAGGACAAGTCACAAAATTAGTATTTTCACATATACTTATTTAATTATATCAACTCACACATATTAATGTCTCACCTCAATCGATCAGCGAGACTCTAAGGCCTCCCAGTCTACAGGCTCTCTTGAAGTGTCAAGATCATTCAATACTTCATAAATACCTCTACAATATCCATCTGTCTCCTCCTGGCGTGTCGGGGCTCGATGCATTCCAAGATTCTGTGTTTATACAAGAATCAAACTAATTAAGAATACATAATTCATCACGTTTAAAAAAACACCATAGCTAGGATTGGATTGGAAACTCACAAACTTATTGAGAAAGGTGTCGAAGCCTCCGTTGCCAAGATGAGATGTCCCCCTGGTCATCTGTCGTATATGTGCGGCCTGACGCTGCTGTCTGAACTGCGTGTCCGCTGTCCGCTCATCCTCCCTGATCTGCTGCCACATCTCGTGTGGAATGCTCGAAGGCTTCGACGAGCCGATCCTGAAAGCCTACCGAGCTGCATCTCGTCGATGTTTCACGGTGTCCTGTGCAACACCCTTGATCCACCTCCTCGGAAGATCCTTTGAACCCGGAGCAGACTGATACTCTCTCATGATGGTCTCCACTATATAATTGATTTTGTCGCGATCCTGCTCAAGCCAAGGCATCAGAATGCTGGTCGAAAACTGCAGCTTCTCGAGCTGGCGAATCCGCTGTCTTATCTCAGTCTCGACGCTATCCATATCAACAGAACCATCTGCCCGTACAGTATAGAGCTTGGAGGCACTAGGATCGTGTGTCCCCCAAGGTGTCCGAGGTGTGCTAAGAGGTGTGTCGAGAGGTGTGCCTGGGTAGGACGGGGGTCGTGAGCGAGGAGGGGCAGAAGCATCTGTGGACCCTCCTCCACAGCAACCACCACCTCCACCTGACGATCGTCGAGATCGGCGAGTGCGCCTGTGTTGTGGAGATGAGGACGTACCCGCCTCTGCCGTACCCCTAGGTGTCCAAGCGGCCGTGATGGGAGACCTCGCAGGCGTCCCCCCCCCCCCCCCCCCCCCCCCCCATAGGCGTCCCCCCCGTAGGCCCTTCTTGATGGCAAGCCACGGCGGGAGGTTGTAATTGATAAGGCACACAGGCCAAGTGCTCCATGACGAGCTTCTCAAGCCAAATGGATTGACTCCATCCATTGCCATGCCCAAATGCAAATTGCGTGGTTCACTCTTAAAATGTGGCCAGGTATCTTCAATGTGCCTCCAAGCCTTTGAATCACAGGGCACCCTAAATGTTGCGTCAGTGGATCTATTCGTAGAATGCCACCGCATCAACTTTGCAATGGAACCACAACGAAACATGCTTTTTATCCTAGGAATAATAGGAAAATGCCGCAACACTTTAGCTGCACTGTCTCGCCAACCGCATCTTGTTTGTAGCGCATTGCTCCGCACTTAGGACACGACAGACAATGTGCGAATTCATTGCAAAAAAGAATGCAATCATTTGTACATGCATGAGTCTTGTTGTAGTCCAAGCCAACTGAGGTCAATAGTTGCTTTGCGTCTGGCCTAGACGGGGGCATTTCATTGCTAGTCGGGAGAAGTTGCTCCCACAACAACCTGTTTAAGCCACATTAAATTAAAAATCTCCCCAAGCACGTCACCGTTGCAATAAAAAAATATCTTTTGTAAACTACGTACCTAAACAAAGCAGTGACGCTTGCAACTGACCACCCGTACACTGACTGAAGATTCAAAAACGTCAAACAAGTACAAAGCACAGATATTTTGGCGCCTTCATAGATTGGTTGACGTGCCAACTTCCTCAACATGTCTTCAGGAGATAGGCGCACGGCTTCTGGTGCTGCTTCGTTAGCATTCTCCTCGCTTGTCTGGAAGAAGGCATCCAGCATCTCCTCCATGCCTTCATCTTCTGTCTGTAAGCCCTTTTCTGCTTCCATCCTTGGCTCTATATTGGTCGAACCTTCACGCATAATCCTTTTTCTCTCTCTCTTAGATGTAGGTGTTATGTCGCGAAAATCAATGCCCGTTCCGTAGGAGTCATATCGTAGATTCTGTACGATTCTAGATAGCAAACTCTCCGTACTTGTGCACATGCTCATTACATATCCTACGCATGCGCAGGATTTGATACTTGCAGAGCGTGCACGAGCATGCAATCTTTTCATCCATGTTAGTTGATGACGTTGCCATCTACAATGATTATGAATGTTGTTTTAATATATATACTCCTCACAATGTAAACTACCTTGCATTCTCTAGTCTTGCTCGATCTCCGTACACCTTGGTCCAGAGGTGTACGGAGATCATGACCACCAGGTCACGTCTTTATTGGTCAAATCCTATATGGGTAGACACATACGTGCACTCCCAGGTGTACATGACAATGCATGTAGCGGGCAAAACCCCTTTGCCTCTGTTAGTTCCATAGTTTCTTCTAGAGGGAGAGAGAGAGAGATAGAGAGAGAGTTTCTGTTCTTTTCACACAATTGGTCAGCCAACCTAACTCTTTCACGTCAACTTTCTCTATCTACTATCTATCTCTCTCTCTACCTCTGTAGCTATCTCTAGTTAATTCTCTCTCTCTCTATATATATATATCACTCTCTATCTCTCTATTTCTCTCTCTCTCTACGTACCCTATCTCTCGTTCTTTCTCTCTCGATCTCGCTCTCACTATCTCTCTTTCTCTCTCTCTCGATCTCGCTCTCGGTATCTCTCTTTCTCTTTCTCTCTCACTCTCTCTATTTAATTTCCTATCCCTCTCTCTCTCTCTCTCTCTCTCTCTCTCTCTCTCTCTCTCTCTCTCTCTCTCTCTCTCTCTCTCTCTACGTACCCTATCTCTCGATCTCGCTCTCGCTATCTCTCTTTCTCTTTCTCTCGCTCTCTCTCTCTCTCTCTCTCTCTCTCTCTCTCTCTCTCTCTCTCTCTCTCTCTCTCTCTACGTACCCTATCTCTCGATCTCGCTCTTGCTATCTCTCTTTCTCTTTCTCTCGCTCTCGCTCTCTATTTTCCTCTCTCTCTCTCTCTCTATCTATCTATCTATCTATCTATATATATATATATATATATATATATATATATCACTCTCTTTCTCTCTCTCTCTCTATTACCTATCTCTCTCTCTCTCTCTCTCTCTCTCTCTCTCTCTCTCTCTCTCTGTGTGTCTCTCTCTATTTCCCTATCTCTCTCTCTGTCTCGCTCTCCACTTCCCTATCTCTCTCTCTCTCTCTCTCTTTATATATATATATATATATATATATATATCACTCTCTTTCTCTCTCTCTCTCTCTCTCTATTTTCCTATCTCTCTCTCTCTCTATTTCCCTATCTCTCTCTTTCTCTCGCTCTCTACTTCCCTCTCTCTCTCTCTCTCTCTCTCTCTCTCTCTCTATATATATATATATATATATATATATATATATATATATATATATATATATATATATCACTCTTTATTTCTCTCTCTCTCTCTCTTTAATTTATACGAACACCTTTCTCTCTGTCCCTCTCTACCACAGCAGAGCTCGTCGCTTTACACCAGAGGCATACTGATCGAACGAGCGACTGAGCTAGGGAGATCCAGACGCCCACGACTATGGAGGACTACACAACATCGACAGAGGCTGCATCAGAGGATCCAGGTCACTTTGGCTCGCATGCACAACGCCCGGTCAGACTACTGACCATGGAGGAGATTGATGAGATTCGCCATCAGATGTTGGATCTCCTATGATCTACCTATCCCAGCTAGTTGTTTTAGCTACTTAGTCCACACCCAGCAGTTTAGGATTCCATAATATTTTATTTTGTCATCTTGTTACTCTGACTTTCTATCAGATCCACCACATTGTAACTTTCTGGCCTCATAGGTCACTTTGGCCTTTTGAAGATGTTAATATAACATTTCGTTTTCATTTCTCTCTTTAATTTTAATTTCCTACGCATACTCTCTCTCTCTCTCTCTCTCTCTCTCTCTCTCTCTAATTTTAATTTCCTACGCATACATTTCTCTCTCTCTCTCTCTCTCTCTCTCTCTCTATCTATCTATCTTTAGTTTCTTACACACACACATACACGTTTCTCTCTCTTTGATTTTCTACACACACACACACACACACACACACATTTCTCTCTCTCTCTCTCTCTCTCTCTCTCTCTCTCTCTCTCTATCTATCTATCTTTAGTTTCTTACACACACACATACACGTTTCTCTCTCTCTCTCTCTCTCTCTCTCTCTCTCTCTCTCTCTCTCTCTCTCTCTCTCTCTCTCTTTCCTACACACACACACACACACACGATGTAGAGAGAGAGAGAGGGGCTAGGAGGGGGGGGGGGGGGGGGGGGGGGGGAGTTTCATAATACCTACGTAGCAGGTTTCGGCCAAGAGATCTAAGCGCGTCGCAGGCAAAAATGACCGCCTGCGCACGGATTTCCCTTTTTTCCCCCCAATTTTTTGCGTCGAAATATGCGTCGATATACTCGTGGTAATATCCGTCGATATACGCATGGTAAAGTATGCCTTGCCACGCGTATTTCCACGCGCATATCGACGGATATTCCCACGCATATATTGATGGGTTGCAAGTACGTCCATAACCGCGTGGAAAGGTACGACCGTCGATATATACTGCGTCGATATCTTGATGTTATGTTGTAGTGTGATAAGCTACAAGGATCTACCTACTTCAGTAGGATTGACCTTAAAAGTGGCTTTTTCAAATAAGGATAGTGAATGAAGATATTGTAAAGACCGCTTTTCACACAACATTTGGTCTTTATGAATATCTTGTCATGCCTTTTGACTTAACAAATACTCTGGCCACATTCAACCGCTTAATTGAGAAAATTTTTAGACCCCGCCACAAGTTTATTGGTGCAATGTTCTTTGATGATATCATCATCTACCCCAATTCTCTCAAGGAGCATAAGCAACATCTTCAGGTAACTTTTCAAGCTTTGAGGGAGAATAAACTTTTCATTAATCAAAAGACGAGTGAATTTTTTCTTCAAGAGATTCAATACTTAGGTCACATTATCTCTCAAGATGGTATCTGTAAGGATCCAACAAATCTAGAGGTGATAAAAGGATGGCCTAAAAAGGAATATACATGAGTTATGAAGCTTTATTGGTATGTGTGCATACTATAGATGCTTCATAGAAAAATTCTTGCAAATAGCAGGACCATTACATGACTTAACAAAGAAGAACGTTTGTTAGGTTTTAGGCCCTGTGGTTGGGTTGTGGCCAGACGCCCGCCTACTTACTCTAGTTTTTTGTTCATAATGACAATAAGGAGATAGAGAGATTCACTCTCTAAAGCTCCACCAAGTGACTGTCTCTGCTCCTTGTCCTTCCCCCTTCTCTCCTTCCCTCTCTTGCACTCAACAACGACGTTCCTACAAGTGGTATCTGAGCCTAGGCAACTCGCCTCCAGTCCCGACAACGCTGACGCATGCAGCCCTCCCAAGCCGAGGAGGAAGTCAAGAGATCTTGGAAGCTCAGCAAGCAGAGAATCGGGCAACTTGGGGAGATTCTGCAGAGAAATTGAAGTCGATGCAACAAAGGAGAATTGAGCAAAGGGGAGATAGGAACCTTCCCAATTCTGCAACAAATAATCGGAGACTGCACCGAGCATTTGAGCAGACGAGAGAGAGAGAGAGAGAGAGAGAGAGAGAGAGATTGCCACTCAGGAGACGCTAGAGCTTGAAAAATCGGGTTGCAGTTGAGCTTGGAGGCTTGTGAACAAGGCCTCTCGGGCTGTAGTAGGCTAAGAGCAAAGAAAATCAAAGCCCAACATTGCAAGCGTAGCAAATCAAGCAGCTTGAGGGCAGTCAATAGCATCAATTGAAGAGCGCTGAACATCTTGGTATCAGATGAGCTTGGAAGAGGGCAAGCGAGCAAAACCAAGCAGGACTTGGAATCACACACCACTCGCCAGAGTCGTCATATCCAGTTTGCAGCATTTTGTCAGTTTCGACTGTGAGTAGCAAAGATCAATTTTTTTATTTTACAAAATTTATCACACTGTGTGCAAGAACTCGATCCCACCAAGAGCTCTCGACAACCCGCCAGGACACCCCTCACACACATCTCTCCCCGTAGGTATAGAGAGCACACACACACACTCGAGTCAAAGTGTGATTGAGATAGAGACAGTCCAGCAGTGAGAGAGCTTGAGAGATTTGAGCGAGAGAGAGAGAGAGAGAGAGAGAGAGAGAGAGAGAGAGAGAGAGAGGACAGGCAACTCCAGATGATTTCTTCTTGGCTTTGAATGTTGACGACACCGGCCTTGGTTTCGGCCTTGGTTTTGAGCATTGACGGCTTAGCGCATTGGTTTCGACATTGATTATGTGATTTCTCGGCTTTGATGCTCTTTTTGACATGGGTGAGTGCTTCCGTCCGACGGCGGAAGGTGACATCGATTTCACTTTTCGGCATCGACTCAGATTCTCAGCGACTCTTAGCTTGTCCTTGACACCGACATCGGTCTCAACACCGATTCTTGCGACTTGTGATACCTCTCATTATGTTGTGGATTTTCGACATCCAACCCCGACACGACCGTTCTTGTGGACGAGCGTTTTCCCACAAACGACTATGCTTGTGACCTGCACAGGTGAGGTGCCTCTACCACAGAGGAGTGACACCCGACATCGGCACAGAGAGCACCAATTTTTCTCTACGATACAGTTTTTAGCTTCAACTCCTTTGGCGGCTATTCGACTAGCGCGTTTGTATCTGACGGCAAAAATCAGCACCGACATTTTCATTCTACACCGACATGCATTTGGTACATAGGAAGTTTTTTGAGCCCACCTACACCAGTTTCTCCAGGTTTCCACACACTTACAGGCACAATGCCTTTCAGACGATTTTGGTAATCATTTTGACTGCACTCTCTCTGCGGACAGATACGTTGACAGATGCGTGTTCTTTTGAGCACACATAGTGCTATTGAGCTCTTTTGAGAGCAAAAATCCCGGCAAGGATACTTTTACTGCACGCAGCAATTCTTGGTGCCTGTTTGAACGCGGTCACTCATATACGTTGAGTTACGGATATTGCCTGTTGTACTTCGTGTGGAGCCATTTTTTTGGCTATTTTGGCAATTTTCTCGACCGTTTCTAAGACTGGGACTAGAAGAGCCCTTTCTAAGACTGTGGCTAGTCGTTTTGTGTATGCTTTAGCCTTTGAAGAGTTGTAGCATTAGGTTTCTTTGAGTTGGGGTATTTTTGAATGTTGAGATACCTTCGGTGATACAGATAGTTGGAGTTCCCCTCTTACGGTACCCTCGCCATAGGATATGTATCTGGTGGTTTCTTGTGCTTCTGACGTTGAGTTGGTGGTCACACAGCAGTGGTTTTGAGAAGTTTATGCCTAGTGGTTGTTTTGAGTAGTTTATGCGCTTACTTTTGTACTATCGGGTTTGAGAATTTGCTCCTTGTACAGAGGAGACTCTGTCGGATTTTTCTCGTGAGTCCATTTTATGGGTTCTTGCCACATTTGCATGTTTCTTACGTAATGACTTTATTACTTTTGGTTTGAGTTTTCGCTCTTATTCTAAGGAAAACTCTGCCAATATTATCCCAGGAAATTCACCATAAAGTTTATGGCTACATTTTCTTGAGTCATGGCTACGAGTAGTGCTTCCAAAAGAGAATACTACATCAAAAATTTTGATGGCACAAACTTTTCTATTTGGCGGGAGCGTATGCAAGATGTTTTGATCAACAAAGGCTTGATAGCACCCCTGTGTGAAAGAAGAGAGAATGATGAACATTGGAAAGACTTGAATGAGCATGCTATGGCGACCATTCGCCTATACGTTGGTGAACCCATTTACTTTATCATGATGGATAAGACCAATGCCAAGATGCTCTATGTGCAGCATGGGATGGAAACAATGCCTCGAACAAGGTTTTCTTGATGAAGAACTTGATGCGCATGAATATAAAAGAAGGCACTAATGCTAGTTCTCACTTGAACGAGTTCAACAACATCTTTTCACAGATTTCTTCAAAAGGCCTCAATTTTAGTGATGAAATAAAGGCTATTTTTTTGCTAGGTTTGATACCATCATCATGGGATACCTTCAACATAGCCATAAGCAATTCTGCACCTAATGGCAAGGTAGTTTTTAGTGATGTTGGTAGTGCGTTGCTCGCTGAGGAGATTTGATGACAATCTCTTTATGCAAGTGGGCATGGTGATGCGTATGTGGCTAGTGGCAAACGTAATGATAAGCAAAGACAACGTGGTCATAGCCACGGCCGTTCTCAGGATCGCATGCAAGGTCATAGCAAGAGTCACGGCAAAGACATGAGAAATGTTGAGTGTTACTACTGCCATAAAAAGGGACACTTGAAGAAAGATTTCCACACATTGCAGCATGATAAAGTCAAGGAGAAAGCAAAGTGTGACAAACTTAAAAGTATCATGAAGATTAAAGAGCTTAATGTGATTGAGTCTCCAGCCATTGAGACAGTTTTGCATGCAAGGTCATAGCAAGAGTCATGACAAAGACATGAGAAATGTTGAGTGTTACTACTGCCATAAAAAGGGACACTTGAAGAAAGATTGCCGCACATTGCAGCGTGATAAAGGCAAGGAGAAAGCAAAGTGTGACAAACTTAAAAGTATCATGAAGATTAAAGAGCTTAATGTGATTGAGTCTCTAGCCATTGAGACAGTTTCTGATGTGCCAAATGGTGTGTTGATTTTCACATTGAATTTGATTCCTGTTGTGTTGTTAGCTCTTGATGAGTGTTATGCGCAGAATTGGATTGTAGACTCAGGTGCTAGCTTTCACGTGACTCCTCACAAGGAGTGGTTTTCTACATACACTACCATGCATGGTACATTGAATCTAGGCAACTCTTATGAGCTTGATATATGCAATGTGGGTAGCATCAAGTTTTCTATGTGTAATGGCATTACGTTTATGCTGGATAATGTCAAACATGTACCCAAATTGACAAAACGTTTGATGTTAGCTGGAAAGTTGGGTAATTTGGGTTACACTATTATAAGTGCTCATGGTTCTTGGATTATCAAGAAGCCTCAAATTTGGTGAGGGTTAAAGGCCAAAAGTCTGACTCGTTGTACTCACTTTATGTCTCTTCCGTTAAAGAGAATTCTATTTGTGTAGCCAAGATGTCGTCTACAGAGTTGTGGCATAGCCAGCTAGGACATATGACTTAGAAGGGAATGAAAGTCTTGCAGCTTTCTCGTTATATCCTTGTGGTAGATTACTCTCGCTTCTCTTTATGTGAGCATTGTATCTATGGCAAACAGACTAGGTTGATATCAATACCTTTGGACAAGGAGTTAGGGAGTCCTATAGATCTCGTTCATAGCGACTTGTGCGGACCTATGCCAATCAAGTCTCTAGGGGGAGCATTATACTTCCTAACATTCATAGATGACTCTACTAGAAGGGTGTGGGTTTATCTCTTGAAGCAGAAGAACGACGTCTTTAGTGTCTTTCAAAAGTTCTTAGCATTGGTAGAGAACCAATCATTAGGGAATTTGGGAGGTCATTTGGAGGGCCTTCTAAGTAAATACAATTTTTTGCCTTCTCTCTCTAGAAAATTGGTGTGGTAAAGGAAAAGGTGTCCTCATCAACCGTTCAAAAAGTGTGCTTCAAAGTGGATTGTATTAACAGAGTCATAACGATTGATGGAATGTCCCTTTTCAGTTATATTGAATGCACCTCGTCGTATAGGAAGGAATTTTTTTCCATACAATGTATGCAGTAGCTACTCTAGGGAGTAATGGCACTATACTCTTCCGCTTCTTGATTTTCTTGATTGTGTATTCATGGCTTCTTCATCCACCACCTCAAACCTTCTCAATAAACGTCATAAATATCTAAATGTTGATTTGAGTCTTAAATATGAGCCTTTATGCAAGCGAAGTAAAACAAGCACAACATTAACACAAACAAAGAATGCAAGACTCAGAGTAGAAGGAGCAAAACACATAGATTTAAAATAGTTCCCTCTATCCTTTGAATCCTATGACCAATGCCTCCCCTGCATTTGTAAATCTGACTACTTTATTGACCTTTGCAGGTGATGGAAAGAATGGTTTACTTGGCTACTGCAAAGCTCTAACTGGGAATTCAGAAATCCAGAAAAGCATTGTTCACCATCAAGCAAATGAGATTGTACAACTTTCTACTTTGCATTGTGAGGACCAAAAAACCCTTTTGCAGTGCACACAAGAAATACAGATATTGCAAGAAAAAGTGTGTAACTTACAAAGGAAAGATACAAGCATAGGTGCTCGTGTGCGAAAAAAGAGACTACGGAATCTTGAAACCTTGAAGGTTGGCTCTGGAGGTCTCAAGAAAAGAATACAAGCATTGAGGTCAGGATTGTGAACCTTTTAGTTTATTTCAACTATACATTGTTTTTTCTTATGTCTATTATATTTTCTATGTAGACATGCTATATATCTAGACAAAGAAAACATAGATCCAAAGGTGAATGCAGGAAAGCAGTTGAACCTTTGATAACAAGTGGTCTCGCAAAGGATATAATGCATGACAAAAAGTAGAAGATTTTGCAGCGGGATGTTGTTGACCATTTTATTACAAAGAGTGCAGTGCGTGTAAGTGAAATACATGGCACACTTGAGTCCCTTTGTGTGAGTAAGAGAGGGTACTCAGCTATCCAGCAGTCTATCTCCTCCATTTTTGTGAAGAATGGAATAAAGTCTAAACTTCTACCAACAACAGCAAATGCCTGGAAAGAGAGACTTCAACTCAACCATGCACATACAGATTTCATTGGATGTCCCTTTTATATTGATGGTATTTATAGATCTCAAGGAACAACTGTAACCTACGATGAGTACAACAATATCTTCATGGACCTCACTTTGTTGCAAACTAGAATGGTTGAGTTCTATAATGTAACATTTGAAGAGACAGGTGGCGTTCTGCATTTTTTTTTGAAGCTAGATGAGTGTGAGATCCTCAAAGAGAAGAAGCTAGAATGAGTCACAATAACATTGATGAATACGGATGTTTCAAAATGCCCCAGTGATGATCCTTCATACTTTAGTGTTCAATCATAAACAAACATATGGTGGCTTGGTGCTTTTTAGGTATTCCATTTCCACTTTCTCTTCAGCTTTGGTGAGCCCTCTTGAGATTAAATTTAGATGTACTTTAACGTCTCATGCGGATTTAATCTTGAAGGTAAAGAAAGAAGACCACAACATTTTATATTGGGTGTTCCATAAAACCCCTATCCCTGATATCATTGACAAACAAATGAATCAAGGAAAGGTGGAGGAAAGGTGCTGGTTGTCAATGGGAGGGGAGATTTTTAGGTCCAATGGCATCTTGCAGGTGACCTTAAAACACTAAAGTGTATGTATAATTGTGGAATGGGTGCTATGGTAAAGGCTCCATGCTTGTATTGTATGTAGCCTGCAAAGACGATGGACCCAAAATGGTGGAGAAAGGCACCTACTCGCCACAATGAGGATCCTAATTTCCACCCAGTTCTAGATATTCCACTTGCCAATGTCCACATTTGTACAATGCATGCTCTTTGCAGAATTGTGGAGAAGTTGGTGTATCTGTACATTGGGTTTGCTTGGAAAATCAAGAACTCAAAAGAACAGAAGGTTGCGGTAGCGACACTTGAACTAATTTTGTCAGAGATGGGTCTCCATGGGGGCAATGTGCAAATCCAGCGGGACGAGAAGAGGTCAACCAATAATAAAGATGTACCTTGCAAACCATCTATTGGTGGGGTCAAGGCACGCCATTTTTTATCAAAGCCAACAGGCATCAAAGATAAGAAGCTAACCAACGTAGAAGGATATATCAGTCCACTTATGTCAGCAAAATTGAGGTTTAGCAATAAAAAAATCTCCATATGGCAGTGAAGGACCAGGAAACCAAAACTCGCAATTCCAAGGGTGAAGTGTGGCATTTCATCGATGTGCTCTTTCAGATGTGTGACAAGCATGAGTGGACACAAAATGATCTAAACAAATTTAAGGAGAACCTTCAGCTACTAAAGAAAGCATTTAGGTCAGCTTGGACTGAAACTCGGATTACTCATTACATGGTACTGTTAACGCACCCTTTTAAATGATAAGGGCTAAAAGGTTGTTTAAAATTCCTAACAACTTGTTTTATTTGCAGCACATCATTTTCAATCACTTACCATACTTCATTCAAAAGTATGGAAACCCAGGCATATGGAACACCCAAGGGTTGGAAAAGTCTCATTACATGGCTAAGAATGCATATTTCAGACACACACGTCATGGTGGCTCTCGAGATAAGGCGAAATTTTTGAAATAGTTATTCTAGTGGTTCTATTGCAGAATCCTTCATTAGCTACATCAAAAACATGTATTAGTCTGTTCGGCACAGCACAAGCAATTAGGCATTTGCAACAAAAGAAACGAAAACGAGTAGAGGCATTCAACAACTCCAGTGCTCGTGAAGGCCAGAGAAAGTGGAGAGAGACAATGCAATATGGTAACCATAGGTTGGATCAAGAGATTTTGATTTTAGGTAACAACATCAGGTTACTAGAGGTTTCCATTGCCTCATCATCACTGTTGTCATCAAATACAAATCCACTCCTCCCCTCTTGAAATTTGGAGAGTGTTGCAAGTGCAAAGTCCTCCCTTAAAGAAAATATACTTTGAATGTCATGGAGGAAAATGTAAGATCTCTCACCAAATTTGAAGTCTGGTAGTCCAGGAAGCATCAATGTGGCTTGTTTCTCATTAAAACCAAAGACATCTAAAGGTAGTTTGATATCAGATGTTTTAACTGTAAGTATTTTGCTTTGTTGCACCTCTTTAGCCTCCACCTCAAGATTAATATCCTCCTCAATCTCAGGAACCTCATTGGACTCCAAGTCCTCATCATCTTGTTCATCGGGTGGTAGATCCTCCTTATCCATTACCTCTGAAGGATCATTCAATAGACTAGCAAATAGAGAATTTAAGAATAGAAGGAACCCAAAGGACTCTTTAATTAGCTTGCAATATCATTCGTGCATAGGACACCGTGAGGGTCTATAGATAATAGGCAGTTGATGGTACTTCTTGTATGACCGTCTTGTGGAATCAGAATCTTTTAAGTGCACCACCACCATGCCAGCAAGAACCACCCTGCCCTTGTGGACCTCAAGCTCAAACTTGTCTCTTTCAGACTTGAGGAAATCGTTGTGCTGAGCTATAAGGTCATCCCAAATGAATGGGGCATTGAAGATAGAAGAGACCTTGTCAAACATTTAAGCAACTCCTGTAGATACTGCAAAATCAAAAAGTCTTTCATCCACACATGCAGGATTTTCAACCCCTTGCTTACATTTTGTAGCTGGTTCATTGGCAGAAGAAAGATCAATATTTCTCTTTTTGGTGCTAGTCACTTGAAGCTTCTGGCTTACAGGCACTTCTTCTTGTTCTGAAGCTTCTGATTCATTGGGGGGTTCCTTTGTCCCCACAACATCATCTCCAAGAAATGTATCTTTAGCAAGAGCAAACTCCACATCTCTCTTAAGAGAATCTCAGCAACTTAGGTGGTCTCTTTTCTGCTTCCTGTTCACCTAAGACAATGTCTGGATCCACCCTCTGTCTCTTCATTCTGTGGGATCTTAATCCTAAGAAAAACAAAATACAAGGGAAAAAAGGTAAGTATTGGTAAGTATTGCCAAGGATGGTTGGTTCAACTCTCTCTCTCTCTCTCTCTCTCTCTCTCTCTCTCTCTCTCTCTCTCTCTCACACACACACACACACACACACACACACACACACACACACTCTTTCTCTGACAGATTGGTCTCACAGGTCGTTTATTTTTTATTTTTTATACAAAGGTTACTTAGCGTAGCTCATTTCACTTGAGCTCAACTCCTCTATCTCCCTTTTCTTTTAACAACTATGTTTATGCACGTCATAGGACAACAAATAGAGGGAGGGGCTTCTCTCTCACTCTGTGTTGGTCTTATATGATTGCTTATCACTTAACATATGTAGTGAGTCCGCTACGGCACGCGTACGACAATCGGCTTACATAAAAAACCACTCCGTGCGCCAAAAGTCCTCCCAAATTTCCGCATCTCTCTCTCTCTCTCTCTCTCTCTCACACACACACACACACACACACACACACACAAAAGAAAAATCATAGGGGTTACATTTTCTTGAGCTTGGCATGTCGACCTTCAAGATGCAATTTCTATATACCTCTCTCTCTCTCTCTCTCTCTCTCTCTCTCTATCTATCTATCTCCACAACCCTCTACCTCACTCTCTCTCTCTCTCTCTCTCTCTCTCTCTCTCAAAACCACCCTATCCCTCTACCTCACTCTCTCTCTCTCTCTCTCTCTCTCTCTCTCTCTCAATCACCCTCCCATTCTCTCTCTCTCTCTCTCTCTCTCTCTCTCTCTCTCTCTCTCTCTCTCTCTCTCTCTCTCAAAAAACGCAGCCGTTTTTTGACCTAGTAGACAGCAGTCCACTCTTTTGATCATAACTTCTTCATCCGAACTCCGATTTGGGTGATCTACAGCCTTAATCGAAGAGCACAAAGTCCTCTACGCATTGATGTAAAGACAGAAATTTTCAGAGTTATGGAAGGCATTTCTGTAGCAGCATTTTCGAAGTGAACAGGTTCAACAAAATTGATTCTCATCTCCTATTTTACATACAATGTCTTCCGGCACTCGCAAGGGTTCTTCTTCTTCAACAAGGTCCACAACCATTGTGAAAAATGATCCAAAATCTCCTAAGTGTGGAGATAGCAACACAACCACCCAACCAACGACATCGGAAACCATGATCATGGCATACTTGGTATCATTGCAAGAGACCGTAAACAAACAAGGCGAAGACTTACAAGCACTTGCAATGGAGAATGGCACACTAAGGGTACTTGTGGTTGAGAATGAAAATCTCAAGAGGACACTTGAGATGCACATAACACGTTTGATGCAACTTGAAGAGGAAGTCAAGGAATGTAAACGCTCTCTTGTGGACTTGAATGCTTTGAAGGAGCAGATGAGCAAAGTAGAGCATGACCATGTATTGAAAGAGGAGAAATTTGACACTATGAGCCGGGATGTATGCGACATGAAAAATGTATGCACAAACAAGTCTTGGGCTGATGTATGTGGTAGCAATGTGGTTTCTAATTCCTCACTCATGCAAGCTATGGTTCAAACAAAGAATGTTGAGAATGTGGATGTGGAGGAGTTGAAAGAACGGGAGTGACGTTCCAAGAACATTGTTATTCGTGGAATTCCCGAAGAGAAGTTAGAGACGCCTCCTTCTCTTGCCATTGTTATTGAAGATTTCTTCAAAACCCACTTTGGCATGTCCGGAGTTATGGTCTATGGAGCACATAGAGTGGGGAAGCAAGGAGCTCCTCGCTCGAGAGAACGGCCAATTGTATGCACCATGCCGGATGAGACCAAGCGAAAGATTATCCTTGATAATAGTTGGATCTATTTGAGGGATACAAAATGTTTTGTATGTGAAGATCGCACTATTAAGCAACAAAATATGCGTCGCAAGGCATATGAGGAAAAGAATAATAAAAACAAGGAGATCTCTCATGAAGAAAATGTGCCCAAGCAGGAGGCAAGTCTCTCAAGCAAATAGGGATGTGTGGCCTATGAGACCGAGTTACAATTGAAAAATATGCTTTTGGAATTGTAATGGATACCCATGGAATGCGGGGGTTGGCATTGATGAACTAACAAGCAAAGCCGATGTTGTACTTCTTGTTGAAACTTGGGAGCATGATACACAAAGGATTAACGGCTTGGAGGATTACAATGTACATTCATTGATGTGGTCAAAGAATCTCAAACAACGAAGAGGACAAGGAGGGGTAGCATGTATGGTTAAGAAAGGATTGGAAGATTTTGTATCAATTGTGAAAGATGACAAGTACAAACGTTATGTATGGCTGAAAATTATGACACCAAAAAGAGCACCCATTTTTGTAGCCGGTTGCTACATTCCTCATCATGATTCTCCCTTTTATGCTTGCATGGATAGAGATCAACCATTTTCTGATTTGGAAGAGGACATTGCTTATTTCAAAGGTGAAGGTGATGTTATTGTATTTGGGGATATGAATGCTCGCACAAAAACATTGCAACATGATACTCAACAATTTGATATGCTATACATTTCAAGGGAGTTGGAGGAAGTTCACTTGTATGATCGTACTTCAATGGATGAGAAAGAGCCGGATCACTATGGAAAGTTACTTTTACACGGGTATGCTCATTGCCAATGGTGTATCTTTGTGGAGTGGAACCAATGGATTTACATGTAGGAGACATAATGGGGATAGTGTGATTGACTATATGCTACTCTCTGAAGCCATCATGTATCGCATAAAGAGTTTTATGTTTGGTCAATGGACCCCGGAATCCGACCATCGCACCTTATGTATTGACCTTTCATGTGGAGAAGCAACTAAGCATGATAATCTCAGCCAAAGGAAAGAGAAGTTATCACTATGTATGGATTTCAAACGGGCACCAATGTACATTGAAATGGTTGAGCAAAAATTATGGATGACAAAGCTTCAATGTGACGCACCATTGGAAACTAAATGGGAAGCTTTCAAGAAAGCTATTTGTTCTTGTGCGGAAGAATGCTTTGCCATAAAGCATCTCCATGGTATCAACAAAGATAGATCACGCAAAAGGTGGTTTGATAAAGAATGTCAAGATGCTCGAAAGTCCTTGATAAAGCTTGATGCAACTATGGACAAAGACAACTATCAAAGTCATTTGCATACATACAAGGCATTGATTCAAAAGAAGAGAAGAAGATGGAAAGTAAAGCAAGAAGAATTTCAAGTCCAAGAAAAGGCACATGCATGTGGAAGATTTTGGAGAAACTTGAGAGGCAAGCGGGTTGAGAATTTTGGTAACTTGAGTCTAGTGGATATGTACACACATTGTAGGCAATTATATGAGCAAGCAAATACTGAAAAAATGCCATTTTATGGTTCACTCCCATGTATGCCGTCTTTTTTTACTATTGAGGATGTATGCATTGGGCTTGAAAAGTTGGCCACTCGCAAAGCGGGAGATCTTCAAGGTATCAAGCCGGAGATGATCAAATGGACGGGAGATTTTACCCATGAGTGGATGTGTGATATGTTCAACCTTGCACTTCAACATGGTATGCCTTATGATTGGAGTACTAATTGAGTTAAGCCTTTGCATAAAGGAGGGGATGTAAAGAATGTAAGCAACTACCAGACTATAATGATTGGGTCTCTTATGGCAAAGTTGTTTGGGTGCATAATGGAGATGAAATTGAGTGATTGGGCTGAAGAGAATGACAAGCGTGCAAAGGGACAAGCGGGTTTTCGTCGATTCCATAGCACCATTGATCATCTTGTCACTCTTCGTGTTCTCATGGAGGAAAGTCGGTTGAAAGGCAAGCGATTGTATTGTTGTTTTGTGGACTTTAAGAAAGCCTTTGATATGATTCCACGTAACAATTTGTGGAGAAGGATGGAAGAACTCCAAGTGCCAAGTGAGTTTATGCTTGCGGTTTCTCGAATCTATGAGAAGGTGATTTGTCAATTGCGCATGGGAAGAGAAATTTCAAAAAAATTTGTAAGCACTATTGGGGTTAAACAAGGATGTCCATTGTCACCAACTCTCTTTGGTCTATGCATCGATCAATTGGAACAAATGGTACTTGACTTTATGCAAGAAGAAGGCATTGAAGAGGTCACTATTTGCAATGCGGTAATCATGCTTTTGTTGTATGCGGATGATGTAGTGCTTCTAGCACACACTTTAGAAGATGCACAAAAGCTTATGGTTGTCCTTGAGAACTTTTGCTTGCATAGTGGACTGATTATAAATGAATCCAAAACAAAGGTTATGCTTGTGAAAACCAACCATAAGGAGAAGCCATGCATTGTGTACAACAACGAGACACTTGAAGTTGTTGAGAGCTTTAAGTACCTTGGCCTTGAGGTTCCATCCAATCACAAGTGGCATGAATGTGCTATGCGTCGTTTGGAAGCGGAAAAGAGAGCATATTATGCATTTGAGAACATGTGTAATGCGGGAAACATCAAGTGTTGGGTTCTCAAGAAGTATCTTTTTGATGCATTGGTGACACCGGTTCTTCTTTATGGAGTTGAAGTGTGGGGCGGGAGCATATCAAAGTCTACTTGGAAAGAGTTTGAGAATGTCCAAAAGCATTTTCTTACAAACTTTCTCCAAGTTAAGACACAAACACCATATATGCTCCTACTTCTTGAGTCGGGATCTCTTCCAATTGAGGTTATGGGCATGGAAAGGGTTGTGGAGTACATGATAAAGATGCGTCAAAACCCCTCACATCGACTTCCTACAATTGCATGGGAAGCAAGCAAAAAAGTTCAAAAGACGCATAAAAGCAAGATCTTGAGCACGGGATGGATGCAAGACATAAAGAAGTGGTTTGGGAGATGGGATGCATTACACTTGCTACATGATGCTTCAATTGACTCTCAAGTGAATGAAGCTTTTCTACAACGCCAATGTATTACGGCTTGGGAGAAATCCGGTGGGTCACGCGTCATACATTACACCACCTATATTGCCCCCAACTACAAAACCATGTTCTTCGCTGAGAGAGGAAACCATACTCACACTTACATGCTTGAGCCTATTCCCTTGTCCGCGATACGCACTATCGCAGCAATTCGGCTTAGCTCCCATTTCCTTCGATGCGAGATAGGGCGTTGGGGCAATGGAGAAGAGTCAAATCGATTGTGCACATTATGCTCACTGCAAGTTCAAGAGTCTGAGTACCACACACTACTAGAGTGCTCAACTTTTGATCACATCCGAACTTGCTTCTCTCACATTTTCAGCCATAACTAAGACCTACACACTTTCCTCTCCCAGCCAAAGTGTGGGCTCTCCATTGCGACTCTCATCACTACAATTTTGGAGCATCGAGAGTCACTCATCAGCCATACACATACTACATCACATGTAACTTTGGTCCCATAGGTCATATTTGACCTCCGAGGACGATAATAAAATCTATCTATCTCTCTCTCTCTCTCTCTCTCTCTCTCTCTCTCTCTCTTTGTGTCTATGTACAAATAGGCTTACAAATACCTAAATGAATCTCTCTCTCTCTCTCAACCTAGTGATATGTGCACCACCCTCTCCCTCTCCCTCTCCTTCTCTCTCTCTCTCTCTCTCTCTCTCTCTCTCTCTCTCTCTCTCTCTCTCTCTCTCTCTCTCTCTCTCTCTCTCTCTCTCTCTCTCATATCATTCATACTACCGTTGCCGACATGCACGGAGAATAACTACAAGATTTACACATGGCAAACAGCTAAAACTAACTAGTGCGTATTTATTGCACCGTATAATTTTGATTGAGAGGTCACTTTCACACTTAAATGGTTGCACAATATTCGTTGGCAGGCTTATTGTAGCACGAGAGAGAGAGAGAGAGAGAGAGAGAGAGAGAGAGAGAGAGAGAGAGAGAGAGAGAGAGAGAGAGAGAAGAAGAAGAAGATACATCTACAAACTCCATAGAGAAAGAGAGAGAGAGAGAGAGAGAGAGAGAGAGAGATACAGTGAAGGACAATGGTTCAAAGATCAGTGCACAAAGTGACAACACAGAGTATTGTTATCCACATATACCTACAGGTATGAGGGTGAGACAGAGAGTAGTGTTGTTGGTGTATGTTTGAAATCTTGACTGAAAGGTATGTTGTTGGGACTGATACACAAGCCAAAATAACAAACTTCCCAATATTTGCCAGGTTTGCACAATGGTGCGCAAACACGTCTCTAAGTTAAACTAAACATCTTACGTGCGCCATATTCACAATTTTTCCCTATGTGTGATCGAAAAAATTTCAATGTTGTGGTTTAAATTAGAGCCCATCTGTGCACAATGGCGCGCAGATTTCATTCTATCAGTCTCTAAATCATATCCACGTGCCATAATGCCACTCGTGGGGAGAGAGAGAGAGAGAGAGAGAGAGAGAGAGAGAGAGAGAGAGAGAGAGAGAGAGAGAGAGAGAGAGAGAGAGATTGTGAGTGTGCAATCTTATAGACAGTTACAGGGAGATAGAGAGAGAGATTGTTAGAGAGAGAGAGAGATTTTTAGTGTGCAATCTTATAGACAGTTAGAGAGAGAGAGAGAGAGAGAGAGAGAGAGAGAGAGAGAGAGAGAGAGAGAGAGAGAGAGAGAGAGAGAGAGAGAGATTGCCTTACATTTAAATGGCAAAAACAAAGGCAACTACGAGGAAGGTAGGAAAAGGACTAGGTTTGGCTGCTCAAGCAGGAGGAAGATCTGCTAGTAAAAAGAAGAGATCAGGGAAGCCCATGGAAATCTTGAAAGCTCTAAGGATGAATAGGCTTCAAAGACATATCAAACTGTTTAAGGAAATCAAGAAGGCTCGGAAATGTATCGAGCTTCTAGTACCAAAGCTTCCATTCCAAAGACTAGTCAGCAATATGTGAGGAAGCATGTTTTGGTACCATGAGGTGGAAACTTGTTGCACTGCTAGCACTACAAGAGGCAACAAAGGGTTTTTTGCTGGAATATTTCAATGACATTACAATTGTTGCAGCACATGCACACAGGGTAACGATTATGGACAAAGACAGTGAAACTCTGAAAAGGGTAAGGTGGAGATATGATAAACTGCTCCAACCCAACGAATTTATAGATAATAAAATAAAGGAAATGTTGCTTATTCCTCCATCAGAGCCAGAGGCGGTGAAGATTGTAGAAGTCACCCACGATGTGAATAGCAAGGCCAGGGCCAGGGCTGAACAGGAAAATTGGCATGCAGAGAAATTAAATAAACTAAAAGAGAAGGAAAAGAAAGCACATGCTATAGAAGAAGAGGTTAACAACTACCTCATTGTAACACAGGAAATTGATGTCAGCAACAACAAAATTTTGTCATCTATGGAGGAAGGATTAATAGTAGATTTACAACTAGAAGATGGTATAAGAAAACTTGCATTAGATTCCATGGATATCAACATATTGCGGGATCCAGATGCTCAAATCACAGATTCAATTGTATATATCTCCCTGAAGTAAGATACTTTCACCAGCTTTTGCATATTTTTATTCAGCCTTGAGGCTAGAGACTAACAACATCAAACTGTCTTGTAGTATGATAAATAGCCAGCTGCCTCCACAATGCCATGCAAAAATATAAATATTGGGTCTTGATATTTCTCCCTTATTCAGAATGAAAAATACCCCTGTCGGCACATTCGAGAAGTGGCTTGCTCATTGTCCAATGTTGCAAGTAACAACCATAATTTTTCCATATGAGAGCAACCACCATTGGAGCCTCGTGTACATTGAACTTGACAAGCCAATTGTCTAAACACTAAACTCAATTTGAGGAACACACCTAAAATTGAGACTGTGAGTATTGATAACTTTAAATTGGTTTTCTTTTTTATAGACAATGGAGACAGTTATTGTGTTGGGTTCATACCAACTCCTTTTGCTTGCAGATTCATAAAAAGACTGCTGCATGCTTATGGACGGCTATGCAGGAATTTAGAGCTATACATGTCAAAAATTAAGGAAGTCACGGTGCCCTTACAGAGTGATGGCAACTTGTGTGGATGGAGATGCCTCCTCCATGCTGAGTTTATATTGTAGAGTTTTTTTGCATTAAAGCCGTTCATGTCAAAGGTATGCATTTTGCACAGCATTACTATAACATTGTGACAGTTTGGACCAAGTTGTGTCTCAGTTCCTTTATGTTTTCTTTTTGTCTTTGCAAAGTGCATTGAAGAAGTACACTATAGAGTATTTGCACCGATACCGTGCCACCCTAATCCAACATCTGCTTGCAATTTCACATACCGTGAGCATGGATGCAGAACAAACCCTGTTGGATGACCACGTTGTAGGGTTAATGATAATTGTTGATGGACTGCAGCAAACACATTCCATAAGGGTAGCTGAGAAAGGACCATAAGCAAGAGGAGGGAGGGACTTCCAAGATGGGAAATGCTGCAGAGGGAGAGTTTGATGAGGAGAAAAGTCTAAATGAGGGGAAGCCCACATAGGAGTAAGATCACATAGATTGAGGTTCTGAGAAAGAAATAAATGTTGAAAGTCTCTCTGGACTTGGAGGGTTTCAAAAGGATGAATTTTATGCAGAGGGAGGGGCTAAAAAAGAACACTCTAACCCTCAAGCACAGTATACCTCTACCACATCTCCACATATTGCTGACACACAAACAGATCATAGCTCATTAGAAGCAAATTCAGGTGTAGTGGATCCCTCAACACTGGAGACACAAGAGTCTCGAACAGCAGAAGAACAAGAGAAGACGGTCTAGGATTTGAACACTGGAGAAGACAACCTTGATGGCAGGTACACCCAGTATGGACCCTTGCTAGACATCCCTATGATTGTGCCGGTAATAACCTATATTAAAGGATATGACCTATTGTCTAACTACTTATTTGTTTTACAAAATGTTTGAAGAGACTGATTGTTTTGGACGTCAATGGATTGTTGGTGTTTCGAGAGCCGTATGATCCCCATGTACAAGTTATCAACCTGTGCAACTTCAGGATATTCAATTGCAGATGTATTGTGCATCCAGAAACAAAGGAATTTATACAGTTTCTACTTCCAAAGTTCCGGGTTGCCATATGGTCCTCTATGCTACAGAGAAACCTCAATCCCCTTGTAAATATGGTTTGCAACATAGTGGGAATAGAATGTTCGCAATTTGATTTTTTGTATTCGTAGAAGGAGTGTGTTTACATTGAAGGCTGCTACAACCCTACCAAACCAAATGTATTACTATTCTAAAGCCTTTTTTCCAAATCCATGTCCCACATGATGATATTAACAATTTGTTGATAGATGACACACCCCATAAGGGCTTTCTAAATCCACCAGGAACCAATCTCTCCTGTTACCATATACATGTGGTAGTGATGTGTGTGAACACATCACTACCACACTCGGACTGTCGGGGCATTTTTTCCCTCTTTAGGAGGTTTTTCCCCCTGTGCATTGTATATACGCCCATCACTCTAGGGCTATCTATCTTTCCATTGCACACTAAGTAACACACTCTCATTTGTGTGCTTTGAGCTTACTTCGTCTTCTCCAAGTTTGTGTGTGTTTTCTTGCAACCCTAATTGCAACAATTGGTATCAGAGCAGTTGTCCTCCCGGGATTAGTCGCTAGCAGCTCCAGCACACGCCTGCTCACTTTCTTCGATTTCTATAAGGTTTGGTGACTGTTCGCAGGTCAACAAAACTTTTGAGTGAGCTTGACGAGCTCAGTCAGCTCAGATTTTTGATTCGGGCTCATCTCGGCCTCCATTTCCACTACAGACAGGTCTGCACAAGCAATTTTGTCATTTTGTGCAAATTTTTTGTCAGTGCTGTTTTCTGCATAACAGGTCCTATACGGTCTATTGCGGGTTGTGCTATATCGCACGTGCTAGTCTCACTCAGTTTCTCCTCATTTTGGGCAATTTTCACATCAGGTGCATACATTTTCCATGGCTGACAACAACACATATGTGTTCAAGATGTTTGTTGTTGAGGATAGGTTGGATGGGGACAATTACCCTATGTGGGCTTACATGATGCAACATGTTCTTGTGTCAAAGGGTGTCTGGAATATTGTGTAGGTCATTGATGTACGTCCTGGTTCCGAGGATGTAGGCGATGTTGAGAATGTTGTAGGTCTTGCTGCAAGAATTACTGCTATTAGAGTTGTTTTGCCTACGGTAGAACAAGCTCGTTGGGATGTAAAGGATGCGTAGGCTCATGCATTGATTGTGTTGTCTGTGAAGTGTACCATTACTCCTCACATTCGTTCAGAGAAATCTGCAAAATAGGTTTGGGATATTCTAGCAGGTCTTTATGCAATCCACAATGATGCTAGAATTGCTTTGCTGAGTAAAGAGCTGGAATCGAAGATTATGCATGAGAAAGATGATATGGACACTTTCCTTGCTAGTGTCAAGGATATCAATGAGCAGCTTATTTCTGCAGGTGAAGTCATTTTAGATAGTTCCCTTGTGCAGAATATTTTTGATGCCTTACCAGATTCTTACCAGACTTTTGCTAGTACTTGGAGACTTATGACCCAAGGAAATCCTGAAGTTGTCAAGTTTGATGCTTTATGCACATTGCTATTGCAAGAGTCACTTTCCAAAAAAAATAGGACTAGTAGGCAACGTGCAGTTGAACATGCTTTTATTGCTTATTAAAGAAAGGGTGGTAATAGCAATGTAGCCACTTCTTATGGTTCTGGTGCGAGTGGCAAAAATTCTATTCCTAATGCTTTTGCTGGCAGCAATTCATTTGGAAATTCTGGTGATAAGGGCAAAACGAAGATGCGTTGCCATTATTGTAAAGCTAATGATCACTTGATCAAGCAGTGTCCTAAGTTGAAGGCCAAAGAGGCTAAGAAGAAAGAGGGTGGTTCCACTGCAAATGATGGTTCCACTCTACAAATGCAGCCATTGTTGAGTCTTCTATGAAAGGAGACTGTGATGCTGATGTTGATGCAGAATGGGCTTTTAGTGCAGTGTGCACTTACAATCCTTGTTGTCCATGATGCATGCAGGTCGATTGCTGCAGATTCACATGTATGGTATTTTGACAGTGGTGCTACAAAGCACATTACCTCACATCGTGAAGTGTTCACCTCTCTTGAGTCTGTCCCTCATGGGAATTCAATCACTTGTGCCAACAATGCCTCTTATCCTGTTCAAGGAGTTGGAAAGATTGTGCTTACTGCTACAAATGGTAGTTCTTTCACACTTGTTGATGCACTTTATGTACCTGGGATCAAGAAGAATCTTTTGTCTGTATCTGCACTTGCTAGACTTGAACTTGTAGTCAAATTTGTGGATGACAGATGTATAGTTCATGATCTCAGTTTTGGTGATGAAATTGTTACATCTAGCCTTTTGTGCCGTGGGCTTTATAATCTCACTTTGTATGACAAGTGTGGACAAAATTTTGCAAATGCAATTGCAGATTGAAGGGCTATTTTAGATGCAAAACTATGTCATGCACATTTTGGGCATTTGAATTTTTCTAGTTTGCTGCGTTTGCAGAAATTTGATATGGTTGCTTCTTTGCCACCTCTTGAAGCACCTGCCAAACATATTTGTGAAGGCTATATTTTGGGTAAGATGTTGCGTTCAAAGTTTCCAAAGGATGGTTCCGTTAGGGCTACATGCACGTTGTAGCTTATGCATAGTGATGTTTGTGGGCCCATGCAAACTCCGTCCTTGGGACATTACATGTACTTCGTGACTTTCATTGATGATTACTCGAGGCATGCACGGGTATTTCCGCTTAAAGCAAAGTTCGAAGGTTTTATGTGCTTCAAACAATTTCTGGCTATGGCTAAAAATGTCTCAAAATGTACTATGGACACCCTCCGTTCCGATAAAGGGGGGGGGGGGGGTATATGTCTCATGAATTTAATGCATTTCTGGCTAGTCGTGGGATAAAACACCAATGTACAGTGCCTTATACACCTCAGCAAAATGGTGTAGCTGAGAGGAAAAACAGGTCACTTACGAAAATGGCATGATGTATGGTCAAGAGTCAAGCTTTGCCGCATTCTTTTTGGCTTGAGGCCATCATGTGTGCCACTTATGTACTTAACAAGTGTCCTACAAAAGCTTTGTAGTCTATTACTCCATATGAATCATGGCATGATAGAAAGCCTTCTATTGAGCACATGTGTTTTTTAGATGTTTGGCATATGCTTTGGTACCAGAAACACAACATAGAAAATTGGACGATAAGGCTTTCAAATGTATTTTTGTTGGTTATAGTGCTGAAAGGAAAGGTTACAGGTTGTATCATCCGCAAACAAAGCGTATTCTGGTTTCACGGGATGTAGTGTTTGTGGAAGATTCTATTCAGCCCTTGCTGTCATGTACTAGAGACAATAATGTAAGCTCACAGGACATTTATGACACTTCATTGCCTCTTTTCAGTGGTGAAAGTTCGAATGTAAATTCCAATGAGGCAAATGTATAGCCTATGGGGGTTTCCAAAAATGTTACAGATCAGCCTATTACTGATGCTGATGTACATGATGTACTTGAGGGGAAAGAGCTGAAAATGAGCAGGCTAGAGGTATGCCAAAATGACTGGTGCATACATCGCATGACAGTAAATTGGATGCACCTTTGTGTAGTCGTACTCGTTCTGACACTGGCCATGCATCTTATGCATCGGATTGGTATGCTTTGGCTATGTCTAGCTTACATGATGTTGATGAACCTCTCTCTTTTGATGAAGCACAAAATTTAGAAAATTGGATGGTTGCCATGCAATCAGAATATGATGCATTTATAGAAAATGACACATGGACTTTATGTGATTTGCCTCCTGGAAAAAAGGCCATTGGTACAAAGTGGGTTTACAAGTTGAAATGCAAACCGAATGGTGAGATCGATCGCCATAAGGCTGGACTTTTTGCAAAGGGTTAAGCACAACAAAAAGGCATAGATTATGAAGAGAATTTTGCTCCCACTTGTCGTATGACTACTGTGAGTTTTCTATGTGCATTGGCAGCTCATTTTGGTTGGGATATACATCAATCAGACATTGTTACTGCTTTCTTGAATGGTGACATATTTGAGGAAGTTTATGTAACACAGCCTCGCGGTTTTGTTAAGAACGGACAAGAGGAAAAGTATGCAGATGTAAGAAGGATTTGTATGGGTTGAAGCAATCTCCTCGTGCTTGGTATGAGAAAGCTGACACTCATTTGGTCAAACAAGGCTTTCGTAACATTCCAACAGAAAGCACATTGTATGTAAAGTGTGAGGGTGGTGTACTTCTCATTGTGGTTCTTTATGTAGATGATTTGTTGATCACTCGACCAAATGAGAGACATATTGCTGAATTTAAGGCTGATTTGAATGCTACTTTCAAGATGAAAGATTTGGGGTTGTTGCATCATTACTTGGGTATATTGATGATTTTCTGATCACTCGACCAAATGAGAGACATATTGCTGAATTTAAGGCTGATTTGAATGCTACTTTCAAGATGAAAGATTTGGGGTTGTTGCATCATTACTTGGGTATATAGTTTAAGCAGTGTGATGGTGGTATTGCCTTGTGTCAAAAAAGTTACATAGAGACATTGTTATGTAAGTTTGGACTTGAGGATTGCAAAACTATTGCCACTCCCATGGAAACAGGTTTAAACTTGAGTCTTCATGATGCTGGTGATCTTGTAGATGTCACTCTTTACCAAACTGCTGTTGGATGCCTCATTTATGTATGCAACACGAGGTCGGATATTCAGTTTGCAGTCTCACAGGTTAGCAGATTTATGCATAGCCCAGGGTCTAAGCATTGGTAGGTTGTCAAGAGGATTTTCTGCTACCTCAGTGGCACTTTACATTTTGGCTTGCCGCCAGACTTTCATGCTTTTTCAGACTCAGATTGGGCTGTTTGTTTTGACGCACGAGTGTCCATAAGTGGTTTTTGTTTCATGCTTGGCAGTTCATGTATATCATGGTTGAGCAAGAAGCAACCTACTGTGGCCACTGCTATTTGTGAGGCTGAGTACAGGGCAATCTTCACAGCGACGGTTGAGTGTGTATGGCTCAGATGCCTTATGGATGATTTGGGCGTTGGAAAGGACACTGCAAACACTATCTACACTGACAGTCAGAGTGCATTGGTAGTTGCAAGGAACCCAATTTTTCATGCTTGTACAAAGAACATTGAGGTGCATTACCACTATGTCAGGGAGAGGCTCTCAACAAGAGAGATTACCTTGGCTTATGTGCCAACATAGGACAACCTTGCAAATCTTTTCACAAAGGCATTGTCTTGTGAGAAGATTTAAGCTTTCCGTAAAGCTTTGGGCTTACTCCCCTTTGTGGATTGATCATGTCCTCAAGGCATGGCACTTCCCTTTACTCATGTTCTAGCTCTCGTTCACCGCATCACTCTAGGGGGGATTTGTTACCATATACATGTGGTAGTGATGTGTGTGAACACACTACGACCACCAGGGCATGTTTTCCCTCTTTAGGAGGTTTTTTCCCCTTTGCATTGTATATATGCCCATCACTCTAGGGCTATCTATCTTTCCATTGCACACTAAATAACACACTCTCATTTGTGTCCCTTGAGCTTCCTTCATCTTCTCCAAGTTGTGTGTGTTTTCGTGCAACCCTAATTCCAACATCTCCCCACCCTCATTTGAAGGTCATGAGCATGACTTTTATCTAGAGGACATTTTGATCCCTTATCTTGAGAATTTGTATTTCAGCCCATTGACTGTTTCAGAATTTGTACTTACAAATACTCTCCGAAATGCTAGCTATCTAGGTTAATATGATTCTTTGTGCTTCTCAATGTGGTGCCATGGAAATGTGTGTGTGTGTGTGTGTGTGTGTGTGTGTGTGTGAGAGAGAGAGAGAGAGAGAGAGAGAGAGAGAGAGAGAGAGAAAGAGAGATTACACATATTTCTGCATATGTTTTTCAAAATATACAATTATCACACTACTAGCTAACAAAGAAACATAGATAGTGAGACAAACCTCATCATATAATTAAAATAAAACTATAACCAAATTGTGGGAATCATCTCATAACAAAATTGCAAGAAACGCTGGAATTGAAGTCATGAAGATTTGTTACATTGGCACGATTTGGACTCGGCCAGTTAGTTTACTACAGACAATCTCTTTTTCCCGTCGTTGCATTTCTTTGCATTCACCAATTAAGAAATAGAACGGTGAGGGCTCGTTCTCTGCGGACTTGTCCACGATGTCATGACGAAGTTGCAGAAGGTTGCATTGCTCTCTCATTGTGACTACTGTCACAAGGTTGAGCTCTTTGTCGAATACCTCCACATCTATGACACCATTTTTCTCTAGGCTTGCTAAGTCTTGATTAATGAGAATAAACTTAGAGCAGCCTGCAACAATCTGAGAGCAATGGTACAAGAAGGATATGAGAAGGGACTGGCGCACCAAAGTGTCCAGTACTACCTCGCAATGTATGTTGTCCACCTCTTTAACATACTACCCTCTATCAAGCAGTTTGTTACAGAAGCAAGTATCTAGAGATGTACATACCAGCATTGTCTTTGCAACATGTATGTGGCAAGTGTGAGATAGTTCCACAAATAAACTTATAGGACAAAAATTAGCAATCTTTACCAATTTAGTAGGTACTGAAATTCGTAGGGGCCTCTGCACATCCCTAAAAATCTTTTTTCGGAGAGCCTCACACATGGTGGTGTCCGGGACTGGCCAGTCAATACAGCTCCAATGGGTAGGGAGAGGAAGTTTAACCAAATTACCTTTTTATTTATATGGTTGAGTTGGTAGAAATGCTCATAGAAAAATTCCCTCATCTGCAAGACTCTTGCTAGTTCTTCCATCATACTCTAAAACACCAATGTCAGCGTGGGTTATAGAGATGAGACCTATAATACACTCTAGTGGCTGCCATTCCTCGTATGATGAAGGATAGACATCTGGAATTACAACAACAAAATGTAAGAAAACTAGTCTAACTAATGAAACTGATGAAGAACTTATGAGAAATAGATCTTGGTCTATTAATATCGTTCTACCTCTTCAAAATAATAAACAAATAAAGAGAACATCAAGGTCTAAAAGTAAGAATAGAGATGGAACGCTATGAACACACTCATAGTTGCATCGAGGATGAGCTTAACAGTCTTCTTGCCCACCTCCACTTTGAAATCTAGCACTCGTGCTTTCTATGCTGAACAAAATAGATTTGTTGTTGATGATCTTTTCCTCCTTCTTGATTGCAGAAGAACCCAAGAACCTTTGTATATTGCCCGTTTTTGCCATTGACTATCTATATTGATGGAGTTTGAGATAGTGATAGAGCTTATGGTGCTACTTGGCCTCCTTGGGAGACTAATGGCGAGGCTTTCTAGGGAGAGAGCACAACAACCCCTAGAGCTATTAGGGCGGGAAGAAGAAGAAGAAGATACCATGGCTCTTTCTACATGGTAGAAGAAAGCATCAACTTGCTTCCAATGGAGGGATATTGAGTTTTGAATGCTTGGTTATGGAGTAAGAGCTTTTGGTGGTGAGAGAATGATACAATATCGTAGCTGTCTTTCAGTACCATAACTACATACAAACCCTGGGCCCACATATAGATACCTTCAACGCCATAAAAACGAGGTTTTACCTCATGTTCTTCTCTTTCTTTTGCATTATTTGATTTATTTCTTCCTATTTCTATGCTACGTTGGCTTGCTATTCATTGGATGTGCCTCCTTTTCTCTCTCCTCAATAAGGCCCTCCAAATGACCTCCCAAATTCCCTAATGCGGGTAGAAAGCTTAAAGCTTTGCACAGTGACAATGGAGGCGAGTACATCTCCTCTGAGTTCAAGGACTCTTGCAGTAAAAGAGGCATTAGAAGACACTTTACCACGCGTTACACACCCGCTCAAAATGGTGTGGCTGAAAGGATGAATAGAACCATTCAAGAACGGTTCTTTTCTATGTTGTCTACGGCCAACTTACCTCAAGAATTTGGGGAGAAGTTGTTACGACGGTTGCTTATTTGATCGCTCAGTGACCTAGTACACCATTGAAGTATAAGGTTCTACAGGACTTGTGGACGGGCAAACAACCCAATTATGACAGATTACGTGTATTTGGGTGTGAGGCATTCTCACATGTGCCAAAAGATCTTAGAAAAAAGCTGGACCCCAAATCACACAAGTGCATCTTCATTGGATACGGTGTGGACGGAGAGATGGGATATCGTCTCTAGCACCCAGAATCTAAGAAGGTTATACAAAGCTCACATGTGATATTCAACGAGTCTAAGATGCATAGAAAGCAAGTGAAAGACATTGAGTATCGCAAAGTACTATTTGAGGATGTTGTCTCACCACCATTTACACAGAATGTTGAACGTGCTAGTGATGCACCTTTCACTAGTACACATGCGCATATGTTGCTCCAAAGCGAGAGAAATCCAACAATCAAGCACTTCAGAGATCTACTTGTACTTCTCATGCACCTGTGCATTTTGAGCTAGGATTGGACAATTTGCTAGTCACTGACTGCGGTGAACCCACTTGCTACAAAGAGGCCATTCAAATGGACAATAGCGTGAAGTCGGAAGAAGCTATGCAATCTGAGTATAACTCAATCTTAGCAAATGAAACTTGAGAATTGACAGGTTACCTACGGGTAAAGAGGAATTTCCATGTAAATGGGTGTACAAGAAGAAGTACACAACAGATGATCTCGAGCCTAAGTATAAAGCAAGATTGGTTGCAAAACGGTTCAAGCAAACCTAAGGCATGGATCTTGATGAATTTTTTTCTCCCATGGTCAAGATGACTAGATTGCATCTTGTGCTTGGTCTAGTAGCCATTGATGACATGGAATCGGTCCCAATGGATGTAAATACAACATTTCTTCATGGGGATCTTGAAGAGGATGTCTACATGAAACAACCAGAAGGTTTTGTGATAAATCCTGAGAAGCCAAAATGGGCAGAACTGGTATGTACACTCAAGAGATCTTTGTATGAATTAAAACAAGGCTCAAGGCAATGGTACATCAAATTTGATAAGTACATCAGTCCCAGGGTTACGTATAGAGCCAAGAGGATCACTGCTTGTACACAGAGAGGTTGAACAATGGTTCCCTTATCATTCTGATTTTGTATGAGGATGATATGCTCATAGCCGAGAAGTCAAAAGATGAGATTGAACTTCTCAAGGATACCTTAAGAAAGCAGTTTGCTATGAAATATTTGGGTGATGCACATCATTTTCTTGGTATGTATATCAAGAGAGATCGCAAATGTGGTATACTTGAACTTTCACAAGAAGAGTATATTCACAAAGTCTTGCAAAGTTTAACATGCAAGGGGGAAAATCATTGAGTACCCCAATGGCAGCATACAAAAAACTTAGCAAGCATGATTGTCCCAAATCAGATGTTGAAAAGATAGAGATGGCAAAGCTGTCGTATTCTTTGGCAGTTGACAGTCTCATGTTCACCATGGTTAGCACACGGCTAGACATTACATATGCAGTGAGAGTGGTCAGCATGTATATTTCAAATCCAGGCAGAAAGCATTGGGAAGCAGTGAAGCACATCTTGAGATACATTAAGGGCTCAACTAGCAAGTGCTTATGCTTTGGGAACAATGATGCATCCATAGTTGGATACACTAATTTGGATTATGCGGGTTGTGCGGACACTAGGAAATCCACATCTGGCTACATTTTCTTGTTTGCTAGAGTGGCAATCTCTTGGAGATCATGTCTCCAAAATTTTACTTCATCTTCCACCACTGAGGCCGAGTATGTTGTAGTTTCTAGTTCCTTTAAGGAACCCGTGTGGTTATCTCATCTAGTGGGAGACCTTGGTATACACCAAAATGTAGTGCTACATTGCGACAGTCAGAGTGCAATTGTGTTAGCAAAGAACCCCGTGTTTCACTCCAAGTCAAAACACATAGAGATCAGGTATCATGTGGTACAAGATATTTTGGCTAGCAAACACATTGAATTAGTCAAAGTTCACATGGATGAAAACCTAGTGGATGCTTGTATAGTTGTACGTAATAGCCCCTACATTATTTAGCCACTTGGGCCATGTTGACCTTCAAGTGGGATATTGTTAGGTTTCAAGTCCCATGGTCGGACGCCCACCCACTTACTCTATTCTTTTGTTCATAATGACAATAAGGGGATAGAGAGATTCACTGTCTAAAGCTCCACCAAGTGACTGTGTATGCTCCTTCTCCTTCCCCCTTCTCTCATTCCCTCTCTTGCACTCACCGATGGTGTTCCTACAACGTTAAGTATACATGGACTACAAAAGAAAAAAATGCTTTTGACAAGATCAAAGAAAAGCTTACCTCTTAACCCATGCTTACACTACCAGATCTCTCAAAACCATTTGAGGTCCAATGTGATGCTTGTGGAGATTGCCTGGGAGCAGTTTTTCTTCAAGAAGGGCATGCCATAGAATAACAAAGTCAAAGACTCAATTCCGATGAGCGAGTGTTGGACATATACAAAAAGGAGATACCACCTTTTTTTAAAGCCCTTGACACATGGAAGCATTAACTTTTGGGGACTCCATTCATCTTACGAATGAATCACCAAAGTCTTAAGTACTTCATGACACAAACCAAGCTTTTTGACAAACAAATGAGGTGGGAAATTTTTCTTTCGCAATTTGATTTTCGTATTGCTCATATTGCTTGCAAGCACAATCAAGTGGCCAATGCACTATCACGACGAGAAAAAGTAATTACAGTGTCTATAGCAACTCACAATGATCTATCTTCTATGATAGATGAGTATTCTACTGACTCTGATTTCAAGGATATAATGTAAGCCCTTGCCTTAGGGAAGAAAGAAGATCCGTTCACTTTGTAACATGGTTATCTTCTCCATGGCAATAGGCTATGTGCTACTAACTCCCTTCGTGAGAAAGTAATGTATGAATCCCATGCTCATCCCTATGCGAGACATTGAACAATTCATCCTACTCTTCAAGGAGTAGAGACATATTTCTATTGGCCTACCATGAAAGTAGACACACAAGAGTATGTTTCAAAATGCGTGGTATGCCAAAAGACCAAATATGATAGAGGAAACCAACCTGGATTACTCTAGCCATTTCCAATTCCTAATTCACCATGGAAGAGTATATTCATGGATGTTATCTTTGGCTTATCCAAGTCTAGCCATGGGAATACAAGAATATGGACAATAGTTGATAGGTTTAGTAAATAAGCACATTTTATACCTGTCAAAAAGACTATTAAGGCACATCAAATGGTAGCCCTCTTCATATCATAGATTTTCAAACACCATGGATTGCCAACATCCATAGTGTCAAATAGAGATCCTTGAATGACTGGTAGTTTTTGGAAGGGTCTCTTTGAGAATCTCGACCTATCACCCACAAATGGATGGCCAAAGTGAGATAGCTAACCTTTTGATTCTATATCTACTCAAGACCTATGTCATGGCAGTAGATCAATGCTCACAATGGAAGAAGTACCTACCTCTTGTAGAGTATGCTTACAATAACACTGTCCATACTACTACAGGAAAGGCACCCTTCAAAATCATTAAGGGAAGACCTAAAAGTCTCTTGCTACTTAAGGTACATGGGAAGATCTTCAGTCTGCTAATGATTATAGCCAAAAACTACAAGAATCTTTTCAAAAGATTAAGGAGGCTATATCCATCTCAAAACAAAGGCAAAAGGCTACTGCTAACAAGCAACAAAGGGCCTTAACTTTCAAGGAAAATGATTGGGTCCTACTCAAGTTTCCCAAGGCTCGATTGAGGCAAACGACGGTCAAAAATCCTACGGGCCACCAAAAGTATTATGCTAAGCTAGCAAAAAGATACTATGGTCCTTTTAAAATCCTAAAACCAATCAATGAGATGGCCTATCAACTAAAGTTGCCCAATCATTGGCTCATACACAATGCTTTTCATGTGAGCCTACTTAAGCCTTACAAAGGAGAGCCACCAAGGGAACCAATAATTGAGGACCCACCCGAGATCGAGGATCAAGAAGAGGTGCTCCAACCCAAATCCATCCTTCAACATGAAGACAAGGTACTAAGACATGGTAAGATTATCCGGCGGTATAAGTTCAAAAATTATCCTTTTAAAGATGCTAGATGGATGCAAGGAACACAAGTTAAGGGTAGTATGAACCTTCTCAATGCTTACAATGCTACATTAGAGTAAGCAAATGTAAATATTTTTTCTTATGAACAATATTTTTGTCTTATAAGCCTCTAGTTCTCTTTTCATTGTGCTCAAATTTAAGTAGTATGCATACTTAATATTATGTTTGTGATGACGACATCTCCCAAACACCAAGTAGGATTTGTCACTCTACTTTGGAAAGTATGATATGGATTAAAGAGCAGACGTGCTTGCGGCAACTAAGCCTCCCAAGCACCAAATGGACTAGTTATCCATTTTGGAATGATGTCGTAGGGTAAAAAGGGATCCTCTACCTGCTAAAAAACTTAGACTAATGACTAAGGCTTTATTTATCTACCTCATAGTCGAGGACACTATGGTTTCAAGAGAGAGGTAATGTCATAAAATCTAATATCTAACTATCTCAAATGATTTTCTCATATGGAACTGATCATTTAATGTGGGAAAATGAATGGAACAAGAATTAGAATATAGATATGTGTCTTTAGATCTATCTCATTACGGGACCAAAAGGGAGAAAAGGCTACCTCTCATTAAGGGTCCAAAAGGGAGATGATCCACCAAAGAGCAATGAGCAGGTAATGGAGATTAAAAGAGCTTAGGGTTAGATTCATTAAAGACCTCCAAAGGTTAGTGTTAAAAGTCCTTAGATCTAGGACCTTTAGCCCTTAGGCAAGCTACGAATGTGCTTGAGGTGGTTGCTGTGCTTGAGTTGACTAAGGTGCTTGAGGTGCTTGAGCTGACTAAGGTGCTTGTCGTGCTTCATAAATAAGGTGCTTGAGGTGCTTGCCGTGCTTCATAAATAAGGTGCTTGAGGTGCTTGATGACTAAGGTGCTTGATGGCTAAGATTCTTGAGGAGCTTGAGGTTCTTGAAGTCAAAAATATGCCTACGAAGGAGGGGGCAGGCCCAAGAAGTAGGGGAGGAGAGAGAATGCACATGCACCTCTCAAGGGTCGCCCCTTCCAAAAGAGGCATATATGACACATGTCAAGCCCCTAGCAAGGTTGCCCTCATAATGTACCCAAAGACTATTGGATGACCTTTAGAGAGGTCCAATCAGAATTTAGATTTATTAAATAATTATCCAAGCATTATTCAAGCCCTCTCTCTCAAAGGGGAAAGGAGGACACTTGTCCAAATGCTACCTCTATTGCTAGTTATGACCAAGATGGATTGGCTAAGCTTGGCAAGGGCCAATGAGGTGCAAGCATGAGCTAGAAGGAAGGGTCGACCAAGGCTTGTAGGGGGCTTGCTTTTTGCATTCTCTCCCACACATACACTCACACACATTCTCTCATTGTGTTGAGCAAGAACTCCATCTCCTTATCCAAGCTTGAGAAGTAGAGAGCCTACAACAACACCTCTTGGCTATGGAATGCAAATTCAACCAAGAGTCAAGCTTCAATGGCATGCTCATCTCCTTTACCATCTATATTACTATGCTAAGCTAAGCTCTAAGAGTAATCTCTGGTGAGGAAAGTACTTCTTTCTAGTATGATACTTCTTCTTTCTCTTCCCTTCCCTCACTCCCTTCTAGCTCTCTCCACCTTTTTTTGAGGTCCTGGGATTGAGTCCGGGGACAAGTTAATGCTTTTGCAAATTAGTTACGGGCATAATTTTGGTGCATGAATTCTACCATCTTCATTGCATCAACAAGGTCTCAAGGAACACAAAGCATGTATTGTAGCATGTATCTCTTCATGGGAGAATCTATAATACAAAAGCCTTTTGGAGGGGGGACTTTCTCCAAGTAAATCTGGTTATCAATTGTTGCTGATTTCTCTAATTCTCTCTCTCTTTTATAAGTATTGTTCATGACACCATAACTAGGTATAATGTTCATTTTTTAACCTTTAATCAAGTGCTCTCCTTATTATCTTTAAGAATTCTCTGAAGGAATTGCCCACTATTGCTACTTTAATTCCACTATAATCAATGCTATAGCCATATTCTATTATAGTTGGAAAGATTGTACTCACTACCCCAAATGGTAGTTCCTTCACATCTTCTGATGTGCTTTTTGTGCATGGGATCAGGCAGAATTTGTTGTCTATTTTTGCATTAGCAAGACTTGGTCTTGTAGTAAAATTTGTGGGACACCTCAAGTGATACTATTGTGGCATTAGGTACCTTGTCTCGTGGGTTGTACAAGCTCAATCCTTATGACAAGTTTGTGGAAAACTTTGCAAATGTAGTTACAAATTTTGAAGTTGTTTCAGATGCTAAACTATGGCATGCATGTTCTTCACATCTGAATTTTTCCAGTTTGATGCATTTGCAAGAATTTGATATGGTTTACTCATCGCCCCCTTTGGAGGCACCATCTAAGAATGTTTGTGAAGGCTATATTTTGGGGAAAATATAGCCTTCTAGGTTTTCAAAAGATGGTACATGTGGACTACTTGTAAGTTGCAACTTGTTCATAGTGATATTTGCATCCCAATTTACACTTCTTCTCTAAGTAATCATTTGTACTTCCTGAATTTTATTAAAAATTTTACAACATACATGGGCATATCCACTTAATCTAAGTCCAAAGTGTTTATGTGCTTCAACAATATTTCTTGTTGGTTGGAAATGCATCTGGTTGTACTGTGGGTACCCCCCATTTTGATTAAGGAGGGAAATATATGTGAAAAGAATTTGATGCATTTTTGGATTCTTGTGGGACAAAACACCAATGTACATTGCCTTATACACCTCAACAAAATTTTGTTGTTGAGAGGGAAAATAGGTCACTTATGGAGATGGCTGCATTGGTCACTTGCATGTTTTTGGTTGCTTGGCATGTGCTCTAGTGCACAACAACAATGTAGGAAATTGGATGACAAGGCTATCAAATGCATCTTTTTTGGTTAGAGTACTAAGAGAAAGGATTACATGTGATATCATCCACACTAAAAACGTATCTTGACTTTCTGAGATGTTTTTTTTTGTGGAAGATGTAGTTCAACACTTGTTATCATGTAATGAAGAGACAAGTGTAAGCTCACAAGACATTTTTTATACTTGTCATCTCTATGACTTATGAAAAGCAATACTTGGTCTTTATGTGACTTGCCTCTTGGAAAGAAGTCCATTGGTACAAAGTGGGTTTATAAGCCAAAACGTAAGTGGGATGTTATTGTTGATCGTTACAAGGCAAGGCTTGTTGCAAAAAGTTATGCTTAGAAAAAGGGCATTAATTATGAAGAAACTTTTGCTCCCACATGTTGTATGACTACTGTTCATTTCATTGTGAATCAATAGCTTATTTTGGATGGGATATATATAACTCAAACATTAAAAGTACTTTCTTGAATGGTGACTTATTTGAGGAAGTGTATGCCAAATGAAGCCTCGTGGTTTGTCAAGAAAGGACAAGAAAAGAAAGTGTGTATATATAATAAAGCATTGTATGGTTTAAAGAAACCTTATCCTGCTTGGTATGAGAAATTGATAATTATTTGACTCCACATGTCTTTCAAAATAGTCCAACTAAGGGCACTTTGTTTGTAAAACATGTGGATGATGCATATCTTATCGTTGCTGTATATGTGGATGATTTACTGCTCACTAGTCCAAATGAGACACATATTACTGAATTTGAAGCTATTTTAAATGCCACATTTAGGACATCATATTTGTGCAAACTTTGCTAAGAAGATTTGGACTTTTGATGATTGCAATCCAATTGTTGCTCCTATCAAACGGGTTCAAAGGTAATTCTACATAATGTTAGAGATCTTGCAGATGTTACCCTCTACCCAACAAAAACTATTGGTTGCCTCATTTATGTATGCATTACAAGGACAAATATCTAGCTTTTAATCTCACAAGTGAGAAGTTTATGCATAGACTAGGGTCTAAGCATTGACAGTCAGTTAAGAGATCTTTTGATACTGGAGTGGCACTATATATCTTGGGTTGTTTTATCCCAAGGGGAGATCGTTGCCACCGAATTTATATGTTGTTTCTAACTTGGATTGGGTTGGTTGCTATGATACACAAGTGTGCATAAGTAGTTTTTGTTAATGCTCAATAGTTTGTGCATATCATGGTTGAGCAAGAAGCAACCCATTATGGCCACCTCTAGTTGTGAGGCTAAGTATAGCACAACTGTCACATATATCATTGACTACGTGTGGCCCAGATGCTTTAGGGATGATTTGGGAGTTGGAGAGGATTTTGGCACTCTCATGTACACTAACAACCAGAGCACCTTGATAGTTGCAAGGAACTCATTCTTTCATGCTGGAACAAAGTATATTGAGGTGCAATATCACTGTGTCAAGGAGAGGCTCTTAGTTGGAATGATCTGCTTGGCTTATGTGTCGACACATGACACCTTGTAGATCTATTCACAAAGGCATTGCCTTTGAGAAGTTCAAAGCTTTTTGCAAAGGTTTAGGCTCGATTCCCTTTGTGAACTAATCATGTTCATATGGTATGGATTATACCTATACTCTATGTGTCAACTCTAGTTCACCGCACTATTCCAAGGGGTGTTTGTTACCATGTTTATGGAAGTAATGTTTGTGAACACACTTAGGACCACTTGGACAATTTTTTCTCTCACTAGGAAGTTTCCCCCCCCCCCCCCCCCCCCCCTTCCCCCTGTGATTTGTATATATGGGCATCACCTAGGGAAATCTTATCTTGATTTGCATGCCTAGTAATACATTCTATATTGTGTTCCAGCTTGAGATTCTTCTCCATCACCAAGCTATGTGTATATCCTTGCAACTCTAATTCTAATAGGCAAGTAGTTGCAGGGTTACAAGAAGCAATAGTACTTGAAGTGGAGGGGAAGTTTTGAAAAGCAAGATGTGGGCCAAAATTGATCCTTGGAGTATGCCCTGTTTGCTTCCTCGTCTCTCTCTAGTAGCAAGCCATTGTAAAAATGTTTCACTTGAAAATGACCTATTGTTATGCTTATTTCCTTTTTTGCTTACTCCTTGGTATAGATGTAGCAATATCTAAATTTTCTAATGGGTTTTTGACTTCTTGTAATCTTGTCCGATGCCACACTTGTCTATAAAACCATTGGAATACTTCAAGAAAGTTATTCTTATTTTAAGCTCCTCCTCCATATCTAATCTGCTTGAAAAACTTGGTTCTTGCTTGGTAGTGGAGCTTATCTATACCTTTAGACCAAATTGATAAAATTCAATATCTATTTATAAACCATAGAGTGTAATTGTAAATAGTAGATTGTATAAATACATTGAAGATAGGGGGAACACACTCATTGCTTCTTATAAAATCCCCCCCCCCCTTGCCCATCATCTCACACTACCCCCTGCTCTTTCGCCCTTGATATCCTAGCCCATCAACGATGTCCCCTACTCTCACACCCTGGTGCTTGCTCTACCCCAACCTACCAGCATGCCTCGTTGCTTCCCTCCCCCCTCCCATTCCCTAGCTCGCACTGCCCATTGCCCCCTTGCTCTATTTCTCTCGTAGCCACTAGCCCACTCTCCCTTTCAATTGCCCACTCCCCCCCCCCCCCTTTTTATTTCTCTCCTATTCCTTGTGGGTAGAATTTTTTGTTTTTGACTTCATCTTTGTCATCTTTGTCTTGCCTTTGTTCTGTCCTCGTTCTTGGTCATAACAACATACACAAATGGACGATTCTACTACACCACAGAGGGACTCGTCTGAAGACCCCTCGCCCGACTCCTCGGAACCCACCATCCGACTTGCTTGTTTGCCGATAGAGCAAGTGAGCTTAGAGGTAAAGCTGGTGTGCCTTCAAGTCACCTCTGTTGTCACAGAATTGTTGGCACCTGAACTAGCTAAGCGGGAGGTGCATGATCTCCTCTAGGCTTGCATTTTAGTAGAGGGGGAAAAGATCATCGACGTTCAACTTCTCCTTAGCGTCTATGATCAGATAGAGTTTGAGACTTTTGAGATAGCATCCAAGGTCATTGTGATAAGCACATGCAACATGCATACCTTCAGTATGTGTTCTACTTCGAGATATCCACACCCTCTAGAAGGTTGTTTTACTACCTTAGGTGAGTGGTGGTTGGCTCCATCAGAATGTGGAGTACTCAAGACTCCATAATTAGTGATTTATTTGTAGACATATAGGACATCTTGCGAAGGCCTATCCATGGAGGAGGCTTCACCGATCCACGACATAGACCTAGCCTACTAAGGCTTGCCAGGCCTAGCAGACAGAGACATAGGGAGCTTAGTAGGTTCCTCTTGTGAGACAAGTGCCTAAGCAGAGGAGGGCTAGTAGCCGGTTTGTGGTCGACATTGCCAAGGACCACCACACCAGTTCAACACCCCTTGTGGGCGGCCTGCACCAGTCCAATAGAAGTGGGTTCCTACAGGAAACTGTTTTGACCCTCAACAACAAGTTGAGCCGTTTCACCTACCCCCACTACCCCCCCCCCCCCCCCCCCCCCCCCCCATCCTCCTCTACTACCACCTCTCCCATCCAACCCGCTAGTTCCCTTGCTCCATCATATGCTCCCTCATATATCCCACCACCAGCCAGTGGTGGATAGGACCTTCCTCAACAGCTAGGAGGTCTCTTAGAAGTGCATTTTCCACAAGTTTTTGGTTGGCATAGGAGAATGAACCATACCTATGGACGACCCTATTCGTGCAAGCATGGCCTTTTGTGGTAGTCCCTCCTGGGCTGACCAGTTTTTCTATCGATGGGACTTCTACACCTATGACTTATTTTGATTCCTCTGTGACTCTTCTCACGACCTTGAGGCGACTTGATTCAGAGTCCATTTACTATTTCTAGTAGCTAGAGGGATAGAGGCCCTACACACACTGGTTGGTTTCTCCTTTCCATTGTGTGGTAGGGGTCAAATTGAGTGGACTATGGATACAACGATCCATGCGAAAGACTTGGGAGTGACATATTCTTTGTAGACTCTATGGTTGTTGACCAAGTTCTCTCTATGCAACCACCAAAAACAACAGGATGTAGGCACATTGTTGTACACTTTTTTGCTGACACACACAGTGCACTGTAATGGAATTAGCCTATTCAACTTGAGAATAGCGGAAATTAATGAGAATACTTTCGAGAAATAACTTTGTGAGCATAGCGGGTAGACATAATTGAAGATAGCAACATAATCATAGCAATTAGTTAACTTGGCATGAACAATACTTTTGCAAGAGAGAGAATTTAGAGAACATGACAACAGTTGAGGACCGGATTTATGTGGAGCCGGTCCCCCCTCCAATAGGCATTTGTATTATGATTTCTCCCATTAAGAGAGACTTGTTACAATACATTCTTTGTGTTCCTTGTGACCTAGGTGATGCAATGAAGATGGAAACCTTCATGCATCACAATAATAGCATAACATGAACTTGAACAAAGCTTTAATTGTCCCAAGCCTCAGTCCCAAGACCTCAAACACCTTCGAAGGTGGAGAGAGCTAGCAGGGAATGAGGGTAGGGAAGAGGAAGAAGAAACATTTCATAGGAGAAAGAACTAGTTCCTCACTTATCATACTCTTGTTGCTAGCATACATAATAGCATAGTAATGAAGAAGAAGGAGATGACAAGCTCAAGCATTGAAGCATGGCTCTTGGTTGGATTTGCACTCCATAGCCAAGAGTGTTGGTGTAGGCTCTCAACCTCTACTTGCTTGGAGAGGGAGCTCTTGCACTTTGCATAGCACACACTGAGAGTGATTGTGAGTGTGTGTGGGTGAGTATACCCCTCAAGCAAGCCCCTAGCTAGCTTGGGTCGACCCCCCCTTGTAGCTCATGCTTGAAGCTCATTGGACCCTCCCAGGCCTAGCCAATCATGAGTAGGAGGCATTACAAGCAGTAGGGGTAGCCTTGAGACAAGTGTCCCCCTTTCCTTTTTGAGAGAGAGGGCTAGATAAATGCTAAAACAATTAGATAATTCATGTAATTTATCATTGGACCCCTTTGAAGCTTAGCCAATAGGCTTCAAGCAACACATGAAGGTAACATGGGTAGGGGCCTGACATGTGTCCTTGCTGCCTCTTCAAGTTGGGGCTTCCCTTGTGTGTGTGAGTGGGTGTTCTCTCTCTAGCCCCTAGGAAAAGGGCTCGCCCCCCCTCTTGTAGGAATGCTTTTGACTTTAGGTGATCAAGCACCTTACTCACCAAGCATGACAAAGCACTTGAACTAGGGGGTGTTCCCACAAGCATCTCAGGCAAGCTTCTCAAGGCACCTCAAGTACCTTAATCATGCAGCAAGTCAAGCACCTCAAGCATGGAGCCAGTCAAGCACCTCAAGCATCTTAATCAAGCACCTCAAGCATGACAAATACCTCAAGCACGACAAGCACCTCAAGCAGGACAAGCACCTCGAGCTTGGGCCGGGTTCCCACCTCAAGCTCAGCCCTAGCTTACCTAAGGTCAAAGGACTTTTACACACATTTATTGGAGGTCTTTAATGAAGCTAACCCTAAGGTCTTATGCTCCATTGGTTAGCCTTGCTCTTTGATAGACCATCTCCCTTTTGGGCCCCTTTACCATTGGCCCCGTGTTGAGATAGATCTATAAGCACATATCTATATCTTAACACTTGTTCCCGTTTATTCTCCCACATTAAGTGATCAATTTAATATGAGAAAATCATTTGGGTTGGTTAGATATTAGATTTTATGACATTACCTCTCTCTTGAAATCATAGTCGTCCTCAACTATGAGGTAGAAGAGATAAAGTCTTAGTCATTAGTCAATCATACTTAGCGGGTAAAGGATCCCTTTTTACCCTACGACATCTTTCCAAGATGGATGACTAATCCATTTGGTGCTTGGGAGACATAGCTGCCGCAAGCATGTCTGCTCTTTAGTCCATTTCATTCTCCCAAAGTAGAGTGACAAATTCTACTTGGTGTTTGAGAGACGTCGTCATCACAAACATGATTCTAAGCATGCCTACTAGTTAAATTTGTGCACAATTAAAAAGAGGACTAGTCATATAAGACCAAAACATGAGTCATTTAAAAGAAATTTGTACATTTGCTTACTCTAATGTAGCATTGTAAGCATTGACAAGGTTCATACTATCCTTAAGTTGTACTACTTGCATCCATTTAGCATCTTCAAAAGGATAATTTTTGAACTTAATAAGATACCGTCGGATTATCTTACCATGTCGTAGTACCTTGTCTTCATGCCGAAGGACACCTTCGGGTTGTAGCACCTCTTCTTGGTCTTCGACTTCGGGAGGGTCTTCAATAATTGGTTCAATTGGTGGCTCTCCTTTGTAGGGCTTAAGTAAGCTTACATGAAAGGCATTGTGTATAAGCCAATGGTTGGGCAACTTGAGTTGATAAGCCGTCTCATTGATAGGCTTCAAGATTTGGAAAGGACCATAGTATTTTTTTGCTAGTTTAGCATAATACTTTTGATGGCCCGTAGGATTTTTTCCCGTCGTTTGCCTTAATCGAGCCTTAGGAAACTTGAGTAAGACCCAATCATTTTCTTTGAACATTAAGGCTCTTCTGTGCTTATCAGCAACAGCTTTTTGCCTTTGTTGAGAGATGGCTATAGCCTCCCTAATCTTTTGAAAAGATTCTTGTAGGTCACGGCTATACTCATCGGCGGCGAAGATCTTCCCATGTACTTTCAGTAGCAAGGGACTTTTAGGTCTTCCCTCTATGATCTGGAAAGGTGCTTTCCCCGTAGAAGTATGTACAGTATTATTGTAGGCATACTCTACTAGCAGTAAATACTTTTCCCATTGTGAGCGTTGATCTACTTCGGTAACATAAGTTTTGAGTAGATCGAGTATCGTAAGATTGGCTATCTCACTTTGGCCATCCGTTTGTGGGTGATAGGCCGAAGAGAAATTCAATCTTGTTCCTAGATTTTCAAAGAGACCTTTCTAGAAATTACTGGTCATTCTAGGATCTCTATCTGACACGATGGATGTGGGTAATCCATGGTGCTTGAAAATCTGAGATATGAAGAGAGTTGCCATTTGGTGTGCCTTAATAGTCTTTTTGACAGGAATGAAATGTGCTTGCTTGTTAAACCTGTCGCCTATTGTCCATATTCCTGTATTCCCATGGATAGACTTGGGCAATCCAAAGATGAAATCCATGGATATACTCTCCCATGGTGAATTTGGAATAGGCAATGGCTGGAGTAATCCAGGTTGCTTCCCTCTATCATACTTGGTCTTTTGGCATACTACACATTTTGAAACATACTCTTGTATGTCCACTTTCATGGTAGGCCAATAGAAATACGTCTCTACTCCTCGGAGAGTAGGTTGAATACCTCTATGCCCTGCATATGGAGGAGCATGGGATTCATACATAACCTTCTCACGAAGGGAATGAGTAACACATAGCCTATTGCCGTGGAGAAGATAACCATCCTGCAAGGTGAATGGTTCCTCTTTCTTCCCCAAAGCAAGGGCTGACATTATGTCTCTAAAGTCAGGGTCAGTAGCATACTCATCTATCATAGAGGATAGATCATTGTGAGTAGCTATAGACACCGCATTAACTTTTGGTTGTCGTGAAAGTGCATCGGCAACTTGATTGTGCTTACCAGCTATGTGAGCAATATGGAAATTAAATTGCGAAAGAAAATTTGCCCACCTCATTTGTTTGTCGGAAAGCTTGGTTTGCGTCATGAAATACTTGAGACTTTGGTGGTCGGTTCGTAGGATAAATGGAGTCCCCAATAGGTAGTGCTTCCATGTGTCTAGGGCATGTAGAATAGCTAAAAGCTCTTTCTCATAAATGCCCAAGAATCGTTCATCACCATTGAGCCTTCGGCTCTCATATGCTATGGCATGCCCTTCTTGAAGCAAAACCGCTCCAAGGCAATCACCACAAGCATCACATTGGACCTCAAATGGATTTGAGAGATCCGGAAGCACGAGGACTGGTTGGGAAGTAAGCTTTTCTTTGAGTTTTTCAAAAGCATTTTGCTCCTTAGCAGTCCATACAAACTTAACGTTCTTCTTAGTTAAGTCGTGTAGTGGTCCTGCTACTTGAGAGAATTTTGCTATGAAGCGTCTATAGTATGCACACATACGAATAAAGCTTCTTAGCTCATGTAGATTTCTTGGGTTAGGCCATGCTTTTATTACCTCTAACTTTGATGGATCCATTTGGATACCATCTTTAGAGATAATATGACCTAAGTATTGAATCTCTTTTGTTTTTACCTTTGTAAACTCCCTTCTCCTTGGACCGATTGTTGTTGTTGTTGTTGTTGTTGGAAGTGCCTTGGGAATTATTTTGAGCATTGGATTTCCCCTTTGCATCATTTTTATCTTTATTTTCCATGGGCTTGACATTACGTCTAGCCCCTTGATGGAAATTGATGCGTGAAGCAACCATGGTGTGGTGGATTACTTCGGTAATAGTGCTGGGCCGTTGAGAGTTGATGTATTCGGCCATCTCTTCAGGTAATCCCGCACAGAATTGCTGTCTTTGCTCGGCAAAGTCTATCTTTTGAAAGACAGTAGCTTTGAGATGTAAATCCCAAAACTTGTCTACATACTTGTTGATAGACTCATGAGAGAGAAGCTTCAAGCCGCACCATTCGGTAAGAACTTTATCTTTAGTATCGCTTGGCAGAAATTGCTTCATGATGGAAACTCGTAGAGTTTTCCATGTCTTTGGGGCTTCTCCATTGCCACGAAGGCTAGCCCACCATTGACGAGCTGATTTTTGGAAGTGCATAGCTACATGACGTAGCTTGGAGGACTCTGTGAAGCCCTCGTCCCCAAAGGCCGCGTCAAATTGCTGGATGAAGGCCAAGACTTTGTCGGTAGCACCAAAGGTGCCATCGTAGGTGAGAAAAGAGATACTCTTTCCTCCCTCCTTGAACTTATTTAGCTTTTGTGACCTTCGCCATGCAGGAAATGATTTGCGATGTCCTCCCCTCTTGTATTCTCTAGGAGAATAGCCATAACTTTCATCGGAAGAGGAGGAAGGTGAAGAAGAAGGAGAAGAGGGTGACCTCTTCCTAGCCCTTTTCTTCCTTTGTTTCCTCTCTTGTCTTTCAGAGTGATGAGGAGAAGGACTATAGGTTGCTCTTTTCCTCTTGGGAGGAGTAGGCGATCGTCTAGACCGCCTTCTTCGTGGAGCCACATCTTCAGAAGAACTTAGACTTTCATTGCTTTCTTTCTCTTTGGATTCCTCCTCTCGAATGGGAGAGAGTCTTGTTTTGGGGGTCTCTTCAAGAGGCCTCCTAAGCTCTCTCTCCTCTTGGAGAGGAAGGGAAATTCCATAGGCATGAAGTTGTTGAGTAACTTCGGCTTGCAAGGTAGGGTTGCCCATAGCTTGTTGCAACCTAGTCACAAGATAATTCACAAACATGGGAGCATCATCATTAGCACCTTCATGTGCAAAATCAAAGCTATCAATGTTCATTCTACTCTCTTGATTATTGTCAGCCATGTTAACAAAATTTTATGTATGTACTTAGTGTATGCTTTGGCAATTCAAAACCTTAGTTGCCACTCCTCTTAGCCTTTGAAAATTGGCTCTTAAGTATCTACACCCACGGCTCAAAGTGGTTAATTATAGAGAGTAGAGGAGTAGGTCTAACATAGCAGAGTTGCCAAGGGCTAGCTCCTTTTGGACTTCTTATGGCTCAATAATGGTAAAGCCGTAGGCAAGTCTAAAAAGACTCCATTATTAAGTCCAAAGCTCCCGAGGTGTGCACCATCCCCCACATAGTGGGCTTAACAAAACCGATATTAGATCCCAGTTCCACTTACCCTATTATAATTAACAACATCAACCATTTATAGGCTACTTAAGGACCTCTCTTCTTAAGCAAGAAAAGAGAAACCAAATGCTCTGATACCAATGTAATGGAATCAGCCTATTCAACTTGAGAATAGCGGAAATTAATGAGAATACTTTCGAGAAATAACTTTGTGAGCATAGCGGGTAGACATAATTGAAGATATCAACATAATCATAGCAATTAGTTAACTTGGCATGAACAATACTTTTGCAAGAGAGAGAATTTAGAGAACATGACAACAGTTGAGGACCGGATTTATGTGGAGCCGGTCCCCCCTCCAATAGGCATTTGTATTATGATTTCTCCCATTAAGAGAGACTTGTTACAATACATTCTTTGTGTTCCTTGTGACCTAGGTGATGCAATGAAGATGGAAACCTTCATGCATCACAATAATAGCATAACATGAACTTGAACAAAGCTTTAATTGTCCCAAGCCTCAGTCCCAAGACCTCAAACACCTTCGAAGGTGGAGAGAGCTAGCAGGGAATGAGGGTAGGAAAGAGGAAGAAGAAACATTTCATAGGAGAAAGAACTAGTTCCTCACTTATCATACTCTTGTTGCTAGCATACATATAGCATAGTAATGAAGAAGAAGGAGATGACAAGCTCAAGCATTGAAGCATGGCTCTTGGTTGGATTTGCACTCCATAGCCAAGAGTGTTGGTGTAGGCTCTCAACCACTACTTGCTTGGAGAGGGAGCTCTTGCACTTTGCATAGCACACACTGAGAGTGATTGTGAGTGTGTGTGGGTGAGTATACCCCTCAAGCAAGCCCCTAGCTAGCTTGGGTCGACCCCCCCTTGTAGCTCATGCTTGAAGCTCATTGGACCCTCCCAGGCCTAGCCAATCATGAGCAGGAGGCATTACAAGCAGTAGGGGTAGCCTTGAGACAAGTGTCCCCCTTTCCTTTTTGAGAGAGAGGGCTAGATAAATGCTAAAACAATTAGATAATTCATGTAATTTATCATTGGACCCCTTTGAAGCTTAGCCAATAGGCTTCAAGAAACACATGAAGGTAACATGGGTAGGGGCCTGACATGTGTCCTTGCTGCCTCTTCAAGTTGGGTCTTCCCTTGTGTGTGTGAGTGGGTGTTCTCTCTCTAGCCCCTAGGAAAAGGGCTCGCCCCCCCTCTTGTAGGAATGCTTTTGACTTTAGGTGATCAAGCACCTTACTCACCAAGCATGACAAAGCACTTGAACTAGGGGGTGTTCCCACAAGCATCTCAGGCAAGCTTCTCAAGGCACCTCAAGTACCTTAATCATGCAGCAAGTCAAGCACCTCAAGCATGGAGCCAGTCAAGCACCTCAAGCATCTTAATCAAGCACCTCAAGCATGACAAATACCTCAAGCACGACAAGCACCTCAAGCAGGACAAGCACCTCGAGCTTGGGCCGGGTTCCCACCTCAAGCTCAGCCCTAGCTTACCTAAGGTCAAAGGACTTTTACACACATTTATTGGAGGTCTTTAATGAAGCTAACCCTAAGGTCTTATGCTCCATTGGTTAGCCTTGCTCTTTGATAGACCATCTCCCTTTTGGGCCCCTTTACCATTGGCCCCGTGTTGAGATAGATCTATAAGCACATATCTATATCTTAACACTTGTTCCCGTTTATTCTCCCACATTAAGTGATCAATTTAATATGAGAAAATCATTTGGGTTGGTTAGATATTAGATTTTATGACATGCACTCTGTCATGTATATGTACATGAGGACTCTTGGACAGAGGATGTAGCTTTAGGAACTACACACCCAGCTTAGGCATGGATCTAACAAACACTCCAAAAATGGCTTTCTCGAGTTTGCTTGGATCCAGATTGCTCCATATCCAAGCCTGCCTTGAAGATTGCAAGATTGGCTACAATGGAAACATCGTTCTTCTCTCACTAACCTCATGAGGATAGTTTGATGGAATGTGCAGGGACCTCACTTTGTTTTCCAGAGAGGTTGACTCAAACAAGAGCTCTAGAGATGCCGTGTGGGTGGAGCGATTGATATGCTTATGCTCCAGGAGCATCCCTTTTGTGAGAGCCACATTGACACTATGGACAGATTTTGTGTGGTGTGAGACTTTTTAGTTATCTACTTTTGGGCCTAGTGGCATTCAAGGAGGTGTATGTATGAATATGACATATTCATGGCAGCAAGCCATTGTGGTTAGAAGCTGATATCAGTGTGCCAGGCAAGGCCCAGTGGGTCACTATGTGGACACATGGCTGCCTTGTGGGTGTTTTGAATATTTATACACGCAACCATGCGTGTGCACGGGCTGGGGGGGGGGGGGGGGGGGGGGGGAGGTAACTTGCTTGGCTACCAGGTTGGCTTTGACTTGTCACAAGAGCAATAGATTTCCCCCCTTCTCTTAGCCATTAGGAGGAAGCTTGTACACTGGAGATCGACGAGGCTCTCTCTAGCTGACAGGGCTGTTCTAACCAACCAGGTGCTTTTGACCGCCATGTGGTACATCACATCTTGCTAGATCTTCTCAAGTTCTTGTATCAGCTAGCTAGAGAGGTTGATCAAGAAATTTTTGTGGATAGGTAAAGACATGCAGTCGGCTCGGGCCAAAGTTTCCTAGTAGGTCATCACCTTACCTTGCTCTCAGGGGGCACTGTGTATCATTAATCTAGCACGATAGAGTAGAGCCCTCCTTGGGAAGCTCATTGTCAAGGGTATTCTTTCGGGGAAGGAGCCCTAGAAAGAGCTCATGCTTCAAAGAATCAAAGGAAGAGTTTCATAGACAAGAGCCCTTAGAGCCCCTCCACCCATTGGATTTTCAAAGAGATGTGTAGTGTGGGCATGAGCAGGAAATGGGAGGACCATTTTGGATTTGAGCCTACTTCAGTCTTGCAAGAAGCTGAGGGGGTGACTTGAGCAGCACCAACCCACATGCGTAGAGGAGCACTTGAGACAACTTTCTACATGGAACCCTTTGATCTATACACAACGAGGTCACTTGGTTGGTACAAATGTTTCACAAGGAAGAACACCATGGAAATTATCATCACAGTGATCCTTACCCACCAAGAGTCATGGAAACCTATGATCAAGAAAGTGTTGTCTCGTCTTCTACAACCTTAGAGATGATGAAGCGCAATTTAAATCCAAGTGAGTGGTTAAACTTTACCCTAAGTTAGAGGACTATGATATTCATAGCTAGCCAAGGTGAATCCTCACCGAATTCATATTCATATCCTCAGAGACAATATCCACAACAATCTAAACAACAGAGACCTCTGGGACCTTGGTTTAGGTGCGATGGTGAGCATTGGGCCAGGGATTGCCCAAATGATCAAACCAATGCTATAGTCAACACTCCTCATGGTAAAAAGAGTGAGGGAGGATATCGTGGAGGATGTAGAATCAAACACTTATAACCAAATGTCCTCAAAACCCAGAGAAAAAAGGAAAGGTGACAATGAACATTGTGGAAGTCCCTTACCTTCTTTTGAGTGGATCGGATTCAAAAATGAAAATACCATTGAAGTCATGATGAGAGTGCACACAAAATAGAAAGAAACAATTGAGGAGGGAAGTGATTCTCACAAATTTGTTAGTGCAAAATCAATTAATAAAACCACATGAGATGGAGTGAGAGCCCAATACCATAAGAAGTTAAAGGTTGTTACGACTGAGTTGTCCCAAGCTCGAGAGAAAACACATCAATCAATGAAACCTGAGCCTGTTGTACTAGAGGAAATACATGAAACAGAACTGAAACTAAAAGAACCCATACAAAAAGGGGTGAGTTCTAGAGGTTTGGTGCTAATCGACAAAAAGTTTGAGCCATTAGAATCAATACTAAAGGCTTACAAAGTAAAACTAGACAATAGATACACAATTGAACATAGATGGTTGACTTATCCTAATGCGGAATGGAAAAAGCTACAATTGGAGATGTTCAAAACATTGATTGAGACTGCTCAAACTCTTATGGAGCCTCCATCTGCAATGCCCATCCAAGAGAGGATAGTTATCCAACCATCTGCAGACTTCAAAAGACCATGACAAAACGAAAGAAATAAGTGAGCGAAGAGAAGACCTTGAGATTTTGATCGAAAAGGAAAACGATCAACAAACGAGTTGAATAAATGGAGTTAGAACACCATCCAAAAAAGAAACAAGCAGATATATGCCAAAAGTACATAAAAAATCAAATAGCAGAGAACAATATGGATAACTTGACCTACCAGATACTGCCTAATGTGCAAGAGGTCAGAGAAAGTTGGTAGAAAGAAATTTGGAAGATGGTCAAGAAAGCAAGAGATGAGAATTGGAATGAAAGGATGACATCCATTATAGAAGTTGATCTTGAAAAAGACATGATTTATGTTGACATTTAGTCAATGTATGGGGATCAAGGTACATAGAAATTAGAGGATAGTCAAGAGGACACCTTTAAAGAATTACCTTCTTATTTGGGTCCTTACGATGGAAAATTGGATGTTATGGTCCTACCATAAATACAAATGACCTTATGACCAATCATAGATTCTCAAGGATTGCAAGAGCTTGTGTCCACAGTAGTGAGATGCACTCTAATGATGGCAGAACTTCTGAAAGTCAAACCACACATGTGGACAGATGTCGAGAAATGTCTTGAGAAAATGGGCATCAAAAAACTAGTGGAAACTTAAAATCTTGAAATAGAAAAGTGGAACCAACCCAAAAAGAACGTGAAACCATTTCCCATAAACAAGGTAGGGGATTACTGCGAGGGAGAAGAAGAAAATACCACACTTCCCATTGAGCATCAAGGAGTAGAAACCATTGCTATCTTGGATAATGGAGTAGGTGTAGCCATAGCAACGAAATTGATTTGGGAGAAATGGGGAAAACCAATCCTTAGGGAAACTAAGATGAAACCGCAGTTAGCCGATGGCTCTATTGCAAAGCCTATCAAAATTCTAGAACAAGTAGTGATGAGATCTTGTGGGATTGAATACAAACATGCATTTGTGATAGTAGATTTTGGTAATGAGAATAACTATGATGTTATTCTAGGAAGGACATTCATGCACCAATTAAAGATTGTCCAAGACAAGGGCTATGATTATATCTACTTATGTCAAATGGAGACCACAACACGCATCAATGTGAGAGACCATAGCTACAAAGACGAGAAAACAACACCCGTAGAATACTTTGACTTTGCAACTGCTACAGAGGCTGAAGTACCTATGTGGTTAAACTCTAAAGCTCATCTGTGGATGTGTGGAGCTTCTGATTGTGGCAGTTTTTTCACAGATGAAAACAAGAAAGTGAGAAGATCCTAATTATATACCCGAGCCTTTCCCTAAAGAGACAATGAAGCCTTTAGAACGGACTCAGATCTTGGTTACCTTAGATGTGTGTGTGAATGAAATTATGCCCACCAAGTTTTGCTATAAGGATGGCTTAGACCTAGTTCCCAAATGCATGATTAGAGTAAACCCAAGCAGAAATCACCAAGAGACCACAGAAGTTGGTGACAGACAAAAAGTCAACAACGATGTACATTGTTTGTGTATCCAGGAGGAGATTTCTATTAGAGAGATCTTACCAAATTAAGTGATTCAAGCCACACATTGGAGAAAAATGCGGAATCAAGTGATGAGTGTTATCATGACACCTTTAAAACCCCAGGATACGAGGATCTTAGAGCAAATGATGAGAAATCAGAAGATCATGAAAGTGATCCCGAAAAAAAGGAAAAATTCTTTGATTTTCCAAACTAGAAACTCAGGAAACAACAACGCTATAGGAACAAACACGCCACCAAACGGATGCGAAACAATCATATTTGAGACTAGTGGGAGCTTATGGTTGTACAAAGGACAAGGTAACTAGAAAGGTGACAACATCTTCTCATCCAAACAAACTAAAACAAAAAAAAGTACAACCCACGAAACATTCAAAAGACATATCAAAGGCAAGGGACGGTGTTCATGAACCTTAATGGACCAAGGTTGAACGGAAAAAGAAATACAATGAGCTGAAATGAACATTGAAAGAGGTATCAACAACAAAAATGGAAAGCGACAACGAAAATGGGAAAGAATCTGTAAAAGAAGGAGTAAGTGTACCCTCACATTACAAAAAGTACACTATTCAAGACCGCAAAATCATCATTGAACATCCAATGAGAGAGAAAGATGAACCAAGGGAATCTTACAACGAACCTGAGGATGCAAAAAAAAAAAAAGATCTAGCAAAACCAGGAGAGGAGCCTAAACATTCCTAGATCGCTATAGATCTCGCACCAGATGAAGAGAAGTTGTTGATTCAGACACTCAAAGAGTTTAAGAATGTGTTTCCTTGGTCTTATAAGGACTTGAAAGGGGCTAATCCTACCATCTGCCAACAAAAAATTCCCCTAAATCTTGATGCTAAGCCAAGAAGATAGCGCCTTTACACTTACAACGACACATTTGCCAAGAAAATCAAAGAGGAATTTGACAAACACTAGAGGAATAATAAGAAAAGGAATAATCCATTGAAAATTTTCAAATAAGGATTTTTTGTTGAAAGTCAACTTCTTTTATTTATCTAGCTAGTTTTCAAAATTTTTGGGTCACATTTGCTATTTTCCTTTTTTTAATGGTTTTTAGTTGATTTTCTAAGTAATAAATGGCGACATAAGCAGGAAAAGTACCAAAAAACTAGACACAGATATATGAATTTAGGAAAGAGGTAGTTTTCAAAAGGCAATTTGGAGCAATAACGAACAAATTTTGGTCAAATTTAGAGAAGTTGCAAAAAATGCTTTTAATCTGCAAACACCTGCTAATTGGACAAATTGGACACATGGGGTCCATACGGTATCCAAATTTAAATTTTTTTGATATAGTGGTCATCAAACACATGAGGTAGGACTAACCATGAGATGGGGGAGAAACTGACATGGGGGCCTAGGGTATGTATAGGTGAGACCCACTTAATTCCTCATTTCCACTTGTGAGTTTGAGTTTGAGTTTGAGAGAGAGAGAGAGAGAGAGAGAGAGAGAGAGAGAGAGAGAGAGAGAGAGAGAGAGAGAGAGAGAGAGAGAGAGAGAGAGAGAGAGAGAGAGAGAGAGAGAGAGAGAGAGAGAGAGAGAGAGCAACCTTGGAGCGATTGCTATTGCGATTTCTAGCCTTGCATGCTTTGAGCCTCGACGCCAGACATGAGAGGTATGTTTCCGACCTAGTACACTATTGTTTGACGTCAATGCATGTCAAATCCGATGTGGGAAAGGAACGGTTTGACCTAGGCCGATACCCAAACCCAAAAGCGACTACTACATCGTGTTGGGACAATTATTTACCAAGAAAAGCACAAGGGAGGTCAATTTTAGGTGAACTAGCACTACCCCAAATCCAGAAGTCAATTTTGGCATGCTAGAAAAATCATGCAACAGAAAATTGCAATTTTTGTAGGTTGTCAAATTGAGCCCAAACTTGACCAATAGCTTTGGGACATCAAGCCAATCAACTTTGGTGAAGGAACCTCCACAACACTAGTGATTTTCCAGGTTTCATAGTGGAGAACCTCTTTTACTTGAGAAACTGCCAAAACCAGTAAAGGCAGTAATGGAAGGGTAAAATGGGGTGAGAACTCACCAAGGGCTTCAAGAGACTATTCACAAGCAATGGGGAATGGTGCATTGCACTACACAAAGACGAGGGATAGGATGTTAAAGTTGGACGATCTTCTCGGAGGACAAAGTGGCCCCATGGTTCACTTGGCTTTGAGTTCAACGATAAGTCATCATAGCAATTTTTGATATAAATGTATAAATGTGTCTGAATCACTGCTTAGTTGAAAAAGCTAGTTTTTTTGTTAGGTAGTGTAAAAATCGCATTTCTTTTCCTCACTACCTTGACCATGTGGTGTTGTGACTTGGCCCTATGTCCAACTAGGGGTAGCATCCACCACTCTTGAAGGAGATCACCTAAATTGGGGAGACTTGAGATGCTTTATGACCACATTTCCCAGAAACAAGCCCTAACCCTAAGCCTAACTAGTGGAAGTAACTCCAAATACAAAACAATGTCATCAACTAGCTTACGCTCACTAAGTATAAGGTGGGGTATAAATTTCACATGGTTTAGAAGCAGAATGCAGGAAGAAGTGCAAAAATCATGATTTTTGCATGGTACAGTCAAGTTGTAACCAAAAAGTGGAATTTGAAGTTATACTAATCACATCCTAGCTGATCAAGAGTCGTTTCAAGACCACACTTGGTGGGATCTTTACGGAAAGTTTGGAGTCAATTTTGGTCCTTTCGATGCTAGAGAGAGAATGCCATCCAACCAATAGATTTTGGCTTACCGTAACGGTAGCTCCGATTTATTTCATTTCCATCTCAAAATTTTGCATCTTTAGAAATGATGTTTTAATTGCTTTGAATTGCTTGGAATAAAAGATACACCAAAATTTGTACGAATCATCCTTTTGCCCTGACAGAGGTAGGCCGAGTCTGGCATAAATCACATTGAATGCAGATGCACTTTTCCAAAGAAAGTTTGCATATACCAAAGGTGAATCTCTCTTCTCGGTATTTTCTTTGCTTTTCCTTGTCTTCTTTGTGTTTTGTCTCACAAAGCCCGTAGAGAAAACATCAAGGGGAGCAGACGACCTTTTTGACCGTCTACATCTATCAAATCAGTGGAAATATTCAACATCTTCGACCTAGACCATGGTTGATGGCTATCCACTACAATAACCATTGGCAGTTGGGTTCTTTTGTAGACAAGAATAAGAAAGTGGGCAGGTAACAAATTCATCAATAGCTACAAAGGACGTGTGAAATACTTTTGCATGTCTCAGACGGGGAAGTCGGTAAAGGAAGTGCCCATTGAGCATGCATATATGCACTCTGAGCTACAATTGTGAGAGTCACCATTGGGGTTTCCTGCTAATAGACCTAACTGTCCGTTTACTATACTTGATAACAGTCTCTTTTGTGAATTTTATTCTAAGATCATTATCTTACCGTTTGCTTTTGTAGATATTATCCCTCTAACAATGAATATTGACAGCCAATGGAGTGCATAATGGGCATCTTTGATGCTTTTCATGCATGATTGGGAGAGGTTATGTACAAAACTAGTGCTAGAAGAGCGCTCGCCAAAAGGGGGTCTTCTTCTACGACTTCTTTTGCAACACTCCCCGCTCTACCCATGGATTTGGCACCCTAAGTCATCTCCCACTTCCCCCACATAATGGTCCAAAGTGGCCAATCCCAGCTTCTGAAACTTTTGAGTGTTTCAGACTCACGTTCCATCAGGAAATTCAGAAGTGCTTACGACCAAACATTGCAAACAGGCAGGTATGTGTCTCTATCTTTGTTCCATTACATGTGCTTATAGAGTGGATGAAGCTTGGGATATCCACGATTCTGAGGGCATTTTGTGCAAGGTGGAAAAACAGACAATTGTGTGCAAGTGTATGATAGCATCACAAAACTTCATCGTTTCTTTCTACTACATAAGGTGACATCGGGTAAAAGGTCACTTGGTAGCTATGGACCAAGACCTATGTGATGATGCTAGTAATCCCTTGAGGTAATTGAAGTAATGTGTGAGAATGAGATGGTGAAAATTGTTAATGTTAGAAGTAATGTCACCCAAAGACAGATGCGGGAGGATTTGCTTGACAAGATTGACCTCAACATGCCTGCAATTTTTTTTTTCAAGTGCAACATGTGAAAGGTACTATGGTGCACGCCCACTAGTTATTGTGTATGTAATTTACGTTCTCATTGTGATCATGTTGACTCAACTCTTCTCCCTCTTGTTGTGCTACAAGCTCCGGAGAGAAAGGAAACTACGGTAGTATATGCACAAATTGTAAACGATAGATTGGACGTTGTGTGTTGCATATCTTGATACAAAAAACAATTTCATAGATTGTTGTAATAAAGTTGTTTATCCTAAATCCAAGATGGCATATGCATGCCATTTTCTTAGCCGTCTGTACACAGTACCTTTGTAAACATTATACAATGATCAATACATTAGGAAATTTTGCATTCAATTTTTCATTGAATAAGTACATTTTAGTGAGCGTTTTAATTATCTCCAACAGTAGGTGAGGCACAAGCATGAGGGATAGAGGGTGAGGCAGGGGGGATGATTATTGTGGGGGTGATGTTTGTTGGTGTGGAAAAGAGGCAGGGGCATCATACAGGGTGGAGGGTGATGAGGGGGCAAGGGCCTAGGAGAGGTAAAATGATGATGCGGACAGAGTGTTGCATTGCTAGAGGATCTGGGGGGTATCTCCTAGGTTGAGTCCATGGAGTGGGCCTTGGTGCTGGCGGCACGAAGGCATGATCATGTTCTCAACCAATGTGGTCGAGAACAAATCAACATGCACATCTGTATAATCTGCTAGTTTTCTAGCCTGCAAAATCATTCAACCCCATAAGTTAGTTAAAGAAGTTATAAGTCATGGATAGTGATGAACAAAAGCGGGTGCTTACTCTTTTTTGCTCCTCCCCATACATGCACTCTAACAAGAGCTCTGCATTCATTAACACCCTCTAGCCACATGAATGCCTATCTTGTTGTTTGGGGACCTTGCAACTCAAAATGGTCATGTCTTCCCATATCTCCTAATGGTTAGTGCCTCTAGAGTAGTTGCCAGCTTTTGAACATACCTTAAACACTTGGAATTAAGTTTCATAACAATTTCACAAATAGCTTGTGACACTCTAGAAAGAGCAAGAAAACGACCAATTGAAGAAGCCTAGGAAAAGACAAACCTGCTCAACTATTTCCATTTGCCCCCATGCGGAGTTGACATCCATAGAGCCCATGAGCTCTACACCAATATCACAAAGGAGGGGAAATAAAAAATTTCTACTCTCGACAATGACAAAGTCCAGGTTAAGATCACATCTAAACTTATTTCAAAAGCCCTAAAGCTATTAGACAAAGGAGCAATTATGAAAGGGAAGAAGGAAATGGGGATAGAATTGTTCGCAAAAAATGGAGTTGATGCCACCTTTGCAATCATGACATGTCAGGAAGCAAAATTTCCCACCCGCATGTTCATGCAATTCTTCCATATTGATGACAAACGGCCAAGAAGGTATACCACACCTAACCATACAGTAGCAGCAACCTACACCTGGGCCTACAAGCAAACAACTCAAAAGACCATCGACCAGTCCCAATACCTGCTTGAATTATTGACAAAGAAAATAAGAGTTCCAAGCTCACCTACATGTCAGCCCTAGAAGTTCTAATAAGAATTGCATATCAGGCTATTAGAGCGGCTCCTGACCACCCAGAAGCTCCCACACATAACAAAAGGATTTGGCTTCAAGAAGAAGAGAGCGAGGAGGAAATAACTAAATCCGGATCAACTCATAGCACTGCTAGAACACACTCCAAACGGAAAGAACAAGAATCGGAATCCTCTAAAGAAGAGCAAGAAGACAGAAAGGGAAAAAAACCAATGCAAATGCCAAAACAGGGAAGAGTAAGCTCAAAAGTAGGCACAAGAGGAAAGATTAGCATAAGAGTTAAAAAAGAGACGAGTAGATGAAGGCAACTTTGCAAAAAAATGGGTGCCATGCATGATTCACACCAAAAACCCACTTGCACCCTTGTCACTCAAGAGCAGTTAGAAGCAATGCGAACACAAATGGAGCGGGAGAAGCTAATAGAAGAAGAAGCTCAAAAAGCTGTACAGGATGCAAAGAGAACAAAGGACAGACTAGAGTCAGACAGCTCCACATAAATTTTCCACTCTGGCTATGACGACAAATCCTAGGGAGATTCTGGGTTTGAAACCACATACACCCAAGATTATCAACCCAAAGACTCACAAGGGCAAGGCACGCAAGGTGAAATGAAAGATCAAAACAATTACTCCAAGCCACAAGATCCACCTTTAGTCACAAAATAAATATGACGACCAGTGCCAATCCCCATCACATCAATACATCAATGGAGCATGGTCGACCCATACTACCAGGCCTTGCAGGTGGTTGTCACAACACTACGAAGTGAGCTAACAAAAGTCTATGCTGAGCTTCATACGCTCCAAACAAACAAGAGGAATTGGTAATAGAAGCTCAAATAGCCCGACAAGAAGCACAAGAATCACAAAATCGGCTACTTCTGCAAAAGTAGAAGCTAGCTAAAGCTCATGAACAAATCACGGCCGCCAAAAGAGCTGTTGCAATTCACTAGGAAGTGATTAGTGATCTGAAGTCAATGTTTATAGAGGTTTAAAACCAAGCAGATGCACTGGAGAACCAGTTGGCCATGACAGAGATACAACTTGTCAGTGCCAAGGAAGATCTCATGGCTCAATGCCGCATGGTATAAAAGATTAAGGCTAATGCTTGATTCACAAGTGGTAGAGACAAGTACATCACCATCCAACACACACTCAAGAATTGCAGAACGAGAGTGAGTAGTCAAAGTGTAGGAAACGCCACTGATGCAACCCTAGCCAGAGAAGAGGAAGCACTTCAGGAAGAGAATGTTGCCCTCAGAAAGGATAATGAGGATTTGAAAGAACAAATAGTTGCATTAATAAAAAAGTTGGATTGTAAGCAACCAGATTTCCCAGACACAGATGAGCATGGACATGATGACTAGGGGCATTCGGGTGACACACAAAGAGAGCAAGATGCCAGACAACAACCACAACCGAATCAACAACAGGGGTCATCATCTCAAGCCAACGGCCCCACAACTAGCAAAGATCAAGATAAAGTGAAACAACAAGCAACACAAGATGTTCCAAAAAGCAACACAACACCCAATAGAAGAGAGGAGAGACCCGCAACTGAGACGGTCATCAAAATAGCATATCAAATAATTGAAGAAGCCATCATAGAGATGAAGGAGAGGATAGCAAGGACAAAAGAAGAGTAGTGGAAAAAGGCTATGGAATGGGAGATATGTATTCTCCATTCAATCAACTTGCAGCTCCTCCGACTCTCTACGATCAATGAAGACTGGTATACCCGCTCCCTTCCATTCCCACTAATAAAGTATGAGTGCATTTGTAGGAAGGCAACCATAGAAAAAGAAATTCTTGAAGTCCAACCACAAGAAAAACAACCTAAATGGAGGCTAACATGGCTAGAGAAACATCTTGAGTACAGGATCCATATGATAAGAGCGCCAATAGCCATTGAAAAGAATGTCACATTTTTCCCAGTACCCAGAGTGTGGACATGGGTCTGACAAGAGGCCATCCAAAAAGAGCATTGCAACTAGCTAAAATACCTAGTTTTTCCAGGACCTTGAGACGAGCAAAGAATGGATGAAAAATACATTCTTAGCACTCTATAGGCAATTGTCAAAAATTTTGAAGGTCTTCTACATTTGTCATACCAAATGCTACGAAAAATTTGCAAAATGATGACCGCATGTATCACTATGTACCATAAACTATGTATCTCAGAAACACCGTGGATGTTTTACCCTAAAGGAAATAAGGGGCTGGTTTATGATCTTAGCCAGCATCCTGATGAGCGTATCTTACATGTCTTCTTTGCTTGCATGATATTCATTGTTTGCGGGTCGCCACAACGGATGTCCATAGCATAGCTCTCACACATCAACATAAAATATCAATACAAGGGAAGCGACTAGATGAGGCATGGAAACTCACTAGGGTGTCATTCCTAATGAACTGAACTCAATGTGATGCAACTACTAACTCTGCAAGAAAAATCATACGCACTAAAGCCAAGTAATTTTCCTATGTCCTTCTACACATCTCTAAAGTCATCACGCCCGTTTACCATGCAAATCATGTCGAAATCGCACGAAACTTGAAGGGGAGCTTCAAGGGACTATTTAGAATCTATCCTATCACTGTCACAGCATTCTGGAGAGGTACAAAGATCGCGATCGTTCATCCCAAAGTCAGAAAAAACAATGAACAGGTGCTCCCAAAGGGTCGTTTTAGGGTCCCTAAAGCCTCTCCTAGGGTCAAACAACATAAAATACGCATATAAGCACTCAAAACAGCGATTTAAAGCTCCAAACACATACTTGAAAACCTACACTGAATCTTGAATGCTTATACTTGAATAAAAGAGCAAAGTAAGTGGAACACAATGCAATAAACGAATCTGACTTTGGATTACCGTAGCCACAATAGCGAAGATTACAAGTTGGAGCAAGAGGGAGCTCTCAAACGTACATTGTCTTCTTCCAAAACTTGTGATAAAATAAGATAATGTTCAAACTTACAAAACTGACCTTTATAGTTTAGGTCTTTACAAATGGCTTGTCCAGCCAAAAAGTCCTAAACTTCTAACTGGATCTCCAATATACAATTGCTCCCAAAAAAATAATCATAAATTCTTTTACAAGTTCTCGGCTTAGAGATGCTCTCTTACAAAAGAATTTTACAAGGGTTTCCCACTAAAATGTGACTCCTTCTCTGGAAACCATAGCTTCGTCCGCCAAACACTCCCCCCTTCCTTATCCTTGCACGTCCTAGTGCATGTTCAAAGCTTTGGTCGTTGATGGGGCTCCAAGGAGGCAAGAGTTGCTGAAAAGCTTCGCGTGCAAGTACAGTCTCCAGGGCTTCTTGATGCTGTCTGAAAGGGTTTTCACTTAATGTGTGCTGGTATTCTATGTACCGTGCCTTGAGGTCCTTCGCCATAGGATGAAAGATCCTTGAGTTGATTTCGAAGAAACCTTTGACGAAGGCCTCTTCAAACGTCTGCAAGTAATGTGAAGGCAGGTACATTAGTCTTGAGTACATTGCCATCAGAATATGTCGTGGCGGAAAATCTTGGAGATTCTAGCAGATCCCTCTATGCCCTTCCAGGAACAGGTTCCACAGATGATCATCGCCTTCAGTGTCTTTGAACACCTGGATGCAGGTGACAATCATCCAGGGTATCTTTACCAGCATCTGACAGGCTACGTTGGGGATATCCAACAGCAAAGTGATTGTTGAATTGAGAGTGTTGACTACATAGGCTACTGTAGGAGGATTTTGCGCTGTCAGGACTGGGTAGTTCAGCTTTTGCTGCCTTGAGCCTTTCCATGTGGCCAACTCCTTCCATGTGCGTCTTCTAGGGACTGGGCAGAAAGTAGGATCTATTTGAATGTGTTGAGGAGCGTTATGGTAGTTGGTTAGATCTTGTGGCCGCTTGTCCATCCACTTCGGCCTCCACTTTGGGTGGTCGTCTATGAGTACCTGTGCTTCTTCAGCTGTCGGTGCTACACCTTTGTAACCCCCGTCTTTGTTTCGTGGAAGGGTCGACCGCATCTTCTCCTTCCATAGGATTGCTTCGTGGCATATCAAGGGAAAAGGTAGGTACTCATGGCCAAACCCCTCCACCTGCTCTTCTGGCTGTAAGAACGCCAGGGCCACTGACTCCATTATCTTCTTTTCGTATATCATGTAATCTTTTGATGGTCCCTCTGGCATGTCCTTGATGGTCTGAGTTAGATCATCTCTTATGTCCAGATTTTCCTCTGCTGATCCTTGCTCTTGTTCTCCTTGGTGTGATGTTTCAGGCAAGTTGTCCTGGCAGCAGTTGCGGTTGCACTTGGGCTTCCTCTGTCTTGATTTGTGGTTGAGAACTCAATGCTTCTTTTTCTTTCAGCAATGTGTCACTGATCTACTTCTGAGTCTCTAACTCGGCCCTTGCTTGTGCGAGTTGCTGCTTCAGCTCTTTTACTTTTTGCTCGTTGGCCACCATCTGGGCCATCATTCCCGATAAGAGTAGCTGTCTTTGAAGTCTTTCTTGCTCTAGCTCCCCTTTTAGCACCGCTAGGGTGTTCACTGCTGCAGCATTGTTTGATGTGGAGACCAATGCTCTAGCAGGTTTTTGGTTCGCCATCAAGGTTGTTACAGGTACTTTTGACAGTGAGGTATGAAGTGTTAACCCTCTGGAACCTTGCGTTTCCGTAATCAAGCTACTCCGTTGCTTTCTTTACCCTTGCTGTCAAAGCTTGGCATTCCGTTTCCTTGGTTGTCAACTCCGTCCTGACATCCACCAGGTCTTTGATCAGAGACTGAGCCTGCTATCGCTCAGTGTCTCTTTCCTTCGTTGTGAGCTCCAGTTGTGCCCGTAGGCTCTCTAACTCCTCTTGCCCAGATTTTTGCATGTTTTGAGCCTGCTGTACCAGCCTTTCCTTTTCTTCTAGCACCACATGCTGGCATCGGAACTATTTTTCCAGATCTTGCAAGGTTTTTCTATAGTCAAATTCAGCCATAGCCTGACAGGCTTCTTGGTACCCTATTGCTTCAGGAGGGGGCACAGACTCTTTGTGTGCAGATGATGGAGGAGGAGGTGGTGGTTTTTGGGTTGATGGAGAAGGAGGAGGAGGAGGAGATTTTGGCGAGGGAGGAGGGGGTGATTTAGGCGAGGGAGGAGGTGGTGATTTCTCCACTTCTTGTCTTAGCCTTTTTTTTGATGCATCTTCCCTTGGCTGTGAAGCAGATGCGTCCACTTTTCTTTTCTTTAAAATCTTTATTATTCTTTGGCGAGTCAATTCCGTCGCCTGTCGTCCTTCCACATTTATCTCTCTTTGAGCTTTCTTTAGTTTCTCTGCTTGGTTCGTATCTTCAGCCATTTCTTTCTCCTTTGTTCCTTCAGTGGACTGGGAAGAAATGTCCACTTCTGCAGCCTTTTGTTCCGCTTCTAACCTTTGTTTTTCAGCCCGTATGCGAGCTGCATTTTCTATTCTTGCTTGTCTTTCCTTCTCGAACCTTCATTTTTATGTTTGTTGTGTTGCAGCAGCTCTTGCTTTTCTTTCAGCCTGCAACTTGGTCCTTCTTTCCTCAATTCTTTGTTGGGCTTCTGCATATGCTTTTTGAAGGTCGGACTGCGGCACTATACTTCTTTCCCTTTTTCTTTTCTCAAGCTGTGTGGTGGTGTCTTCCTCCTCTGTTTCTTCAAATTTCAATGGTCCTTTTTCTTTTGACCCTTGAGAGTTTCCCTTGTCTTTAGTCTCCGTCTTGTTGGAATTGGGGTTGCAGAGAAACACACACAGCTTTGAGAAGACGAAGGAAGCTTAAGGCACACAATAGAGAGTGTGTTACTTAGTGTGCAATGGAAAGATAGATAGCCCTAGAGTGATGGGCGTATATACAATGCACGGGGGAAAAAACCTCCTAAAGACGGAAAAAATGCCCCGGTGGTCCTAGTGTGTTCACACACATCACTACCACATGTATATGGTAACAAATCCCCCCTGGAGTAATGCGATGAACGAGAGTTGGCACATGAGTAAAGGGAAGTGCCATGCCCTGAGGACAGGATCAGTCCACAAAGGGGAGTAAGCCCAAAGATTTGCGGAAATCTTCAAGATTCTCATGAGACAATGCCTTTGTGAAAAGATCTGCAAGGTTGTCCTGTGTTGGCACATAAGCCAAGCTGATCTCTCCTGCTGAGAGCCTCTCCCTGACATAGTGGTAATGCACCTCAATGTGCTTTGTGCAAGCATGAAAAACTGGGTTCCTTGCAACTACCAATGCACTCTGACTGTCAGTGTAGATAGTGTTGGCAGTGTCCTGTCCAACACCCAAATCAGCCATAAGGCGTCTGAGCCATACACACTCAACCATAGCTGTGAATATTGCCTTGTACTCAGCCTCACAAATCAAAGTGGCCATAGTAGGTTGCTTCTTGCTCAACCATGATATACATGAACTGCCAAGCATGAAACAAAAACCACTTGTGGACACTCTCGTGTCAAAACAACCAACCCAATCTGAGTCCGAAAAAGCATGTAAGTCTGGCGGCAATGATCCCCCCTTGGGATAAAACAAGCCAAGATGTAAAGTGCCACTAAGGTAGCGGAAAATACTCTTAACAACCTGCCAATGCTTAGACCCTGGGCTATGCATAAATCTGCTGACCTGTGAGACTGCAAACTGAATATCCGGCCTCGTGTTGCATACATAAATGAGGCAGCCAACAGCAGTTTGATAAAGAGTGACATTAGCAGGATCGCTAGCATCATGTAGACTCAACTTCAAACCTATTTCCATGGGAGTGGCAATAGGTTTGCAATCCTCAAGTCCAAACTTACATATCAATGTCTCTATGTAACTTTTCTAACACAAGGCAATACCACCATCACACTGCTTAAACTGTATACCCAAGTAATGATGCAACAGCCCCAAATCTTTCATCTTGAAAGTAGCATTCAAATCAACCTTAAATTCAGCAATATGTCTCTCATTTGGTCCAGTGATCAGCAAATCATCAACATAAAGAACCACAATGAGAAGTACATCACCCTCACGCTTTACATACAATGTGCTTTCAGTTGGACTGTTATGAAAGCCTTGTTTGACCAAATGAGTGTCAGCTTTCTCGTACCAAGCATGAGTAGATTTCTTCAACCCATACAAAGCTTTGTTACATTTGCACACTTTGTCCTCTTGTCCTTTTATGACAAAACCGCGAGGCTGCGTTACATAAACTTCCTCAAATATGTCACCATTCAAGAAAGCAGTAACAATGTCTGATTGATGTACATCCCAACCAAAATGAGTTGCCAATGCACATAGAAAATGCACAGTAGTCATACGACAAGTGGGAGCAGAAGTCTCTTCATAGTCTATGCCTTTTTGCTGTGCATAACCCTTTGCAACAAGTCAAGCCTTACGACGATCAATCTCACCATCCGGCTTCCGTTTCAACTTGTAAACCCACTTCGTACCAATGGCCTTTTTGCCAGGAGGCAAATCACATAAAGTCCATGCGTCATTTTCTATAAGTGCATCATATTCTGATTGCATGGCAGCCATCCAATTTTTTGAATTATGTGCTTCATCAAAAGACAGAGGCTCCTCAACATCATGTAAGCTAGACACAGCCAAAGCATAACAATCTGATGCATAAGATACATGGCAAGATCCTGAATGAGTACGACTAGACATAGTTGCATCCAATTTACTGTGACGCAAAGTGTGCACCAGCCATTTTGGCATACCTCTAGCTTGCTCATTTTCAGCCCTTTCCTCATCAAGTACATCATGTACATCTGCATCAGTAATAGGCTGATCTAAAACATTTTCACAAACCACCATAGGCTGCACATTTGCCTCATTGGAACTTACATTCGTATTTCCACCACTGAAAAGAGGCAACAAAGTGTCATAAATTTCATGTGAGCTTACATTACTGTCTCTAGTACATGACAACAAGGGCTGAACAAAATTTTCCACAAACACTACATCCCGTGAAACCAGAATACGTTTTGTTTGCGGATGATACAACCTGTAACCTTTGCTTTCAGCAGTATAACCAACAAAAATACATTTGACAGCCTTATCATCCAATTTTCTGCGCTGCACTTGTGGCACCAAAGCATATGCCAAACAACCAAAAACACGCATGTGCTCAATAGAAGGCTTTCTATCATGCCATGCTTCATATGGAGTAATAGACTGCAAAGCTTTCGTAGGACACCTGTTAAGTACATAAGTGGCACACATGATGGCCTCAAGCCAAAAAGAATGCGGCAAAGCTTGACTTTTGACCATACATCGTGCCATTTCCATCAGTGACCTGTTTTTCCTCTCAGCAACACCATTTTGCTGATGTGTATAAGGCACTGCACATTGGTGTTTTATCCCACGACTAGCGAGAAATGCATTAAATTCATGAGGCATATACTCTCCCCCTCGATCGGAACGGAGGGTGCCCCTAGTACATTTCGAGACATTTTCAGCCATAGCCAGAAATTTTTTGAAGCACATAAAAACTTTGAACTTCGCTTTAAGCGGAAATACCATGCATGCCTGGAATAATCATCAATGAGAGTCACGAAGTACACGTAATTGCCCAAGGACGGAGTTTGCATGGGCCTGTGAGTGCGCGGATATGGTGCGTGTGCGGAGAGTGAGAAGGAGAGAGAAGGAGATAGAGAGTAGGACACAGGATGTGGGGTGGAGCTCCCAAATCTCACTGTGTGAGCACCATGTGAGAATGTGAGTGAGAGCTCCTTATTCTTTGTATGTATAAAGAATAAGGAGATAAATGTGGGCAGCCGAACACTGGCCGACGGACACGGGAAAAGCATGGTGAGGCACACCGCCTTTACCTAACATTCTCCCACTAAAGGCTGTGTGCCGATAAGTGGCGAGAAGACTAGCCTACAACTAGTATATACAAGAGGTGAGAGAAGACGGCTCTCAACCTATGCCCACTGGCTCACTCTGTAACCGCTCTAATGTAGATGCAACATGCATACCACTACAGCTAGAGCTACGATGACACTCCTGATGCAGGTATCGAGTGACAACCTGCATGGCTCCACAATGCACAATGCCAATGTCAGTCATCGCAATTGAAAAAGCAAGATCTGTGAAGGAGAAGCTGTGGGCAGGGAGAAAGAGCACACATACACACGTATGGAAGGGGGTGAGCCAAAGATTAAGGCCCCCAATTATAATGTACACATATATTGAAGAGTGGCTCAAGTGTACTATACACTTGGGTTAGTAACAGTTAGATGGGCGGCCGGACATGGCCAGCATAAACCCAACAGGGCCCACAAACATCACTATGTACAAGCTGCAACCTGCATGTGGCCCTAACTGAACCATCCTTTGGAAACTTAGAACGCTACATTTTACCCAGAATACAGCCTTCACAAACATGTTTGACAGGTGCTTCAAGATGCGGCAAAGAAGCAACCATATCAGATTTCTGCAAATGCAGCAAACAGGCAAAATTCACATGAACAAAACGTGCATGCCAAAGTTTTGCATCTAAAATAGCCCTTGAATCTGCAACAGTATTTGTAAAATTTTGTCCACACTTGTCATACAAAGTGAGCTTATACAGCCCACGACACAAAAGCCCAGATGCAACAATTTCATCACCAAAACTGAGATCATGAACTGTACATCTGTCATCCACAAATTTGACTGCAAGTCCAAGTTTAGCAATTGCGGATACAGACAAGAGATTCTTCTTGATCCCAGGTACATAAAGTGCATCAACAAGTGTGAAGGAACTGCCATTAGCAGCAGTGAGCACAATCTTTCCAACTCCCTGAACTGAATAAGAGACGTTGTTGGCACAAGTGACTGAATTCCCATGAGGGACAGACTCAAGAGAGGTAAACAATTCACAATGTGAGGTAATGTGCTTTGTAGCACCACTGTCGAAATACCACAAATGTGAATCTGCAACAACTGACAAGCATGCATCATGGACAGCAAGATTGTAAGTGCACTCTGCACTAAAATCCCATTCTATATCAACATTAGCAATATAGTCTCCTTTCATAGAAGACTCAACAATGGCTGCATTTGTAGTGGAACCAGCTTTGCAGTGGAACCACCCTCTTTCTTCTTAGCCTCTTTGGCCTTCAACTTAGGACACGACTTGATCAAGTGATCATTGGCTTTACAATAATGGCAACGCATCTTCTTTTTGCCCTTATCACCAGAATTTCCAGAAGAATTGTTGCCAGCAGAAGCATTAGGAACATAATTTTTGCCACTCGCAACAGAACCATAAGAAGTGGCTGCATTGCTACCACCCTTTCTTTGAGAAGCAATAAAAGCATGTTCAACTGCACACTGTCTAGTCCTGTTTTTTTTGGAAAGTGACTCTTGCAATAGCAATGTGCATAATGCATCAAACTTGACAACTTCTGGATTTCCTCGGGTCATAAGTCTCCAAGTACTAGCAAAAGTCTGGTAAGAATCTGGTAAGGCATCAAGAACAGTCTGCACAAGGGAACTGTCTGAAATAACTTCACTTGCAAAAATAAGTTGCTCATTGATATCCTTGACACTAGCAAGGAAAGTGTCCATATCATCTTCCTCATGCATAATCGTCGACTCTAGCTCTTTACGCAGAAAAGCAATTTTAGCCTCATTGCGGCTTGCATAAAGACCTGTTATAATATCCCAAGCCTGTTTTGCAGATTTTGCTGAACGGATGTGAGGAACAATGGTGCGCTTTACAGACAACGCAATCAATGCATGAGCGTGCGCATCCTTAACATCCCAACGAGCTTGTTCTGCCGTAGGCAAAACAACTCTAACAGCTGCAATCCTTGTAGCAAGACCTGCAACATCGCCTACATCCTCAGAACCAGGACGTACATCAATGCCCTGCACAATGTTCCAGACACTCTTTGGCACAAAAACATGTTGCATCATATAAGCCCACATAGGGTAGTTGTCCCCATCCAACCTGTCCTCAACAGCAAACATCTTGAACACATCTGTATTGTTGTTGTCAGCCATTGTAAATGCTGCACCTGATGTGAAAAATTCCCGAAAATAGGAGAAACGGAGCGAGAAAAACTTGTGCTATATAGCACAAACCGTAGAAGACTATAAGGCACCTGTTATGCAAAAAATGGCACTGACAGAAATTCTACACAAAATGACGAAATAGCCTGTGCAGTACTGCCTGTAGTGGAAACGGAGGCCGAAATGAGCCCAAATCAAAATTCTGAGCAGACCAAGCTCAATGAGCTTTCCCAAAATATATGTTGACCTGCGAATGCTTGCCAAAGCTCATTGAAATCGGAGAAAGTGAGCAGGCATGTGCTGGAGCAGCTGACGACTAAGCCCGGGAGGACGTGACCTGCTCTGATACCAATTGTTGGAATTAGGGTTGCAGAGAAACACAAACATCTTTGAGAAGATGAAGGAATCTTAAGGCACACAATAGAGAGTGTGTTACTTAGTGTGCAATGGAAAGATAGATAGCCCTAGAGTGATGGGCGTATATACACTGCACGGGGGAAAAAATCTCCTAAAGAGGGAAAAAATGCCCCGGCGGTCCTAGTGTGTTCACACACATCACTACCACATGTATATGGTAACACATCTCTTCTTCATCACTTGAGCTTTTGTTGGATGCCTTGGCCGAGCGCGATGATGTTGCGCCAGTGGTCGTCCTTACTGAGTGAGCAACCAGCTTTGCTTTCTAAATCTAGGCCGTTTGAGAACTTGCCATCGGCAGGTCTTCAATCATTCCCAAAGCTTGGTATGCTATTCTTGTTAGCATTGGCCCTGCACTCATGTAAGTTTTGTTCTTTGCCGAGCCTTTCAAATTTTCTTTGACCAAGTTCTCCGAGACGTAAGAACCATAATCGCATCGGATGGTTCTGTTTTCAGCTGTTGCTAGAGCCATGACCACTGTAATGTGCAGGATCGGCTCGGTGTAGCGAGGAGGCTTCTATACCCTGAAATGCTGAGAGATCAATCTCATTGGTAACTCCAATTTACCGTATATCATGTCATTGTACTTGTACTTGTTTCCTTTTGCTTTGATAAATGCCTTCTTGTTATCCAGTGACTTGGTCTTTGCCAGCAAGTCGTGTTGCCCTGGAAGGAAGTACAAAGCTTCATTGATGATTTCTTTTGTGATCTTTACTTTTACCTTCGAACCATCCTTATCGGTGAGCATTGCTTGTCCATCATACTGTATCGAGCTCATGAGCTCATGGGCCCTCATGTAGTCTGTTCCCCATGGCTGCAATCTGAAAAAATGCTCCAAATGAATAGCCCGCACGGCTTCGGTGACCTCCGGCCTTCGGTGGAGATTCCATATTTATTTCTCGTGGCATGACAGTCCTCTTTACGATGTCACCATCAGCATCCCTAAACTTCGCGATGAAAATATGAGCAAGGATCTGAGCTAGTGTTTCATCCAAAAATGTGAGCTTTTTTGTTCGTAGAGAGCTCATCCGCTTCATATGGTGCTGTTGTCCACTGCCTTGCTTGCTTTTGGCGAGGCATTCTGTGTCATTAGAATCACAAGCTGTCAGGATTTTCCTTTCGCAACCAGTAGCATTTAGACTTTTAGTAAAAAGCAGTTCAAAAGTTAAAACTGATCATAATTTGAACAAATCTCATCCATTCTTGTCCATATTTCACCAGTGGGACTAGGAAGACTAGAGCTATGACTGATTGAAATCTGAGCCAAATCTGGACCTGAGGTACACCGATCGCGATCGTAGTACAGAGGCCAAAATGAGATTTGATCACATGAGTGGTTTGCTGATAGCCAGAGGGTCATTTTGGTCCACTCTGTCTTTTATTTGAACCACTTTTGATTTTATAAGTCCCAATTTTGGGTTACAAGGGAGTCTTGAACTAGACTTTGATTTTTCATGGGTTTTTGATGTCCAATTGGTTTGAAGCGTGATGTGTGACTTGAACAAGATGTGTACAAGAGATCTGTTAGGTTTTGGTCAAAATCTGATGCTGAGGTACACCGATTGCGATCGTAGTACCTAGGCTTTTTTGGGCGAAAACTAGATGGCTTTAGTCTCCTATGCCTGCCTAGCCCACTAATGATTTATTTTCAAGTTTGGACTCAAAATGAACAAATTAGAGCAATTTTTCACTGTTTGACCTTATTTTACTAAGTCTAACCATATTGGGTTTTCCTGATGAATTCTGGCTGGAGCCTGGAGTTAGTTGATGTTAATTTTTGAGCTTTTACTGCTTCCATGATGTGTTGCTATCATCAGCCTACTCCGATGTCTGATTCTGACTTGATCAGGCACTTTTTACCCCGTCTCGGGAGATTTTCCAGACTTGTGCATTTTTCAGGCATTCTTTGGATACCAATGGGATAATTGGGCATCTCTAAGTCGCCTTTTAGTCTTTGACATTAGTTCGGCCAAATTCTTCCCTTGTGTGATCACTCGAGACTGAAATGGTCATCTCCGTCCTTGGGGAAGATTCTGAGCTCCATTTAGGGTTTTCTACTATTGTGCTAACTCCTAGTCGGGCAAGTATGCCTTTCAAACCATCCATCATAATTTGCAGTCAAATTTTGGCAGTTGTAGGTCAAATTTCCCGATTCGGGTGTGTTTGACAAATTTGGCCCATTCTATGAGCAAAATTTGTGCATTTTTCATGAAAATTCAAGAGAGTGTATCCCTCACTGAGTTCTAAGCCTGGGCCAAGCCAAAATTTCTAAAACCTGCAACTGGGGGCACCGATCGCGATCGTACCAGAGATCCCAAATTGATTTTTGACGCCTGCAGGTTGTTGGCGAAGTTGAGAGAAGGCTTTTTGCCATTTCTGTACTGTCAGTTTTGGTCAGTGGGATACAGCGATTGCGATCGTTGTACCACCACCAAACTGAGATTTGATCACACCGCTTGGTTCCTGACATTGTGGGGAACACATTGATGTGTTCTATGCTTGAAAAAGTTTTGTCATGATGATTCTAAGGGCCCTTGACCTATTCGACTCAATCCGACTTTGATTTGGTCAATGCACCTGTTTGTGCGATGTTTCACGCTTGCATGTGTAATACACTTGATCTTTACTCGACAAGGAACATACCTGTGAAATCTGGTGTGAAATGCCGGCTCCGATCGTCCGTACGGAGTAGAAATGTGGCAGCTCGTTCTAGGTCAAGAACCTCTTCTCCTCTCTCTCAGAATGGAAATTGAACAATGAGCTAGATTTTTGGCCTACTTGACCTATATCTTCCCGAGGTTTTCGTGACATAGGGCTAATTTTCCTCACCTTTGATCTTGAGATAATTTGTATACCACCTGTGAGTTGGACCGTTCGTCATTCTGGCGTCGTATCACCATTTGATGCGATTCTGGCGAAATGTGGTCATGATCATTAAGGCTGAAATTCGACATCTTCAGATTAGCTTCATATCTTCCATGCTTGATAACCCTATCATGATACTTCGGCGTTTGCTTCTAGAACTTGATTCCGACACTGTGGATGATATTTTTTAATTTTTGGAAGATTATTAACGAAAATCAAACAAAGTAAATTGAAAATACTTATTAACTGGTGAAAATTAGCCAAAAATTATTATACTCCCAATGCTCCAGATTTTGTCATTACAGCTCATTATTATGCTGGTTGGATGATAAAAACGCTAAAAAATACCGGATTTTGATCCAATTTGTTCGAAATTGAACTCTAAAAAATGAAAAAAACAACATACGTATTATGTACATATATACACGTTGGACCCCTTAATGGTCTTGACTGTTGCTAGATTCAGCAATTACTCCCCCCTTCCTAAACTGAGTCGTCCCAGGCGAAGGTTGTGGGCATGTGCATGGGTTTTGAAATCTGTGTCTATGCACGGCCGTGTAATGTGGCCCTATCCTCATGTTTGATACAATGCATTGGGAAACAAAGTGATGTGCAAGATGCGGGGATTGAATGTAATTTTCTGTGGCTTTTGATGGCGAGGCTAGATGTTTATGGAACAGAAGAGCTTGCAGTTTAATTGCTCTCTCCTTGATTTTTGGTTTTTGATGGCAACTATTTTTGGAACCCATTTGTATTCAGTTTTGTTCATATTTGTCGATTTTAATGTATGTTCCTAAATTTTCTTAGGTTTCCATTGCCCTTTTGTTGGTTTAGGCTTCCAAGGTTGACTTTTTGGTCTCCCTTCGATCTTTGTCGCCGAATTGTTGGTTGTCTCCAGCTTTGGTTGCCATTTCCACTCTAGATTAGCTCCTGAAGGTCTTTGATATGGTGTTGTTGTCGTCGGGAGTTGTGACTCGGGCAGCCATATCTGTCTCTATTTGTTTTGCATGACGGTTTTCTTTATCCATACTTTTCCGAACAGTCGTTTTCAGTGATTTTGGCTGATGAGCTGATTGCTTTTTGTTGATGGGGATAATCAGCCACGAGTGATCTGTTTTGGCGAATGGAGTCATGTACGTGTTAGAGTTGTCTGTGTACATCATTGCATGTTCTGACCATTCAGTAACTGCATTGTACATTCTCATCCATGGAACTCCCAAACATAGTGATTCTCTAATTCCTTCATCTTTCATTATGAAAAATTGATGAGGGCAATTATTTCCATCAATATTGATTGGTAAGTTTACTATGCCCAATGTTGGCATTTTTGCCCCGTTCGCGGCTTGTAAATATCGTGTGGATTGCACTAGGGGTTCATCGATAAGCATCTTGTAAGTGGAGAAGTTGACCACATTGACTCTTGCCCCTGTGTCAATCAATGCTCGTTGATATCTGCCATTCGGAAGTCTGACATTGATGCGAACATCGATTCCTATTTCCCATTGCTCATCATTGTGAATTATAGAAAGCGGAATTTGAGCCTTATTTGCTGGTTGAGGAAGTCTTTGTTGTTGTAATTTCTATTTTTGTTTTAAAATCCTGATTCTGGCCTCCTCCTGTGCTTGAGCTTTTGTCTCATTTGCTTTGTTCTTGTGCTCCTTCGCAGCGTAGATTTTGGCAAGCATCTCTGAGGTTAGTGGTAGGTTGTACTTCTTTAATCTGCAACCACTAATCCAATTAGGCATCTCCTCTCCCTCTAATGTCACAAGCTTAATGGCACCGCTAGATGATATGTCATGAATCACATAGGGTCCATTGCCTCGCTTTTTGAGTTTCCGAGAATGTTGTTTCAGGGTATACATTAAGACGTAATCCCCCGTAGCAAATTCCTTGCTGATAACATGTTGATCAAAGAATGATTTCATGTTTCGTTTTTGCACGTAGATTGATCAACTGCTCTCAATCTAGTTTCATCTAGTTTTCCCAGGTTATATATTTGATTGGATAATTCATGGCCCGTCCATTCTAATTCTTTAGCTACCCAGAGTGTGGGGATAAGAAATTCAAGTGGCAAAATCGCTTGAATTCCATAAACCATGTTGAATGGAGTCGTTCTGATTGAGGTTTTGTACGCTACTCTATATGCCAATGCAGCTTCTGATCCCAGTCGGCTCTCGATTCGCTAACAATTTTTGTGAGAATTGTTACCAAAATCTTGTTCGTACTTTCGGCTTGGCCGTTAGCTTGTGGGTGATAGGGAGCTGACTTCCTGTGAATTACCATGAATTCACCCAATAGGAATTTGATCAGTTCATTGACGAAATGAGTCCCTCTATCGTTCACTATCTCTATTGGTAAGCCATACCTGGTGAAAATGTTCTCATACAAAAACTGTGCTGTCGTTTTTGCATCATTTTTGGTTGTTGCTTTTGCTTCAACCCAGTTTGTTAGATAATATGTTGCCACAATAATGTATTGAGCGTGCGTCTTATATCCAGGAGGCGCAATTGGTCCTACAAAATCTATTCCCCATTTTGCAAACGCTCTTGTCCCCATCATTGGTCTCAAGGGCATGACATCTCGTGCTCTAGGAATCTTTCTCCTTTGGCAAACGTCACATCGTTACACAAACTCTTCAGCGTCCATGAATAGTGTAGGCCACTATATGCCAACAATAAGAATTGCTTTGGCCATTTTGTCAGCTGAGAAATGTCCTCTAGCTTGTTCGCCATGTACTTGCTCTAAGATAGGAACGTATTCCTCTTCCGTCGCACACATTCTTAATTGATTGTCTTTTCCCCTCTTGTAAAAATTGTTCTCAATCAATACATAGTTTTCTGCCTCTTTCGTGATCGTTTTGATACATGATCTACTCATCCCTTCAGGCAATATTCATGTGGTGAGGTATTTTACAATGTAGTTACTCCATCTAGGTGCTACAGATAATTTGAACAGAGTCGCGTGTTCTATCGGCTTCTGAAAAGTGCAAATAACACAGGATTTGATATGCATATGAACACTTTGTTGCATTTTCGGCCAATATACACCCATTCTCATCAATCTTAGATACATTGTGCATGCCCATTGTGAATCCCCGTTGTTTGTACATGAGCCTGGTTTAGATACAAGTCCTGTTCACTTGGTTCAACACAAAGCCTAAGGATTTGATCCGATCCCTGCTTGTATAGCCTTCCAGCCAGCATTACCAATGATCTAGATGCTACAATGGTAGATGTTTGTCTTGTCAAATTCAATGACCCAATAGTCAACAAAGGAATTAGATCCTCACTCCATCTTAGAATCATTTCTATGTTGAAGAGATATGCATCTGGAAAATCATCATCAACTCCTACAGGGTTTTCTCCATGCACCATTCTAGATAAATGATCCGCTCTTTGGTGTGTAGTTCCTTTTTTTACTACAACTGTGAAGTCAAACTCAAGCAGTATGATGAACCATCGTACAATCCTCCCCATACTGCAAGGTTTGTCTACCAAGTACAACAGTGCTTGGTGATCAACGAAGAATACAAATTTATTGGAAAGTAGGTAATGTCTAAACTTTTTCACAGCATAGATCATACCCAAACCCTCCCTTTCAGTTGTTGTGTAATTCTCTGCACTTTTTAGTTGTCTACTGGAGTAACTGACCGGAAAATCCATGTTGTTTTCTCTGAGTTGTGCCAGTATGCATCCTATAGCATATGCTGATGCATCTACGTGGACGTGGAATATCTTTTCCCAATCCGGAGCCTTCAAAATTGGAGCGGATATCAATCTTTGCTTCAAAGTTTGAATTAAAAGCTTTCTCACACTCATATGTCCACTCAAATTTAGTTATCAACGCATAAAGTGGTTTCGCAATTATAGCGTATGAGTAGATAAATCTGCAATAATATTCGCAATGGCCCATAAATTCCTATACCTCCTTTACCTTTACTGGTGGTGGTAGATCAACAATTACGCTTATCTTCTCCATGTCTGTCGAAATACCATTTTGGACACTATATGTCCCAATATTTTGCCTTGTCTTACCATGAAGACACATTTCTCCGGATTCAGGAAAATCCGATAGAATTTGCATTTGTTGAACACTTTGGTCAAGTGCTCTATGTGCTCCAATCCAATCGTACAAGGGAGTGAATGCACAAGTAATCCATGTAAATTTCTAAGAACTGTCTTAGATATTCTTTAAAAGCATGAGCCATCAGCCTCTGAAATGTGGCTAGTGCATTCGTTAAGCCAAAAGCCATTAATCTGAATGCAAAAATGCCCCATTCATTTGCAAAAGCCGTCTTGTGCTGATCCTCTGGCTTTATTGTGAGTTGGTTGTAGCATGAAAAGCCATCTAAGAAACTGTAAGCTTCTTTTCCTGCCACTCTTTCTATTACGTGATCAGTAATGGGTAGGGGATAGTTGTCCCGAATTGTAGCAGCGTTTACTTTCTTGAGATTGATGTACACTCTCAACTTTCCATTTTTCTAATTCGGTACCACCACAATTAGTGAAACCCAGCCAGTGTGCTCAATTTCGTAAATAAACCCTGCCTCTTTCAACTTATCTATCTCCTCCTTGATCTTCCTTGCAAACGTTGGTACGGCCAAACTGTGTCGACCTATGGAAGTGCAAGAAGTCGAGGCCTGGCAGTTTGCAAGCAATTGGAAAAGACCTTGAGCAGATATTTGATGGAGCCAGGAGAGCCAGGTAAACCGAGTTGGAGCACTCGCTAGTCAAAATTGCAAGTGTTTTTTTTGCTATCCCAGGTGACAGAAGAAAATGTTTATATCCCAAGGTTGGGAACGAGGCAAGGGGTGCTGGATGCAGGTGCCATGAAGTTTGTGATATGGGATTTGGGACAGGTTGTCTGCACGACACTCAACTATCAAGGAGTGTATCGCAAACGAGGCATTGAATAGGTCGAAGATGGTGCAAAAGCCTTGGAGGTCAAAGTGCTTGAGGGTTTCAAAGCTCGATGGGTATCTCCACCAGATGGTGCCGTCGTAGGAGATGGCATGAGAGGGGCGGCCATAGGTCATTCATCTGCATGAGAAGTAGTCTTTTTATAAAGCTTTGTGCGGGGCACAACTTGAAGCTGGGGTGATGAGAAGCTAAGGGGGAGTTTTTGATCCCGACAATCGGATTACAAAGCTATTGAAGTGCGACTCGAAGGAGGCGGCCGCGGCTACTTGAAGATGGAAATATTTGGACTCGGCTATCACGGCCTTGAGGCTTACCCGTTTGGCAGAGCAAAGGGATTGCCTGGTGGGAACCGCAAGCTATATAAGGCAAAGTAAAATTATCGCCATGCTTTGTAAGAAGGGGAAAAAAAAAAACGAGAACCAATTTCGGAATTGCAGAGGAAGGGTGGCGCCACCAGGTGACTGAGCTTTTGGGTCGCTCAGGGCTCAAGTTGGGGAGCTGCATGGCATGGCATGCGGGACAGATGTCTGGAAGCCCATGAAGGAGGGGGATGGAGTTGGATATCGGAACTGAGTAGCCCGCCATGAAAAGCAAGGAGAAGACGGCCAGTTGCATAAGGAAAGCCCGTCAGGTGAGTACAAAAGGGGGTGGCAGTTGCATGAATAGCGAGGTCGCTATTGGCCATAGCTGCAGAGGGAGCAGGAGGAGAGGAGCCACGAGGTGGTGCAGCTTGAGTTAGGCAGCCAGTGATGGCGTGACCAAGGAGAGGAGAGCTCGTAGGAGCATTGGACAACAGAGGTGAGAGGAGGGTGCATGGTTGGCTGCCTGAGGGGCCTCCACAGGGTGAGCAGGTAGGTCCCTTGGGCCTTGCAGGAGCAAGATGCAGCCAAGAGCAAGGGCGTCAGAGCATGGGGTGGCAGCGGATTGAAAGGAGGAGACCGCCAGAAGGGGTGACGACCTGATATACAGAGGGTGGTGTCCGGCTGTGGATGGTATAACAAGAAGGATTGGCGCAGCTTATGAGATGTGGCTTGGAGTTGCTGAGAGGTGACGCTGCTTTGGGGGAGACCCGGCATGAAAGATGAGCTTGTGAGCGCTGCTGAGGGTGGCCTGTAATGGACAAGGGAGAGCCGTTTTGAGATGGCGGGTCATCGACTGAAAGGATATGGCCTTGAACAAGGGATGGTGCCCATGGTGGCGGTGATTGGAGTCACGAGAGGTTGGCCGAGCAAGTAAGTACACGAGGTGGGCGGCCTTGTTGACCACGCAATTGGTTGGTGTGGCCGGGACCGACTCACAAGGGGCATGCCATATCAGGTGAAGATGATCGAAAGCGAAGGAGGCAAGGAGTCAATCGAGCACTGAAAGTGGGAGATCATCAGCATGTTTGGAGCATCATACACCTTTTTTTGAAGAGTCTGCCTTGATATTTGTCCACTCTATTCTCAAATTAGTGTTAATATTCTCTCTTGCTTTTGCATCTAATAGTATGTCAGGCATATGTGTGCTTCCGATGGGTGTTGAGTGCGTGCTCTCTATAAGGATGTTGCTGTGTTCAAATCCACAAGCTTGAAGGGAAACGGGTGCTTGCCAAATATTTGATTGGGGTTTTTAGTGTCGATTGTTATTGGACTGCCTATATGTCATACGGTGCTCTACAATGTTATAGATGGAAGCTATCTAAACCTACTTTGCAATTGGATCTATCTAGTCAGGGTTGGTCGGGTACGGGCTTGGGCATTAGTTGTTTGTAGATTGTGTGTCTGGATGTGTGTTTGCTAGGGGATAGGGGTGCTGTGAGATCACTGAGCTATATAGAGGCATCGAGTTTATGTGCTGGTGGTTTTCCCATTTCCCCCTTTCCATCTTGTGGTGCCCCCACTGAGGACCCACTGATTGCTTCGTTCTTGAGTCAAGATGAAGCAGGAGTTTGGGCCAGTGTTTAAAGGAGATGAGGATGCAGATGATTGGCTTGCCGATTTTGAGTTGTTCATGCTGACAGTATTGCGGATCTGCCAGGTGACGAAGCAAAGCTCCAAACTCTACCTTTGGTGCTACGAGGTAAAGCAAAAGTTTGGTTCGATGGCTTAGAAGGTGTACACAAGCAGACTTGGATTGGATTTTGCGAGCAATTCTTACAAAGGTATCGAAAGGTCGTGTCAGCTTCGGAAGCAGATGCAAAGATCAAGGGTTTACAGCAGGACGTAAGTGTAAAGTTTGATGCTTTTGTCGATAAATTTGAAGCTTTTTGGAGGGATTTGGTGGCTGCTACCCAAGCAACCAATGCGGGATATTTGAAGCTCGAAAGGTTTCTATCATGCTTGCATCCCTATGTTCGTGAGAGAGTCAATTATGAAGATCCACGCACTTATGATGAAGCCGTTAGAATTGCCAGAGCAAAGAGTCGAAAGATGAAGAAGAAAATGGAGGTAGGATTTCTACAGTAGGCAATCATGGTAGCCAGTGGACCTAGGTTCAAACAGATTGAAGAGCATCATGAGATAAAAGCTCCTTTTGTCAATATGAATGTGATCAAAGCACATGAAGCTAATGCCAGGGTAGAAGAGGTAGAAGAAGTGCCAACCAGGGCTCAACAGTTGGAGAGAGGAGTCTACCGAGTATCGCCTAATGTGCTTGACCAAGTGCATTCTGAAAAAGAAGCGGTGGAGAAGATAGCTGAAGTACCAAAGTCGGCGAGTTTTGTGGAGAAAGCCGAAATGTGTTTGAGCTATAGCAGTGCCTTGGATACGGATAACACATGGAAAACGGAATCTGTTTTCTCAAGGTATGAGACCTATGATGTTATGTATGTCGATAATGTGGTTAAAGAACAACAGGTTGTAGGTGAAGAGCCAGTTTGCGAAGACCAAGGGGTTGGGCAACCCTCTCTCGTGCCTTGTGATGGTCAGACCATGATGACTGAAGAGGAATGTCTTGATGAAGATGAATGGGGATTCGATGAGCCGATGGTTGATGTTGATGACGAAGTGCAGATTTTGGTTGCTAAAGCTATGGCGAGGATACAGGATATGCGAGGCTGTGTGTCTACTCCATTACCACTTGAAGAGCCTACAGATGAGGTTTTGCCAATGTTTGTTTTGGATGATCGAATGCCGCAGGTTGGCGTCATGCTGCTGATGAATCTGTTGATAAAGGTTGTTATGCAAGCAACACTATGCCGCTTGCTACAGGTTGTGTTTTTCAAAGACGGCGATGCTATGGAGATCTCTCTTGACAATGGCTGGGAGACACATTATGTAGGAGCTATGCAGGGTGTGCATGTTTGTTTTGGGCGTGCAGATGGTCCATGTATACAACTTTTTGAAGGGTGTTGCTATGTAGGTCTACGAAACTGGTTGGCTGACAAAATTACAGGTGCAAAGCAGGGAATACTTGCCTCTGTTTTACAGACGGATGCTGATGATCAAAGCTATATTTTTTATCCTGGTGGAAGCTTCATTACAATTGGGAAAGCCTATGGCTTTCCATTTGACCCCGGCGGGTGCTACAGCCAGTGAATCTCTCTCTATCTATCTACTATTTACTGCTATTTATCTAGCTCTTGTACATAGTATCTATCAATTTTCTTCTTATGAAATGATCCTATTCGTCTCTGATCCACTTGATCTTTCTTCATCAGCATCTATCAGTTGGATTTCATCACCAGTGATAGAAGGTCATCGTTTAGTGAGTCTGTGAATTCCTCCTCATTTTGATTCCTATCGTCCACTATAGATATCTCATCAACTATTCTTTTACACTCACTCTCTTGTAGTGGTTTTCCTTGTTCCTCGCTCTCTGTTCCTGACTCAAGGATGACGCTAACCATTTGCAACGTTACTAGGTCGTATCCTTCATCGTCACATTATTTTGTAGGCATGCATTCGTTAACACATACATCCAAGGTTGACAATATTTGAGTCCACCAAAATGGCTGAAATAAATGTTCAGAGAAAGGTTCTGGGAGATAAGCCTCGTCTTCTACGGACCTTTCCAACACACATTCCTCTTTGATTAAGTCTCTACAATCAGATGCTCCACACATCCAGACATGTGCTTTCGTTTGTAACCACGCAGGTATTTCTTTTCCGTTCACGATGGTTGAATCAAATTCTTACACTGGTGTTTTTTCTATGTCTCTATAGCTGTGATCCTTCATGTTGGTTTTCGTTATTAGCTCCTCATATTGACTTAGGTAAATTTGGTCATACCCCCAATCTTGTATCATTTTGAGTTGACGCATAAAAGGTCGCCCCAAAATAATGTCAAAGTTGTTCGTTTTCTCGAAATCTACCACGGCAAAGGTGTGCTCATAGTTAATTCCACACAAAGTTACAACTATTTGGTCCAGGACTCCCACTGGTCTCTCTACATATTGTTTGACGGATGCACTGCGATAGACATCAGCACAGCGAGAACTCACCTAACAAGATTTGTCAGCTAAGGACGAAGCTCGACCCGCACGCGCGTGGAAGCAAGCATAGGGTGTCACGACCGACTCCTAACTAATTCCTACAGAGGTCTCTACCCAATGTCGAAGCTACAGCCTTCAGGAGTACATAAGAGGAAACTTCCTACAACGCTTTCTAAAGCCGAATACCCATCAAACAATCTCGAAACACCACAGAATTTGAAGGAGACCCTACTAATACCAATAGGTCACTCTTTCTAAGGTCTATGAACCAAAATCCCAACCCAAAACACCTGGTGCAAAATCACGTAGGATGTCTGGCCGAAATTTGCAGGTCGTCGTTTTCGAAATCTAAAGTGCCTAATGTGTAGCTCTACTCAATGCAAACGCGTGGATATGATGCAATACAAAATCGGACAACGCATGCTCACCAAATCACCAGATGAAGCTAGTAGATGGAGCTCACAAAACTGGACCGTGCGCGCACAATGTAGGTATTGGCGCGTAGCTCTCATCGGGGGCAACACGTTGCACTTCTCCGCACTCGATTTCGACCACTGGTGCGTGCGTAGCGTCAAGATGAAGCTCTCACTCTCTCTCGTACACAGTACGCTCACTCACAGACTTCAAACTTTTTAAAATGACAAAAGGTTTTTCATTAAGGTCAAAAAGTGGTATAAATACCTTACAATTCTCAAACCCTAATGTTCCATTTTAACCATCTACTCAATCTAAATGTCAAAACTGGGATATAATCTGGAAACTTCTGTAAGCCCCAATATTTACAAGGTGAAATGTCGGGTTTTCTCAATAAATGAATAATTACAAAAAATAATAATCTGTCGAGCAGTCATTTTCTGTAGGGTGTGTCCAGCTTCTAACACTCCCCCCTTCCTTGCTCATGTCGTCCCCGACATGGCTGTTGAGCTGCTTCTTCATCTTAGGCTTTCTCTCATCTTGAGCAATGACTCATATCTTGCATGTTGAGCGAGCAGTGTTGGGCCGAATATATCAGAGCTGATTGTGAAGAAGCCGGTGTAGAAAGCTTCTTCAAAGGCCTGGAGGTGATAGGATGGCAAAAACATGATCCTTTGATACAATGCATGTATCACCTCCTTGGAAGGCTAACCAGACAGATCGTATGTACATCTGTATGTATCTTGAAAGAAGAAGATATTGTCTGTCGCCTAGCCCGGTTTGAACGTCTCAAAGACTGTCAAAAGGGTTTTGCAGATATTTCTCATCATTATGCAAGATAGGTCAGGCGATCCAGTGAACAATTTGATGGCGCCCGTTAGGGTTTTCACCATGTATTGAACACTTATTCTCTCGCCTGTCTTCAAGCCTGGCAGCTTCGGATAGTTTAGCCAAGTGGGTTGGCTTCTTTGCAATAGCTCCTAGGCCTTCCACGTTCTCATCCTTGGTAGAGGGTAGAAACTTAGGTTATCTCTAATGACTTTTGGTTCCTCTACCAAATGGATTAGATACTGTGGATACTTTGTTAGCCATGTCTTTCTCCACCTGGGTTGAGAGTCAACTATCAACTTTACCCCTTCAGGCTTGGAGATGTCTGATGTGTACAGTGGCATTGTTGGCTCTTCTCTGATTCTCTTGTTGATTGTGGCGGCTTCGTACTTCAGCAAAGGATATGGGAGAGAGGGCTATAGCCATTCACACCGAAGTTTGCTGGCGTCTATCTTTTGAATGGTCATTGATTTAAAAACCCTCTACTCCCATTCCAAGGCTTCTTTGGCCGTTTCTCTGATTTCTGTTTCTATGGCCTTTCGCAGCTTCTCTTCTTCTTCTTGTGTCAGATCTTGTGGCTCTTGAGAGGGTCCTACAAGGATTTCCTCTTGCATGGGTGTGTCCACAGGATCTGCCACATTCGCTAGGTCTATTCCTTCCATGGCTGCTGGCCTTGTGCTTAACTGCTCTTCTGCCTGCTGGTCTCTCAGCTCTTCTAATTGATTTTGGAAGGTCTGCTTTTCTGCTTCAGCTTGCTCTCCCATATTCACGAGTAGGTCGTTCAAATCGGCATTGATCTTTTCCGCCTCCTCGAGCTTTCTCTTGATGTTTTCCAGCTCATCTTGCATTGCCTTGTGCTCTTCTTCCATGCGAGTTTGCATGACCACTGACCCTTCGGCCATCATCAGCCGCTGCTTTTTCTCTAGGGTCAACTCCTTTTGGAGCTCTTTCATTTGTTCTTTATAAAGCTGGCTCTCTAAAGTGGTGTGAGTCGAGCTAGTAGCTCTAACTCTGGCAGGAGATGCCCGTAGCCGTAGGATGGTTTGATATTTAACTTTAAGCTGGTCCTAGCGCTCAATGACCTCATTTTGGCCAGCCTCTTGCTCTATTTCTGCCTTCTCTTTGGCATTTCGCATTGCTTCCACTTCCTTGGACTCTTCAGCAAGTTGTAGGGTTAGGTTATCCCTTTCCCTCTTTGCATCTGTCAATGACTTGCTGAGTTTTCTATATTCTTCTTCGGCTCCTTGCAGTCTTTGGGCTGCCGCTTGATTCTCTCTTTCCATCTCTTGGCATCTTTGCAATGCCTTTGCCAGACTGGCTTGCAGCTATGCTTCTCTCTCTATATGCCTTTGGCGTTGTTTGTGTAAAGTGTCGACTTCAGACTTTATATGCACTTCATGATCAGTGGCTTTGAGATTATCCCTTTCACTTTTTGTGGCCATTGACTGTGCCCTTAGCCCGGTTAGCTTGGTCATCACCACATCCCAATCATTGGTGGGTGGCTGTAGGTCCACTGTATCAGTGGCCATCTCTTTTAGCTCCACTAACCGCAGGCTCTGCATCTGCTCTTTGGTCCATGCGCTTGCCAAGTCGAATGCAATTGTGGCAGCCTCTTCTTTTGAATATCCATCAGCTGGTAGATCAAGAAAAGTGTTATACCTTGCTTCATTTGGCTCTGGCTGCTCACTTTTGGGCTTAGCTTCTTCTTTTTGCTCTTATTCTTGGCTCTATTCCTGCCTTGACTCTTCTTGATCTTCAGGTTTGTCTAGCTCCTCCTTCTGCTGAGTTTGTGGAGGGCTACGAGGAGGTGGTGAGGGCGGTGGGTTGGACTCAAGGCTGGACGATGGAGTTGTCGGCTTTTTCTTGAAATCCCTGTCTGCCTTTGTCTTTCTCTCTCTCTCTCTCTCTCTCTCTCTCTCTCTCTCTCTCTCTCTCTCTCTCTCTTGGCCTTCCTGCTCTTCTAGCAGTTGCCGTCGGACTTCCTCCACTTCTGCTTCTGTAAATGGTACATGTGGGATATTTTTCGGCGTGGCATCCATAATCTCAAAATTCTTAATATAGTCTTCAAATATGTCTCTGTGCACCCTTCGGGATGATCCCGACATTGCTTCTAGTGACGGCTTCCATATGTAGCTCACTCAAATCCCCCTTGAGAGCTCTCTCGGCTCTAAAACTTTCCATTAGCCGCTCTAGCCGTGCCGCTTTCTGTGATTTTGTCTCTTTGACCGGCACTTGGACACTCTCTTTCTTTCCTTTCTCCAACTCTAGCTGCTCCTCTTGCACAGTCTCTAACCTCATGTATATAAGCTGCATAGTTGATTACCTTCGGCTTACTCTTCTGCATTGCCCAGGTGAAGGTTGTGGCAATTGCTCCAGGTGGCATTCTGTACTTTTGTGGCCGCTTTGTACACATATAGAAGTACGTACTGGTTCTACAGCTGACTCATGATTGCCACTTTAGGGTTGGCAATGTCTTCAAAGGTGTAGTTGCCTTTCTTTTCTGTATACACCTTTACTTCATCTCGGCACTTTGTCACACTATCTCCTTTGTTGGAGAGGTCTAGTGTAGCTACCACTACTTTCTCCGTGATTATAATCTCCGTGTCTGGCTTGCCCTGCAGATCCGTCACTTGGGCCACTCCATCTTCTTTGATTGTCGTCACAAATTTCCATACTCTTTTTATGTCAATTCCTGCCGGCACAGCTTCAAAATAATTGTGGAGATCTATCTTCTCCAGGTACTCTACCATCTTGCTTCTGACAAACTCATTGAGCTCCTACGGTAGCATGGGTAGCTCTATTACATTTCCTTCCGTGTCTTTGAACACGCCTTGGTAGATCTTTAGATCATTTGACTCTAGCAAGTCCTCTTAGATCCACGTGCTGGTTGGCTTTAGAGTTCCTTCTGGGATGACAAAGGGCTTGACTTCTTCCAAATAATCTTTTATGGTCATCCTCTTCTTCTTTGCCGATGATTTTGCGGCTGCCATGGATCCTGTTGCACTCAGTAGTCCGAAGTTAGCTTTTTTTCCATATCAGCTGAGAAACTGAATTTTAACTATCCAAATGACTTGAAAATTGAAAATAAAACTCAAAAGGAACTTGGGAAACTGTGCATGTGCTCACAGTGCAATTCTGGCAAAATTTTATCATTTAGACATCCTACGCGTAGGATGTCTTTTTCATCAGATTTTGGTGAAAGTTGGCATGCTCATAGTCCTTGGCCTGTGCAACATGGCTATATGATTGGATTTGGGTATGGGTATCAAAAAGTGCATTTCTGGGCAGATTCAAGCTTTAGGCTCACAAATTGGGTAGAATATCCACAACAGGTGGCAAATGATATCCAAATGGGTTGAAAATTGATATATGGGCTCCTTGCACCATGGTAATGGCTCCCATGATGTCATTGTTTGCACAGAAGTTCAAAAACATGCTGGAGACATCCTATGCGTAGGATGTCTATTTCATCAAAATAGCTTGAGATTTGTTCTGTGGGTAGCTCTTGGCCTATGGAACATGGCCATACTCTTGGATTTTGATTTGGACAAGATTTGGTGTTGTTAAGACCATGTGTAGTGTTTTTGGGCTCAAAAAGTGTATCTTGGAGGTGTTGGGGGTCAAAAATGATTAGAATGGCTTCAAACTTGATATATGAGCTCTTGAAGGTGATATGAAAAAATCTGGAATTTGAAAACACCTTCTGTAGGCCAAAAATGTCAAATAGACATCCTACGCGTAGGATGTCTACTTCATCATTTTTTGCATGTGACCACACAGATTGGTTGGCTATGTGCTCATGACTGAATTGTGCAAGTTTCATGTAATTTGGACAAGATTTGATAGGTTTATGGCCCATTATTGCCTCTATGCCCTGACTTTGCGTTTTTTGGTGCATATGAGGTCAATTTTGGCCCAAATGTGATGAAACTTGTTGGCTAGCATGTAAAGGCTATTCAGAAAATGTGTGGGATGAGAAATGTTGGGTTTTGTCCCTAAAAATGGCCTTGAGACATCCTACGCGTAGGATGTCTCCTGATGAATTTTTTATGGAAACTGCTACTTGTGCCTGCCCTTAGTCCCCCTGAGTCCCTTTTAAGCCTAATTTTAAGAAAAAAGTCAAATGGATAGAAAGTAACTCTCTGTGTGGATTTCAGAGCCTCTGAGCCATTTTCTGACTTTCGGAGTGCTTTTCTGCGATGAAATTTCTTGATGTTGGTCTCCATAGCTTCCCGATCCCTTGGGGATCCTTGCCATATGGTTTTTGTCGACTTTGGCTTTATCGGAGCTTCAATTGGCAATTTGTCGCTCTAGAAGCATCCGTGGTTGCGTTTACATTGTGGTGGTCTACCACCATAGGACTTGGTTGTTGATGGTCTAGGAAAGCCGCTCGTCAAGTTTGGTGGCAAACGGACATGCGGTTTGGCCGCGAGAGCTATTTGACGCTTTGTGTGTCTGATGTCATTTCTGAATTTTAGTGCCGCTTTGGGTCACCTTTTGGTCATGTGGGCTACATAGACTTGTCGAGCATGTCAAGATGCTCCTATCTATGAATTTTGATAGCATTTGGGCGCCTCTCCGCCGATTTCCCACTTGGTGGCCTCTTGCGGGGCTTCTAGGAATTAGGGTTTTTTCGGATGGTTTTCTATTGCCTTTGGGCATCCAAGACTGGTCTTCTATGCTAGAGTAAGCTGCCGATGAAGTTTCATTCCTTTGGGTTATCCATTGTGTGGCCACCTCTACTTGTAGGTCTCTACTGCCTGCTTTCTGTGTGAACCCTACGCTAGTTTTCGCGATAAAACGACAAACATGCGCGAAAAGCTCAAGGTGGTGAGCCTACCTCTCATGTTTGAAGCGCGTCGGGTAGTCGTGCACGTTGTAGAAGCTACTGGAAGTTCCGTTCACTCTAGGTGGCCGAAGCTCTCTCTCAAAGGTCAATAGTGGAAATGAGCTTAAAATGAAGTGAAAATTTCTTATAATGGGGATCCCCGAACCATTTTTCATGAAATTTGACATGTGCTCCCAACTTCTTGCGAGATGTCGTTTAGGCTCAAAAATTTCTTGATTTGGACTCCATTTGCCCAGTCACCAGATGAAGCTTGTAGATGGAGCTCGCAAAACTAGACCGTGCGCGCATAATGTAAGTATTGGCACGTAGCTCTCGTCGGGGGCAACACGCTGCACTTCTCCGCACTCGATTTCGACCATCGGTGCGCACGTAGCGTCAAGATGAAGCTCTCACTCTCTCTCGTACATAGTACGCTCTCTCACAGACTTCAAACTTTTTAAAATGACAAAAGGTTTTTCATTAAGGTCAAAAAGTGGTATAAATACCTTACAATTCTCAAACCCTAATGTTCCATTTTAACCATCTACTCAATCTAAATGTCAAAACTGGGATACAATCTGGAAACTTCTGTAAGCCCCAATATTTACAAGGTGAAATGTCGGGTTTCCTCAATAAATGAATAATTACAAAAAATAATAATCTGCCAAGCAGTCATTTTCCGTAGGGTGTGTCCAGCTTCTAACACATACCCATCTGCGAGTTGCAGTTTCATTCTCGTCTTTCTGAGAGCTGAACGGTCCCATTTCTCCCAGATTTTCTTTGTAGCAATCGCAACTCCCGCTCCACCGTCTAGGATAGCTATCGTCTTTATATCCTGATATTTGACAGGTAAGGTTATATTACCTTCCTCACCTTCAGAGTAATCTCTAACCTTATTTATGGGCATAGGTTGGGCTTTGGGTTGACCTTCTTGTTTGTTTTCTTCTAATGTAGGGTTGTCTAAAGAGGAATCTTTATTCCTTTGTTCTCCAAATGTTTCCCCATGCCTTCCCATAAGTGTGGTCTGACTCTCAAGAGTTTTGACAGTGTGATTATGTATGTCACAGGTATCGACAGCATCTCTTGAAGACTTTTTGAGTCAATCATTTGTGGAATAGCTCTCTTCTGAGATGGAACTAATCTTATCTCCGATTGTGCCTCGTGTTTGCCTATAAATGAAGGCAGAGTTTTCGGGGATTGAGCTTTGCTTTCCATCGAAACCTCCCAGCGATTGTATATCTCTCGGATAAAATTCATTGTCCATGTTAACCTCAGGAATTGGTGCAGATTGTAATGTTGTGCTTCCGTTCTTTCTATTTCTAATGGTTTCCCATAAGTGTTGTGGCCATGGTTCTTCCACTTCTGGAATTGGCATCATAATTATTGACTTAGCATCATCAGTGGTGTTCGGCACCACTCGGTGATCCAATGACAATATCGTTTCAGGCCTGGGTCCGTTTACACGTTTTGACTCATCGATCTTTATTTTTTCTCGCTCTTTGTGAATCAGCACTTCTTGTTTTGGGGTTCTAATCGCATTAGGTTCCATCAATTCCTGGGCTGTTTCAATGAGGTGTTTACACATTTCCAAACGTTTCGTTTCCACTTCTAGTTGAGGATAAGTCAACCATCTTTGCTCTAAGGTTTGGTTTGTTTTTAGCCTTGCTTCATACGCTTGTAATAGAGCATCTAAAGGCTCTAGCACTTTCTCGGCCAAGACCGATCCCCCTAAGGATGCTTTCCTCGGCTTGTTGTTGTCCTCAGCAGTTTTACTATCTCTCTCTTGTTTAAGTTTCTCTTTCATTTCACGTAATTCATTTTGCATGAAAATTTGGGTTTTTATCCTTCTTGTTTTCATTCTGTCTCGTTTCGCCTTCTAGGATTTCCGTTGTGTTCTCACAGATAAACTCTCGTTTTCAGTGGGTATTGGAAACTCGACCTTTTCTTCCAATGGCTTGTTTTTCTCTAAGTCCTTGGCTTGGGCTCTGGTTACCGCATTGATTTGGATCATGGGTTCGGTTTCTGATCCACTGCTTGCACTTGGTAACACCCCCACAATATTCATAGTTGCTTTTCCCTTGTTGTCCGGATTCCTTGGGCAATCTAGTAGTATGTGATTCACACCACACCCGGCACAAAACCGAAAAATTTTCACTCTTTCGCCTTTGAAAGGACAACTATGCTCCCAATGATCTGAACTTCCACAGTTATAGCACGGTCCAATTGGTGGTTGATTTGGAGGAGGTGTTGTCCCGCCCTATTAGGATATCCTCTTGGTTTGTAGTTCTGGTTCGCAATGAACATTAGCGTTCTTTCGTCCACCAAATATTGATCCCTCGAAGGTTGTGCTACATATGTTTGTGGTGCCATACCCTCGTTATTTCCCCATGGTTGATAGGCTTCGTCTGCGTACATCTGTGGTTCAGGTTCAGTTACGTAAGGCTCATTCGGTTCCTCATAATAAGAAATTTGAGGTGTATTATTTGTTCCTAGTGATGCTTCGTAAGGTTGAGCATACCTAATCATGGACCTATTTTTCTGTGGTAAAGGAGGTTGTTGACCCAACATAGGTTGAGGTCTGTCTGCTCCTGCTACCATATTCACATTTGGCTCAACTTGATATCTTGGAGAAGGTGGCTGGGGTGGTCGTGTTGGAGGTCCATACGGCCTTTCCCTCACATAGTTTTTGTTATAAAAACACTCATCCGTGCCATGGTTCATCCATTTTTTCTCTATAGCGCACCATTTCAATACTCCTCCATTCGCAACTGGTGCTTTTGGCTGTTGTGTGCACCATGGCGTCAGGTGATCCCCCCCACATATGTCACATTTCCTCATTTGAGACTGTCTCATCACCGGATTTGATCTCATATGTTTTTGCATTCTCTTCGTTACCTCCTCTATCATTTGGTCAGCTATCGGCATCGAAGAAGCCTGAGCATCTTTCTTGGTAGAGGGTCCACTCTTAATAGATGAAGAGCCACTGGTTACTGAATTAGTATCCTCTGACACTTCCCCATATGCTTTGTAGTTATCAACAAGATATAACGCTTCCCTTGTAACCTGTTCAAATGTGCTACAAGCTTTCAAGTGAAGGTCCTTTTTCAAGGTTTTGTTTCTAAGTCCTTCAATGAAGAGCACATACAATCTCTCGTCCTGCGGCAATTCTCTCCTTGGGCACCTCTCAATGTATTGCTTGAATCTCAAGGATGCTTCCTTCACTTTTTCGTTCTCCTTTTGTTTAAAAGCATATATCTGTGATACAATATTATGCTTTTTACCCCGTTTTGAGAATTCTTTTGCAAACTCCCGCAATACATGTTCAATATTCGGACAAGTTTCAGGGTTCAAAGGTTGAAACCACGTTAAGGCCGTCCCTTCCAAGGTCATCCCGAATCCCTCATATTGGGTATGGAAATCAGTGATATGCTCTGCTCTTAAGACTTGCTTAAAGAGCGACACACATTAGGGAAAATTTGGACTCACAAAGGGGCCTTATAAGGAGTTTGACTTCCTCTCTCATGTCCAAAACGGGTGTGGGGTAAATTTTTTGCAAATCAACTCTAAACTTGGCGGAGATCATTAGGAAAAGTTTGGACTCTAGATGGGCCTGTTTAAATAAGGGGTGCTTAAAAACTAGCCAATGAGGAGAGGGCTGGGATATCACCTAGTGACTAGAGAAATGTAGGTGTGTCATGACTTGTCTCCTAATTCCATTGTTTTCCCTTGGTCAAAACTACCTAATGTCCAAGAAAACCATGGTTTTCTTTTAGAATGAGGTCATGAGAATTCGAATATTGGGGTTGGCGGGTGTGTTAAAACTTCTAAAGAGGATAAATTTGATTTTTTAAGCTAGTCCTTTGACTTTGAGGCGGGCAGGCTTAACATGCTCATGCTTTACACGTAAGAAAGTGGCGTCCTTCTGAGCGGGCTTGTAGTGCCGCTGCCCTCAACGTTCAATGCGTACCTGCAGTGGCCAATGGCCTTATCGCATGTGTGATAATGGCGTCAAGGCAGCTTTAACTGCTCGCCCTTTACACAGCAAAAACTGGCGCTCCTTCTGAGCCAGCCTGCAGCGTCGCTGCCCTCGATATTCAATGCTCACCAACAAGGACCAATACCCATCGCCATGTGTCCTACTGGCATCCAACGACCCCCTCAATGCCCTCAGGACTGATGTCAGGGACCCAACGTATAACGTTAAACGTCAGGTTCATGTTCGGCGCTGCAACAAACACTAAGTTTGGCAGGTAGCAATCACATATAAAATTATTAAAACGACGGGTCTTTACCTTACCTTTCAAGTATATATTTGTATATCTTGTGAGAAGTGCCTTCTCATGAGAGTTATTCTTAAAGAAAAATGTTTCCGAACTTTTTTCACCCTATTTTGAACGTGACTAGAAGGATAAAAATACTTGGGTTGGAAGTGAGCATTCAAGACACCCAAAACCACTAGGGAGCCTATGAGTGGTTTCTATTGTCCCCTTTAATATAAACATATTAGCCTGTAATCCCTTGACATTAGGGATCCTTACAAGGCCCATAGGGAGCTCACGTTTTTCCTAATGTTTGACAGCTAGAATCTACTCTTCAAGCTCTTTCTATTGATATATAGCATGTCATGAGATTCCTCATTTTTTGAAAGATTCTATTTTTGATTCTCTTGTGATGTGACAACTCCGTCTAGAATCTAGAGAATAAAAAATAGAATCTTTCAAAATATGAGGAATCTCGTGTCGTGCTATATATCATTAGAAAGAGCTTGAAGAGGAGATTCTAACTGCCAAATCTCCGCCAAGTTTAGAGTTGATTTGCAAAAAATTTACTGCACGCCCGTTTTGGACATGAGAGAGGAAGTCAAACTCCTTATAAGGCCCCTTTGTGATTCCAAATTTTCCCTAATGTGGGCATATGGATCCCTTGATCCGCTATACTTCTTTGGCATGCACTTCGCTACCTGGGATGGCCTCATCCATCTATGGTCTGCGACCAATCTCAATGCTTCCGTGTCTCGACTTAATCGTTCTAGTACATCATGGATGTCGTGGGTTGCTCTCGTTGGCTCCCCTGCCACGAATCTACTACTAGGAGGCAAATGTGATAGTGTGGCTCCAAATGTCGGACCTACTGTGGTATGTGTAGAGATAGGAACTGCACTACCCCGATTATTAGCCATTTATTCTCTAGAATGTAATGTTCCCATGGGGCTTGGCATAGAATACTGAGGTCGACTGAAAGAATCAGCTACATGAGTCCTCTCTCCACCTGTTGCCATCGAGTCTGGCATGACATTTGTAGGTGCTGGTCTCAGTGGGCTTGGAGTGACATAATAATGGTGGAGTGGTCCGCCAAAGTTCATATATCCTTCCAGCTCCTTTTTATCGATTGTTGTGTATCGTCTTCCATAGTTGTCGTATGCGGCGATTTTTGTTTCTGATCCCTCTGTGTAGGTGAAGACATAAAGTCTTTTCCCCTCTGTCAACTCTCTGACGTAGGGTTCCTCGCATCTATAATAGAGATCTTGCTCTCCATTATTATACTTGTATAACCCCAAGTAGACATTATCTGTGTTGACTCTCAAGGTTTCGTTTTCTCGCCTTAACCTCGCATTAGGGAAGCTCATTGTTGGTGCTTTCTCCTCAGGTTCCTCATCTACTTTGGCTTTCATGCCCATCAATCCCCACTTGTCCACAACGTTAGGATTCAGGACTACCAAGTACATGATACCTTCGTCATCTAGGTACCTATCTCTGCTATAGCTCACAAGCACTAAGTCCTTGAACTCACTTGGTCTATCTTCTATTTTCACACAGTAGCGGTCCATACCATCTTTGTAAATCTTGGCACCTTGCTTGTTGTCATACTGATACTTGATGAACAATAGCTTCATTGTGGCCGAAGGGTTTGATGGTCCTGCTGCCATGTTTTCTCTTTCATTAAGTTTTAAATGTCCCAAGTGTTCCGTGAAATACTCGTAAGATCTCTCTGAAGAAGTATCAAAAATACTTTCTTCAAGGAACGGCTCTAACGGTCGTACTACACCTTGGTTTACACTCTCCTCCGTTGATAAAACACTTGCTTGAATTTTGGTGTTGGTTGTTGATTTGTTTTTCCGATCTCAAAAACATGAAGAAGTGGAATTTACCGAGTGAATCCAAACCTCTTACCTGGAGATGGAGTGATCTTCCAACTCTCACGACTGCATGGATTGTTACTTGATCGGCCTCTGCAAATGAATACACTTGATGGCTATGAGATCACTATATCATTCCAACTGTCAGCAGATTCAACAACTTCACAACGACTTCAACGCAATTTTGCTTGCAGATTATTGACAGTATGTCCAATTTGGGTTTTGACAACTCTTGATATCTTAAATAGTCTAGGTCTATGAACAAGTCAAAAATGAGTCAAATCTGGCATAGAGGTACACCGATCGCGATCGTAGTACAGTGACTAATTTTGATGAAACTTTACCAGCTTGTTCACTAGGCTATTTTAAGGCTACCCACCAAATACTTTTGTATTCAAACCCCAAAAAGTCAAGCTTTTACCAATTCTTGGTTGGAAGTGTCTGTTTTCCCGAATCTGCGAGTTTGACTTGATTTTGGTGTTTGTTTTGGGATATGAGAGATACCTAGTCTTGTTCTATGCACAAGCTATCCCTCTGCATGGTTTCTTCCCAGTTTTGATGTGTTTTGGTCTACTGAAAGTCAATTTCTATGCCAGTTTAGCAGTTTTTGACTTGGATCTGTATTCAGATGGTTTGACAGGTATTTTGAGGTTTCTGGCTCTAGATCCTTTAGACTTTTATGTTTGTATACCCTTGAAGAGTCTACTCATCAAATCTGGTGCAAATCTGAGGCCTAGGTACACCGATCGTGATTGTAGTTGTGAGCCTAAATTCAACCAAATTTGGCATGCTTGTAGACACTGATGTTTTGAGGCTATCCCACAAGTCTTTTTGCATTTGGATCACCAAAAGTCAAGATTTTACAGTTTCTGGGTCTGTCAGGCTAGTTTTACCCAAGTGACCTGATTTCCTTGATTTTTGATGTTTTTGGGTGTGGTTGCTTTAGACAAACTTGTTTAGAATCTTATCAGGAATGCACATGTCAAATCTTGTACAATTCTGACACTCAGGTACACCGATCGCGATCGTAGTACCTGGGCCAAATCTGATGAAATTTAGTCTGCTCCCTCTGTCAAGTGTTTTACAGTGTTTTGTGCTACCACTTGGTGATTTGAATCAATTTCAGCTTTGTTTGGTCAGATTTTCTAAATTTTAAAGATTTATGGCCTTTTTGCCAAAGTTATGGTTTCTTGGTTTCTTGACTCTAACTTTTGCCCCAAATTTGACTGGAATGTGAGTTACTTATCCTACTCCTAAGTACAGAAATGAAAGAACATAAAGACATGAATCAAACAAAACAAACAAGACTTATCCTACTCCTAAGTACAGAAATGAAAGAACATAAAGACATGAATCAAACAAAACAAACAAGATGGATTTCGGGTGAGATTTCAATACTCAATCGAATTAGAGAAATTGAAGAGCAAAAATGCTTTGAACACTCTCACTCACAGCTCCCTAAATCTCCTAAGAGAGGATCTAGCCAGTCCACTGACTCTAGACTCCACTAAGCTCTAAACCCCTGTCTAGTAGCCTAACTGAGGTGTAAAATGGATTTGTGGATTGATCTTCTTTTAAGGAAGCTAACTGTGCACTCGGTCACTCATCACCTAAGGTGCATTCCCCGGCAGCGACGCCAATGTTTGTGGGTCGTCGCGACGGACGTCCATAGCATAGCTCTCACGCATCAACATAAAATATCAATATAAGGGAAGCGACCAAGATGAGGCATGGAAACTCACTAGGGTGTCATTCCTAATGAAGTGAACTTGATGTGATGCAACTACTAACTCTGCAAGCAAAATCATACGCACTAAAGCCAAGTAATCTGTCTATGTCCTTCTACACAACTCTACAGTCATTACGCCTGTTTACCATGCAAATCATATCGGAATCGCACGAAACTTGAAGGGGAGCTTCAGGGGACTATTTAGAATCTATCCTATCACTGTCACAGCATTCTGCAGAGGTACAAAGATCGTGATCGTTCATCCCAAAGTCAGCAAAAACAGTGAACAGGTGATCCCAAAGGGTCGTTTTAGGGTCCCTAAAGCCTCTCCTAGGGTCAAAACAACATAAAATACGCATATAAGCACTCAAAACAGCGATTTAAAGCTCCAAACACGTAGTTGAAGACCTACACCGAATCTCGAATGCTTATACTTGAATAAAAGAGCAAAGTAAGAGGAACACAATGCAATAAACAAATATGAATTTGGATTACCGTAGCCACAGTAGCGAAGATTACAAGTTGGAGCAAGAGGGAGCTCTCAAACGTACGTTGTCTTCTTCCAAAACTTGTGATAAAAGAAGATAATGTTCAAACTTACAAAACTGACCTTTATAGTTTAGGTCTTTACAAATGGCTTGTCCGGCCAAAAAGTCCTAAACTTCTAACTGGATCTCCACTATACAATTGCTCCTAGAAAAATAATCATAAATTCTTTTACAAGTTCTTGGCTTAGAGATGCTCTCTTACAAAATAATTTTACAAGGGTTTCCCACTAAAATGTGACTCCTTCTCTGGAAACCACAGCTTCGTCCGCCAAACATTCATGCCATCTTATTTCATGAGCACCTTTGAAGAAGCCTTCTACATTGGGCTTTTCACACTAAAAACCACATTGTTTGGGCCTGAGTCAAGGACATTCGAGCATGTTTTGTCAGCTACCATGCAATGGAACTACTATCTGCTGACATTATGAGGCCATTTACTCCTGAAGACGATGATTTAGCAAGGAAATATTAGGATGGATTACAAGAAAAATCAAGCCAGTATCTCGCACGACGCCCTTACCTCCTCCAACAATTGCACTTCTAACTCATGTAAATACGACATGAAATAGGAAGGGGGGGCGTGTTGAAAAATTCAAATAGAGGTTCTCTATTTATTCTATCTCCCATATAACCGTAAATGTATTTCCAAATTATGTTGACTTCCCCACAAACTGTATATGAACCCGATTGTAATGTGAAGCCGAGAATATAATTATTCATAAGGAGAATGATGAATCTTGCTTTTGTACCATAAAACCTTGACCCAAGATATAAAAGGCAATTTTGTAATGTTTTTGGAACGATCATTATTATTACAAAGAAGAAGATAAGGTTCTCTCTTTCACTGTGTTTGTGAATTGCTTATAACACACCACACGGTTGTCGCATCGATTTTTGAGGTCACCATTGTGTTTGTCTTGTCAAGCTCTCTGTGGAGATAATTACAATGAAGCAACTTTTTCTACGACCTTCAAGGTGACTTTTCTCTCCATTCAAGTCTCGTATTGAGATTCCATCAATTGCATGTGATTCTTGATGCTCAAGAGAACCTTGTAGGCATATGCAAATTTTGAAATGTTGACTAGCATCAGGCTGCCATAAGAAAATTGTGATTTTTACAGGAGTCATATTGCGAGTCTGATGACCTAGTTTTTCTCCACATAGTCCCACAACATGTTGCCTATGAATTTTGGAGTTAGTTGGAGATGAGTTATTCAAGGATTTGCATGTAGTTAGGTGAGAGATCCGGAGAAAATGACTATAGATTCTGGTGGATTGAGTTAACATCGAGTGTCATAGTGGAAGGTGTTGTGTTCAGACAAGAGCCAAAAAACCTCTTGGAGTTCCTCCATGCCCTATTTCAGTCATTTGCTTCCCAGGATTGACATTTCATCTTGGTTTCGTCTCTTTCAGAGATGTGATAGGTGTTGACCTGTGTGGACCCCTAGACAAGAATGATCATCTTGTCCCCTTTTGGGAGGTAGCTCCTTGGGAATGTCATTTAAACACATCTTCAAAAATTATTTAGGAAACTAAAAAGTTCCAAGTCCTCTTCAATTTTATTTTTAACTTCTTTAGGAACACATGCATCTCTCGTAGGCTCCTTAACAAAAACCATGTAACAACGATGATATATTTTCATTACTTTGTCTAGAGATTGAGTCTGTACAAGAGGTATAGTGTCACCCATACTATTAATATTGTTGTAAGATAGAGAGAGAGAGAGACGAAACAATAAAGATTGTAACTAGTCATTCACATGATATTGACATTTTGTTATGCTCTCAATACAATACAAGGCTCTCTTTAAATAGGAAAGAGCATGAGCCTCTTCACATCTCCCTAGCCTTAATTCAAGAATTAAGTGATCAAGCTTTAGGCCCAAATTCCCATGCTAACACCTGGCACACCCGGTGGTAAGATTTTGACACAAAATCTTACTCGAATCCCACAATTCCCTTGATCCAAAAACTGAGTGCTCATAGAATACCATGATAAAAAGTGCAGTGCCTGGAGTCTACTCCAAGGTACACATATACACCACGATAGACCATAAGACACCACCCTTTTCCCCGCAAGCACTTAGAAAATTCAAAGCACAGTGCCTAGAATTTAATATAAAATGCACAAATACACTTCCTAAAGCTATACATTGCACAATCACTAAACCGGGTATAGTGTGCCTTCTCACCAAAAAATGTGAATACAATTGCACCATTTATTGCCAACATGCCAGGGCTGGGAACCCATCAAATAAAGCTACATCCAAGCAAGGTCATACAGCACAAACTTGTCCAACCATAAAGTAATGAGAAAATATCCATTCCATTGAGCGGATTCCATCTTTGAGGCAATAACTTCAAAATAAGCTTCATTGTTTTGCAAACAAGGATCAAAATTCTTCAACAAAAAATCCTTTTCTTTGACACATCTATGTCAAAAACATTGTGTGCTTTGGCTTCAATTTGTAAAAGCATGCTTTCAACAAGCACATCAACATCCAAAACCTTTAGTCTCATGTTATTTGTGCAAAGAGTAACTTCATTCCTTGATGCAATTTGGACTTCAAACCACCAAAGATGATCTCCTTCTAGGCTTACAATGAGGAAAAGCCATAAGTTCTTTGCATCATCATGCATAAGAATAAGCATTAGTTCTCTCAAAATCACAACATCATCACCTTTCCTTGCATGGATAAGAATACAAGCCCCATCATGCTTCGCGTAGGTGCCAATTGTGTGGATAAATACACATATCCCATCACACAACATCGCCTCAAGCAAACATTCATTTAGTATAGCATCAATTTGTGAAATAAGTTGCTTCACACACACCACATGTTGTTGCCCATGTTTGGAAATTTCATGAAGAACATCATTTTGGTTATTTTCCATTTTGACATCATTTGAAACACAAAATTCTTCTTCCAATGTGAGAGAATTCACAAAAGCATTGATGACATCATTTTCTTCATCATCAAGAAGTGAGAGTTCATCATCATTTTCCTTCGATTTTTTATCACAAAGCTCATGAAAGCATTTGTTTACTTTAGAGTTGCAATCATTTATTTCCAGATTCATCTCATGATAATCAACAAACAAATCTATGTCATCATCATCATTTACGACAACAACAAATTTGATGGAATTTGACCCATAATGCTTTGGTTAATGGTGCAAGATGTGCGTATGGGGCTACTCAGGGACTCTCCTCGTCTCTTTTGGCTCATAGGGTCCTCTCTCTTCACTCCAATATCCATACCATTCCCATGTTCATTATGGTCATCATCATTACTTGAGTAATCATCTACTCCCTCTTTAACTATGCTATGCCATGCTCTCAACACTTTTTTAAGAAATCTCACTTTATGAAGCAATTTGTGTAAATTTTGAGTGTTCTCTTGCACCTTTTTAATGAGATTAAAATGTAGATATGCATTGTGTGTGTTCCCTCCATGCTTGTAAGATCATGTATATGCTCTTTCCAATGCATTGACAATTACAACCCATGCCTTGGATTTATGCAAATTATTGTGCACAATATCACGTTTGAGAAGATAACATTGCTCCAACAATATTATTGTGCCTTGTGGTCACCATGATCGCATTGCAACGACGGCTTATTGAGACATTTTCCCCATCTATGATCATTTTTCCTGCAAAAACTACAAGGCTTCTTTCATTTTTCTCCCATGCCATCATTTTACATCAATGATGTCCTTCAAATTATGTAACACGCTCCTTTAAATTTCCAAATATTGTGTTAAAATAGGCTTTACACCGGAAATTTACCCGAGCATAAGTTTTTTTCAAGCTGCTCTACTAACGATACTTTTGTTGGAATGCAAAAAATATAATATCTTTGTACCTGAGTGTGAATGCACTCTATGGAAGCGTTTTAGGTCTTTGTGAATTGACATACTCACTCACCTCCTCAGATAGGCAAGCACAAAATTGTTGCTTTTGTTCTGCAAAGTGTATCTTTTTGTAAGGTGAAGATGATGACCACTTTCTTCGCTTCCTCTTGCTTGGATTTCTTTCTTCCTCTTTCAATTAGCATGGGAGGGAGTGCTTGATAACTTCCTCTTCTTTTTGGGAGGAGTAGCTGGCCGCCATGCCCGTTGTCTTCTTGGGGCAACGTCACTTTTAGAGGTAGGTGGAGTGTCACTTTCATACCTCTCCCTTGAAAGTTTAGGGTGCACTTCTTCTTCTCAAACAGTTTGCCTTGGAGATCCTTCCAGTATCTCCTCTTCATTACCCAAAGAGACTCCTCTTTTGGAGTTCTCACTTGGAGGCCTTGCAGGAATCCTCTCTTCTTGGGAACTTGGGGAAACTTGAGCTTGAAGGACTTATATTTTTTTTTTAACCTCCACTTGCAAAATAGGGTTTCCCATTGCTTCTTGTAACTTGTCAACAAGATAGTTGATAGCTCTACAACCATCATCATATGCTATACCATGAGCCAAATCTAAGTTTTCAATATTAACTATATTCTCTTGATTATGTTGGGGCCATAATTAATTTTTCTTTTATGTGTATGCTAACTCTTTCCTTGGAACTTCCAAAACTTTGGCTACCACTCCCATGATCCCTTGAAAATTAGCACTCGAGTATCTACACCCATGGATTAGAATATTTTTTATTGCAAAGAGTAGTGGAGTGGGTTTAAGAATGTGAGGCTGGCACCGGTTCTGAAAGGGTGGTTGTAATGCGTGTGCTAGTCTCCACCCAATCGTGCTATCTTATAACCTCCCCCTAGTGTACACATTGTCCAGCCATGCCGATGGCCTTGCCCGTAGGACCCATGTCCTTACATTACCCCCCCTTGGAGAATCATTTTTGTCCTCGAAAAAGAATGTAGGAAAACGTTTCTTAATTGCGGAGAAATTCTCCCATGTAGAACCTTCTTCAGGTCTATCTAGGCATTTTACCAACACTTGTCGTCTAACATGATGTCTGAGCGAAGCTCATGAGAATCCAAAATCTTTTCGGGCTCATAAGGGATGCTTGACAGTTCAATAAGGTCAACTAACACACTTGTGTCAATGAAATTATCATTCTGTCTTAGCTGTTTTTGTAAATGGCTAACATGAAAAACAGGATGAACTCATGAGTGGTCTGGAAGAGCTAACTTATAGTCCACTTGACCTATACGTTTGAGAATGGTAAACGGTACACAATAGCATGGTGAAAGTTTAGCAATTTTTCCTGTCTTTAGACTTTTTGAATGCTCCGAAACCTTGAGGAAAACCTTGTCTCCTTCTTTGAAAGTAGCAAGACGACAATGCTCATCTGCGTACTTCTTATATCGATCTTGAGCTTGCTTAACATTCTGTCTAGCAACTCGAAGCATGTCTAAATGGTCTTGGAGAAAATCCTTCACTTGTTGTATCTTCTCCTTACCCCACCATAACCGGTGATCTAGGTTGAAATCCATATAACAACATAAATGGACTAAACCTTGTAGTCACATGCTTTGAACTATTATAAGAAGATTCCAATATAGGTAAGTAGTCTTCCCAATTGGTTTGCTTCTTGCGTATGCTCGTAGCATATCCTCTAGCACTTGATTAACTCTTTCGGTTTGACCATCTGTTTTTGGATGATCAGCCGTACTTAGATTAAGTTTAGTTTTCAACTTTTGAAACACAGCTCTCTAGAAGTGATTATCAAACTTTCGATCTCTGTCACTAATGATACTAGCTGGAAGACCGTAGAGTCTATATATGTGCTCTACAAATAGCCTGCTAATTCCGGTGTCTTAACCGTAGTCTTAGTTGGAATGAATCAACCCATCTTTGTGAGATGGTATACAATTACGCATATGGCATTATGGCCACGATTTGTAGTTGGTAGTCCTACTACAAAATCCATAGAGATACTCTCCCACTTACCTTGTGGAATCTCTAAAGGATGTAAAATGCCACCTACCTTGAGGCTCTCTGCCTTATTACCTTGGCACTATTGGCAGTTTAGTAGGTACTCTTGAACATCATGATGTAACCCTTGCCAATAAAATTGCCGTTGAACTAAGGCATACGTCTTACGAATACCTGGATGACCAGCACTTGGACTATCGTGACACTCAAATAAGATTTGGCGCCTAGTTTCTGAGTCCTTTGGCACACATACTCTACCCTTGTGGAGTAGGTAGCCATCATCAATGGAAAAATTCTTCCATCACTTAAGCTCTTCCTGAGTAGGGATGGAGCTGTGTGTGTTGGAGTTTTTATCTACATGTGCAGAGACATGTTAATCTGGCTGTACAGAGACATGTGAGTGTGAGGGATCCCTTTTTAAAACTGCACTCCATACTTTAGCATATGATTGATCTTGTGCACACTTGCCGTGTAATGAATCCAAAAATCCACTCTTTATTTCCGTGAAAAGTGAATTAATCTGAGGCATCCGACTTAGTGCATCAGCTACTACATTATATCGCCCCTCGTGATATTGTAGCTTACAATCATAATCTTGAAGGATTTTTTCCCATCTAGCTTTACAGCCCTTCAAGTCCATTTGATTAGTAAACCATTTGATACTCTCATGGTCAAAAACTACTTCAAACTCGGCACCATATAAATAGTGTCGCCACTTTTGTAAAGCGTGAATTATGGCATAGAGCTCTCTCTCATAGACAAAATAATTTTGTTGAGCTCTATCTAACTTTTTACTTTCAAAGGCTATAGACGGCTTAAGTGGGTCAACGATTGCTAGGATGTGAGTAGTGGCTATAGCTACCTTGAGCTATTCAAAACTGCGTTTTTGGGCTTCTTCCCAAGAAAAGGTCTTACCTTTACTTTAACTTGATCCATCATAGGAACAACGATTTTGGCGTAATCACAGATATACTATCAAGAAAATCCAGCCATGCCTAAGAATATTTGAAGCTCCTCAACCATGTTGGGATGTGGCCATTGAAGAATGGCAGCGACCTTGTCAGTGTCCATCTTGATGCCAGAATAAGAGATCACATGACCGAGGTAATGTATCTTTGTTTTAAAGAAATTGCACTTGCTTGGCTTAGCATACAGAGCATGAGCTCGTAGCTTTTTGAACACTAATCGTAAGTGTTCTATGTGGTCATCTTTAGTCTTGCTGTAAATGAGAATGTCATCAAGGAAAACCACAACAAATTTTCCAAGATAGGGACATATTTCCTAAACCATGCAGCCACTCCCGTCCTAAAACTACAGAAGCACGGTCCATGTTCATAACTTGAAATTCAAGGGTCATCGTATGATCTTGAACAATAAGCTCAACCCCTTGAACTACCGTGTCCCATACTTCTTTATCATTGCCAGACTTTTGCTCGACCGCATACTTGTGAGAGCATGGAGTCTGTGTAAGCTTCAATTTTTTGACTAGCTTATAGTCCAAGAAGTTATGAGTTGCACCATCATTCACTAATATACGAACACGTTGTCCATTAATAGTGCCATGCATGTGAATCAAATCATGGGGGCCAAAGGTGGACTGCCACATTGAAGTAGGCACACAACACTTGTGCTTTTCTTCCATATGAAGAACCTCTATAGAAAAATATTTAGGAGATGAATCTAATGTGAGTCATTGCACCATGTGCATGGCCTTTTCTTTGCCTTGCAAAAGAGGACAATCCTTCTTGTTATGTTGGTCCGAAGACATCTGAAACAAAAATTGTGTTTCTTTGCACACTCAAAATCAGCAGTACTGAGAGACCCACGTGGAGTATCTTATGATTGCTTAGGCTTCTTAGCCTCTTGTTGGCATGGAGAGGTAGAGTGTCTCTTATTCCTCTTGGAACGTGTGGGGGATCTACCTCTCCATTGGCTCTTAGCCACATTGCTCTTAGCAAAATTATTCTTAGAGTAGGGAACATTTCCCTTCCTCTCTTGGTCATCATCATATCTTTGGGCATGACTGATGGCTTCTTCCAAAGTTTTTGGATGTTGGGTCTTGACATGAAGACGATAGTCTTTGTCAAGACCCCTAATAAAACCCCGTATCTTTTGGAATTCATCTAGACCTTCTAGTTTTAATATGATTTCTCGATACTTCGAAAGGTGCTGTGTGAGAGAAAGGCCAGACATGCAGCATGCATCCCATGCTAACCAATTCTTATCTTCTTCATTGGAGTCCAAAAGCTCTTAGGAGAAAGAAGCTTGAAACATAGCCCAAGATGGAGGACAAGCATCTATTGGAAATGTCATCCATCACTTATAGGCCTTGCCTTTAAGAGATAGACTTTCTTCCACAGTCGTCTTTATATCTGGGGTGTGTCTCAATCTATGAATATCACTTCATTTGTGTAAGAATGTATTGACTGCATCCTTGTTGTGATCACACTCTTCCCCGTGAAACTCAGGAATGGTGATATTCTTAAGCAATGCACTGCTACCTTTTGCATCTTCTGAAGCACTTGTCTCTTGGACTCCTTGAACCGTGCCACTTGTGGCTCCTTGAGCCATCTGTGAATTCATAAATTTCACAAGTAGCTCAATAAGATTTGTAACATTTGCATTGAGTGCATAAATGTTGCATTCAAGTACGCTTTGGTGATTTTTCAAAGTCTTGAAAGCAGTCATATCTACAAGACCATGATCTCCTAGATCATCATTGTCATGCATATTAGTGTCGACACCACCCATGGTGCCTTTATTTTGATCTACGCGTTAAAAATCAAAAGTGTGTGTAGGTGGGATATCCTCACTAGCCATGGTAAACACACACTAATGTAAAGAGAAAGAAAAAAACGTCAACTTGTACCTTGTAAATCTTGAAGTCTTTGTGTTTTTTATGCTTGGTGATTTTCGTTTGCATGCAAACCTTGCCTTGCAAAAATTGTAGCACTTCATGTGTCATTCGTAGTAAGAACACCTTCGTGGATTCTTCACAAAAACTCGTCGTTTTTGTGAAGGCTTTTCTTCATGTGTGAAGCTTCTTCCTTGAAAAAAAAGGAAATTTAGAGGAAAACTTGCCTTCCTCTAAGAAGTGAAAAGGAAGGGTGAAACTACTTCTTTGAAGTTTGAAGCTTTCCCTTTCCTTCTAGCTTTCTTCTCAACACAAATATGCTATCTTTCCTTGTTATACACAATAATGTTCAATAGCTTGATGGTAGAGTGTTGGCCTCTTACCCTCATGGGGTGGGTTCAACCCTCCTTCATGCAAAGGGTTAAGAGGGCCTTCCTAAGCGTGCAACCAATGGAGCCTTCAAAGCCTCGATGCCATTGAGTTATCGGTCGAGTTTTCCTTAGTCGCCCATTGTGGAGGGCATAGGTGGGGCAGTTGCGGATGGCTGTCGTTGTTTGCCTTCGTGTGTTGACCACAGAAAACTGTGCCTGTCTTTTTTTGTTGCACAACGGGGACATCGCTGTCTGCGGATTGTGGGAGAGAAGCAACACATCGCATGCACATGCGTCCCCCTTTTCTCCTTTCCCAAAAATAGATCGGATACCAATGAAAGGGCAGTGGTAATGTGTGTGCTAGTCTCCACCCACCCGCGCTATCTTATAGCCTCCCCCTAGCATACACACTGTCCGGCCATGCCGGTGGCCTTGCTCGTAGGACCCATGTCCTTACAGGTTCCGATCAGGCTTGCTAATAGCTGAATAATGTTAAGCCATAGGCAAGTGTCGAAAGACTCCATTACTAAGACCATAGTTCTTGATGGTGTCTCCTATACCCTATAAATAGGCATACAAACCAAGTTATAAATCCCAATTCCACTTACCATATTGCAATTCCTTTCATAGATTACTCAAGGATCTCTCTGCTTAGGCAAGAAAAGAGAAACCTGAGCTCTCATACCAATATCAAAGAATCTAACACTTTCTTTTAGATTCATCATAGTATAAGTATGAAAGGAGAGAGTTTTCCTTTAAGAGGGAGATAGCAAGGAAAACATAGGTTGTGACAGATTGATTTCTTTCCACAAGTACACATTATAAACACTTCAACCGTGCACATAATTCAAAGAGAATAACCAATTAAGACTGACAAGTCAATGAGGATCGGATTTGGTTGGATCCGGTCCCCCCTCCAAAAGGACTTGTATCATAATCCAATCAAGAAGATGATGCCTTCAAGGTTCCAAGGTATAACCCTCCTTCCCAAACCCTAAACACCCCAGTGGGGAGAAACAAATTGCGGGGAAAGAAGAAGATAAAGGTGGACATAAGTATTTTTCAAGCAAGAGAATTGATATTCCATGTACACTTGCGCATGGGAAAGCCCTCAACATAGCTTTGTAATAGAATCGTAGAGATGGAGAAGAAGGAAATTTCATTGGCTTGGATTTGCATCCATAGCTAAGAGCTTGAGCATAGAGCCCGTCTCTAGAGCTCCCATGAGAGAGAGAGAGAGAGAGAGAGAGAGAGAGAGAGAGAGAAATTGCTTTGCCAATCTTGGGCACTTGAGAGAGAGTGTGAGAGGAGAAAAAACCTCAAAAATGCAACGATCCCTCTCTTGACTAATGAGGTGGGAACACCTCCTCATGCAGCTCAAGCATGCCCAACACTTGTCACCTCTTGCCTTGCATGCTCGACCCCCCCCCCCCCCCCCCCCCCCCCGGACTCATCTTGGCAAGTGGAAACACCACACACACTTGTTAAGTTCACTCAAAGAAAGTGTAGGCTACCTTGGACATGTGGCTTACTTAAGCTTAGTAAATAAAGACTAGAGTTGACTTAATAAATGAGGAAGAGATTATCTAACTTTAGTCTTTAGCTTTTCCATTTCATTTAATAAAAAACATAAGTTTATCTTTTAATTAATTAAGCCGGGTGCAAGACCTTTGCACAAACCTTGGAGTCTTATGAAGTACATCCGAGGCTACAACCTACCTGCCAATTTAAGACTTGATAAATTAGGATAAAATAGAACTCCCCATTTGGGATTTAATACTTTTACTTCTTGTGCAAAACCTTAGCCCTGTGATTTGGAGGTGCTGCCAAGCTGCTCCTTGAACCTGCTAAATTTAGACAATTTATGGCAAGTTAAAACTTCACCCTAAGGCTTCCCAGACTACATACTTGGTGTATAAGAGAGTTATTTCAATGTCTTGAGCTTAACACAATCACTGTCTATTTTTAGACTCCTATAATTTCTCTCGGTTATCTCCTTCGTCCAATACCTTTGATCAAGGATGCTCGGGATACATTTATCCTTCCTTGAAATGTACCCATGACTGAGATAATATTTAATTAGCAATTACCCTTGCTCTTTTATAGACTTTTCCCTTTTGGTCCCAAGCCTTGACTAGTTGATCCACTAGCACTTCATCAAATTCACTTGTTATCTTTTTATTTTCATGGAACTTAAGTGGCCAATTTAAGCTACAAAATACTTTTAGAAGGTTAAAAATCAATATTCATGACACCCACCATCTTGAAATCCTTAGGTCACTTACTAATAAGGATGCTCTTATACCTCCTGCTAGCCCCTTAGAGAAGGCAAGGGGCATGTCATGTGATTCTGATCAAAGGAGGGAGAACAATGTGTCTCTGCAACCCAAGTTAGTAGTTGCATTGAGACCATTGATGTAGATGATTTCAATAAGGAATTAGAAGCACATGATCGAGGGAATTCAATAAATTGGTTCAATCTCCTCTAAACTCAATGGATATCGTCATGACACTAGTAGAAGAGGAATCTCTTTTCCTTCTACAAGTAAGAAAATTAAAGAGAAAGATGGAGAAGCCAACTGATCCAAACAGAGCTTCAATCTCCCTAGGCAAACTCCCTAAAAACTCTAAAAAACGAATCAACATTTTTTGGCCTTTCCCTGAATTGTAAGGGACTCATTAACTTGTAAGGGTAGTGAGCATTATGTAAAGTGTGAGCTTTGTCCTAAGGTGTGAGTCAAGGAGAGGAGAGTGGATTTATCCCACATACTGTGGAGCAAAGCTGTAGAGCTACTTAACGCTCATTTCTTGAATCAATAAACAACAACTTCATTTTGCTCTACATGCTTGTCTATGGTGAGCTTGTGCTAAGCTAAGTCAATACTCAAGATTGTGTTTATGAGTCCAAGCTAATTCTATCTTGGAACCTAATTCACTTGAGTGATAACCTTGATTTCACACACTCACACACTTGCACCATGTTTCTCTTTCATCCACCATAGCTAGCACGATCCAATTCCTAACACATTAAAATATGGTTATTTAATTTACACGTTCCACTTGATTTTATTTGTTTGCAGGAAGTAACGTAAAAGGGTCTTTCCTGGAAGTCAACTTGTAGAACTTCAGTGGAAACCATAACTGGTTTTCCACTAGTGTCAAGCCAAGCGTAGGACTACGCAGGGCTAAGGGCCAGGATGGACATGCAGTCGAGGGCATCCCTATTGTGAGACAGAGGGGACTGGAATAGCTAATCTCCACCTAACCATGCTCTGTATAGGCTTTTGGCCTGCTAAACATAGAGAACCCCTTGATTGCATGTCCATCCTGGCCCTTGGCCCTGGCCCTTAGCCCTACCCGGTCCTACCCTTGGCATGACATTAATCCCCACTTGGAGAAGAGTTTTCATCCTCGAAAACAAGAGTGATGATACACTAATGTTTTCCACAATGGTATCCTTCATGGATCCAGTTGTTTGTGTGACCAGAACATCGTTCAGTGGGAGGTTCAATGAAACCAAGAGTAACAGCTTGATTTTCCACATTGTTGTCCATTTGCAACCATCTTGTGTTACTGGATCCTATCCAATCATAGTGTGTAGACTCCACTTAGAAAGCACATGAGCATGATAAATGAGTTATCACAACAAAGATGTACCCAAAAGAGTACCTCGTTCTCTTTCATGAAAGTAACTTACGGATGTAACTAATCAGCTAAGTTTAAGTCCTTGACTTGTTATCTTCTCGTTTCAGTAAACAACCGCGCCATTACCGGTGGCTAAGGTTGAGAACCTGAATTATACTGGAAGAGACTAAACCTAATTGCAAACTTGCTTTAATTTATAATAAGAAAACTCCAACTAGATCAATACATGCTTACTATTTGGATTTCTTGGTGCTAACGTACGCACTTTGCATATCCTTTAGCACAAGATTACGCTTTGTAATCTCCAACTCTGCCTATCCCCTTGGATACTGACCGGAGCCTATCCCCTTGGATAATGACAATAGCATAGCTGTTGTAACTGCCTATCCCCTTGTATATTGACAGTAGTGAGGTGTGGGATTCCCCACGGTTTACAGACAGTCTTCCAAATGACTAGTAAAGAGGGATCACAATGTCGGACAACATAGTTAAGAAAATGACAATGTCATGAATAACCATCTTGATAAACTGGAAAGATCCACAAGCACCCAAACCAAGCCATGACCTCTATTGGTGATTGGTAGATCCAACATAATCTCATAGAGATACTGCACACAGAATTGAATTCAAAATGCTTTATAGCACTAATGTGATGAATATGCATGCAGCTCCAAATCAGCCTTTGCTGAACACTAGGGCCCGTAACACCTAGAGTGCATTCATTTAGCAAAAAACAAATATGAACCTGTATATCCATGATCATCCTTGCCAATACTAATGGCAAAGGTGATGCTCCTAGCACACATTAAAGAGGAATGTAAATAGTTTTGAAAAGAAACTAAATAATTTATGTTGTAATCATTTGTAAACCTTGTTGAAACGTTTGAACCATAATAGAAGGTGAAACATTAATCACTTCTAGGTACAAACAATGAAACCTTGTCGTTAATAACTCATAGCCTTTCTATATACATAAACAACCATCCATTAATGTTGTTTAGCAGCACTTGTACCTTAACAAGTCATTTTGAGTATCTGACAATTTTTGGCCACTGAAATTGTTCTTGAGAATGTTGTGCTGAAAACAGTCTATAAAACGGATTCGACCAGCACCTAGGGACTTTGTTGTGACACATACTTGAAATAGTGGGAGCCAGTGTCAGTCCCAGAGACTCATATTTTCCACATGTGGAATATATCTCATGTAAGGGTGTCTAAAAAAAGAACATTCTTCAAGTACAAGATGTGCTTGTGTGTGGAGGTAACTGCAAACACTCTACGGCGGGAGTAAGAGGGATCCTCATTAGCCTTGCTCCAAATTGGCTAAACCTAACTCCTTGAGTTTCTAGACCGTGTTGTATCCCATGTGACAACATGTGCCAAATAAACCCTACAAGTCGGTCTATAACTGCATAATGTAGAAACTTATGGTGGACACTACAGCACAAATTTCTTGGCTCTTACTAGCCTTGTCATCTATTAAAATGGATGAAGGCATAGAAGTTTAGGTATCTGTCTTGGAAAAGTAAACAAAAACATATTCAAAAAAGTGATCATAACCAAATCAAATGCGTACCTGGAGGTTGAACATAGTGTTCGCTTACCTAGACTCAAAGGCACCTGCCCAAATTTCTTGCGTGCAAAGGCCTAGGAACACTAATTGAAATATAGTGAAATGCAAGTAGTATTGCATATGTAACCTTGGGTGTTGCTTTTGCAATCCGAACCCTCTTGGTTAAAATCAACATTGTCAAACCTCTTGGTTACTTTGTAGGAAAATTTCTCAACTAGCAGCCAACCTTGGCCTATGTCGTTACCCCCCTTGGGTTTGCCCTTATTACTTTGGGAGTTGAAATTGTACACTACCCCTTGGACTTCTTTCCTTGAAAAGTGTGAAGGTTCCAAAAATTTACCATCAACACGTATTAAGTGATTCAGTAATCATGAGCGAGATCTTACCGCAAAACTGTACTCATATAGACACTCTTAGTGCTATAGATAAAATAGGAGATCCACAAAAGTTGGAATTGTATTCATAACTATATCTTTTATAAACCCAAAAATTTCAACTTCTAGGGTATTTGTGAATAGTGGTGCTATCTGAAATGTTGGCTTCATCTATACATCTTGGTAGAGATAAGTCCTTACTAGTTTAAGACGTTCAAAAACTCAACTTAATTTTCACACTTAAGGCGTCTAGTGCTACAATCATGCCTAGTTTCACCTTTCTCGCATAGAAGTTGGAAAGAGAGAGAGAGAGAGAGAGAGAGAGAGAGAGAGAGAGAGAGAGAGAGAGAGAGAGAGAGAGAGAGAGAATACTGGGTTGAGGAAAACTCCTTATTTAAATGTATTGTAGGCTCCTTGCAGATGATCCAGTGCAAACCATGTCTGTGTCTTAGCTTATCCTATAAGTGTACAACAATGTACTTGTACCATGCCCTCGTAGAGAGAGATACCATAAGTCACATCTTGACCGATTTACCTTGTATGTGATTGTGACTATATCAAGATGCATATGTATGGCACTTTTCTTGTGAATAAATATAGACACAAAATGTTTTAAAATATCAATAACTGAGTGCGTCCTTGACAGAGTATTTAGTGCTATAGCGGAAGCGTATGCATTGATAGGTATTGTACCACCATCGTACTAGTATGCCATGCATACAAAGAAAAAAAAGAATAATAAGCCTTGGCCTCAATGAAAATATCAACCATGTGCGCCTTTGTTATACGTGCCCACGATTACACTGGTATGGATACATCACAGTGCGTCGTCGCATAAGCTGTAAGCTTATATCTATGTGGTGCTAAATATGTGTGCCATTATCGTTGATATAAAGTCAATCGATAATACCTTTGCACATAAGAGAAGCCGTGCTTTGCATGAAATCTGGCAAAACACTTTGTTGTGCACAACGGCTTCGTATGGAGTCTACCCAAGCACTTTGCTTTGCAGAACAGAGAGATCTTTTCCAAAATGAAAAGTAAAACATAGACAAAAACAAACATAACGTGAAATTTACTAACCGTGTCGCCCACTTGTGGTGAGGTTTCTAGTAGTTTGCTCGCATCCGTCTCATAGCCATATGTACTCCTTGAGTGAGTTAGTGTATGTATCATATACACTCTCCTGGGATGTAAAGAACCTGGACACATCTTGACAAGTTTCCCTACGTTTGGAATATGCTAATAGCATATTCCAAACTGTGGAAACCGCTATGCCAAATGGCAAAAGGCAAGCCTTGCTTCACATAAGTATTTATGGAGTGCTAGAGCTCATAGCGAATAGATGCTCCCGTTGACACACATTTGTCTAAATAAAGAAGAGTCGACCTTGTCAAAATCTTATAAAGAAGAAAAGAATCACTCTAACATGTATGAGATCTTGACTGAATATGCTATGATAAGCAAGCTATTGTATCTTACAAATAACTAAAAGGGTTATCTCAAAGGGTAGATAACCACTAAAGAGTAGGCAAAAACAATTGATTGAATACTTAGTATCAAAATCCATAAAAATTCCTATGAATCTAGTACCTGGGAGCAATGTTTTCGTTGATGATGTCCCATACAATTGACACATAACTTTTGCAATTTGTCTTTCTTAAAGTCTATTGTTGAAAGTCTCCTCTTTGCCACATTGGCTAAGATTGGTTCGATGACTACCACATGTGTAGACAATGTAGCCTGTGGAATGCACAAGATGATCAACTCCGTAAGGTGATCCACCTTGGTAGCGAGCAAGTGGACGCGAATAGCCAATTTTCAAAACCGTTCTTCAAACTGTTGAAAGTCACGTCTTGTGATGTATTCTTTTTCGTCGATTAGATTGCTAGTATCCTCTAAAATTTCAGGCACACTATGAGGAGGAGGAGTAGATTCTCGTGAAGGAAGTTCAAAGTCAAAAAAATGATTCTCAAAAAGTTCCGTATTCAGAAGATCGAACGAGGAATCCATGACAGTTTTGTGTGGTGCTAGCAAATAAAGGGAAGAATACCTATCTTCCAAAAAGTGCGGATTCGCCAAGATTAGTCGTCATTCGTTGAATAATTTCGACAACCCCAAAGCCACGTAGAGCGTACTCAAAATCGCCGCGGTGGTAGCAATTCCTCTCCGAGTGCCGAGAAGCTGTCCTTTAGTTGAGGTGTCGCTGCCTTTGCCAACAATTATGTAATTTTGCTGGTTTTGTGGATTTGCAAGTCTTGCAGAATTTGCCGCTCCCCAGTTTGCTCAACTGCCGGTGATGTTCTTCAAAGCCCTTGAGGGGTAGCACTTGGCTTAGCAAGAAAAGGGGGGGTTACCCTGTTGTGGATACCCTTTTTAAATTGAATTAAGTCCGAAGGCCCTTGGCCTTAGGCGTTTATGTGTGAACCACAAGCTGCAGCTGAAGCTATGGTGGGTAGAGAACAACGAGAGAGAGAGAGAGAGAGAGAGAGAGAGAGAGAGAGAGAGAGAGAGAGAGAGAGAGAGAGAGAGAGAGAGAGAGAGAGAGAGAGAGAGAGAGAGAGAGAGAGAGAGAGATGATGCTGGCGGCCGATGTGTAGCTCGCCTGGCTTTGCTCCAGGTTCGAGCTTTGCTCCCTCGGTCTCACGGCATCATTTCTCCCTTCTGCACTGAATTTAACGGGATCAAGTTTCTCCCCTTGGCTCAAGGGCGCCTGCACACGGTATTTCTCCCTTGGCCTTGCTCAACTTATTCCCCGCCTGGCAAGAGAGGAGCTCCACAGCCCTTTGCATGCACAAGAGGACCACACTTTCCTTGGGCTACTTTTAGCTCTAATACCAATGTGAGACAGAGGGGACTGAAACATGCTAATCTCCACTCAGTTATTCTCTATATAGGCCCTTGTCCTGTTGAACATAGAGACCCCCCTGACTGCATGTCCATCATGGCCCTTGGCCCTGCCCGGTCCTACCCTTGGCATGACACCTATGTTTAGCAGGCTATGTAGGGCATGGCTCAGAGGTGATGAGCATGGTCCAGTTCCCAGTCTCTTACATTAGTATCAGAGCAATGTCATGCCAAGGGTAGGACCAAGCAAGGCCAAGGGCTAGGATGGACATGTAGTCGAGGGGGTCCCTATGTTAAGCAAGCCAAGGGCCTATATAGGGCATGTCTAGGAGGTGATGAGCATGGTCCAATTCCCGGTCTCTTACATTGGTATCAGAGCTCAGGGGAGGGGGAGTCTATGGAGGAGGGAGAAAGGTTTTGCATGGTTGCATGAACTCTCGTTCTCCCTCTCTCTCTCTCTCTCTCTCTCTCTCTCTCTCTCTCTCTCTCTCTCTCTCTCTCTCTCTCTCTCTCTCTCTCTCTCTCTCTCTCTCTCTCTCTCTCTCTCTCTCTCTCTCTCTCTCTCTCTCTGGTCGTGGACAAGTGGACAAGTCCTCTTGCAAGGGAGGAGCTGAAGGTCGTGGGCAGGCATCCTAAGTAAAATATGGAGGGGCGTAGAGAAAGAAATTTGGGCATGGTCTCCAAGGGCGGAGCTTTGAAGTTGGTGACTAAAGGCGGAGATCCGTGGGAGTGGCCGCTTGCAAGGAAGGTCAGCCATGGCAACCTACGGCGTTTGCAACAGAACTGGCTCCAAAGAGGAGTGCCCTCTTGATTTGGAGCTTTCTCAAGTCTGAAGCATGTGGAGAAGAAAACCTCAAAGGGCGCTACAAGAAAATTTGCCTTGCGCAGGCATCGACTAATGAAGTCCGCCACGACTGCAAGTTTGGGTTCACATAATTGGGGCACCCTATTTTGGGCACCCCGCCCCCCAAGTCTAGGAGACTTTTCCCACGCTGAAGAGCAACAGGGAAGCAATAGGATTGCATGTCGAGTTCCGAAGCAAGGCAATGGCAAAGTGCAAATTTTTGAGAGATGACTTGGCATGCATGATCGTGTGGGCATGCGAGATGGTAATAACAAGGATAGAGCCTGTTGAGGATAAGCCGGTTCAAGAACCATGGAGGCTCAAACACACAAATCATGCAAGGCATGCCAAGTGGGGAGCGGAAAAATTGAAAGCAAGCAAAGAGACTCGATATGAATTAAGATCGGCCAAGGTAAGGCCAAAATCAACAACGATACTGAGGATCGAGGGAAGGCAACATTACAAGCAGCCACTTTTTCATGTGGCAAAGTATTGCAAAGCTATTTTCAAATGCATGTACGACATGCAAGAAGAAGGCAACGCCATCTGACATCAAGATTTTCTTGGTTTTCTTCTTCCTTCAATTAGTACGATGGCAAAACCCAGTGGCAGGAGCACTTACTGAGGTATCTATGTTTCCATGCAAGCAAGGATTGTGGGCATCTCCAAAAGCATGATTTTGTTTTTGAACACACGACACACAACCACCACTCACCATCAATCAAGGCTTGAGTGAGAAATGATCTTGTTTAAAAGCAAGGCTTATTCCCATGCCTGGCAAAGGTTAGGGCATGGTAGTACTTGAGAATCTCATGGAGATCGGCACGGTTTGTTGATAACCTTGATGAAGGAGGCACAGGTACTCGACAAGACCGACCATTGCGAAAATTTCAAGAAGTTGTCAAGCAAGTTGCTAGGACTTGTCTTTTAGGCAAGTTGTCTGTCATTAACGTAATCAAAAAACAACAGGATCCACCCATTGTCGGCAAGTGTGATTCGATGAGTTTTTTTAAGACATCACTAGAGCAATGCTTCATGTACATAATCAAGTCAAGTAGGTACGAGGCACATCTATTGCGAGTATTTTTTTGTTTTTCAACACATTGCACAATTCGACAAGGTCCATTATTGGTGAATGCTCGACTTTATTTTGCCATGACATTGTACATTGCCAATATGAGCACCAGAATTCCATGAGTACTTATGTGAAGCAAGGCTTCCCTTTCAGCATTTGGCATAACGGTTTCCAAATTTTGGAATATGCTATTAGTATACAAAATTGGGAGAACTTGCCAAGATGTTTGCACGTCTTTACATCACAAGAGGGCGTATATGCTACATACGCTAGATCACTCGAGTAGTGCATATGGCTACGAGTCATATGTCCTCGAGAGGTACATATGGCTATGATCCAAATTCGAGTGAGCTTCTTACTTATGAATTACCAAAAACTCGTCACAAGTGGGCGGCAAGATTAGTAAATTTCAAGTTATGTTTGTTTTTGTCTATGTTTTACTTTTCACTTTGAAAAAAATCTCTCTATTGTGCAAAGCAAAGTGCTGGGGCAAACTCCATAAGAAGCCGTTGTGCAAAGCAAAGTGCTTTGCCAGAGTTCATGTGAAGCAAGGATTATCTTATGGTTCAAGGTATTACTGATTGACTTCAGATCAATGATAATGGAACGCATCTTTGGCACTATGTCAGGACACAGGTCAACTCTCTCTCGTGTAGCAGAAAAGGCTATGAGCAGTTATGGAACGAGTTCTTCTCCATCAAAATTTCAGGATGACTGGTTACAACGGGATAACCAGGCTTCTCACGCGTGCCATGATACTGCCCATTGACTTGGCATCAAGGACATTGGCACGCCACTTTGGGAAACTGAAGGGCTTACAATTATGCATGCACGGCATGCTAACCGGGTGGCATGAATTCCACCGCTTCATAAATTACGCTTCCGCTATCACACTCGAAACTCTGTCAAGGACAGACTACGTGATGGATTGTTTAATGTGTTTTTTTTTTGTTTTTTTGTCAACACAACAGCAATCAAAAGAACCAAAAATTTGGACTTGACTCCCAGGCATAGTGCCAATGACAAGTCATCCTCATACAATCACGACCCCTACTAGGTTGGTGGGTCGGAATGAGTTTTATGTTTTCCTATTCCCTCTCTCGATGAGAGAGTCATATCAAAAAATTGTGGACTGCTTATACGATAAGCTGCAAGTCAGGCATACGATGCGTCAGGACACACAGCTTGGTATCTACCGATTTCGCGATTGCATACGATGCGTCAGGGCACACAGCTTGGGTACACACTCTACAACCTTAAGGAAAGTTCCTCAGCCCAGCATGCTCTTTCTCTCTCTCTCTCTCTCTCTCTCTCTCTCTCTCTCTCTCTCTCTCTCTCTCTTTAAGGGACTAATATAACAAGCTTTTGATACATATTCTGCCCGTGAGTCAGCTTCGGCCAAGGTGCTCTAACTCACAACTAGCACATGCTTAAGATGCTACTCAAACTAGTCTTCATCGGTTCGTCGATTGAACACTATTTTGCATAAGGGCTATAAGACAAACACGCTCAACGCCGATGTCCGGACAAGGGTAAGACCCAACTACTGGCATTCTTTGGGTGATTATTTTCAAGATATACCCCCGGAAGTACACATCGACGTTAATGGACAAGCAAGAGTCTTGTCATTACGTTTGTTTAGGGTGTCATTTCTGCACTACTTGCTTCAACGCGACACTCATAGGGCAAGATATAAGATTATCTAGCTATGTTAGATTTAAATTAGATTACATTTAGGTTTATGAGTTTAAGATTGGATTAGATTTAGGTTTATGTTGAGTTTAAGATTAGATTAGATTTAGATTTAAGATTAAGACAAGATTTAACATTAACTAGATTAAATTTAAATTTAAGTTAGATTACATTTAAGTTTAGGTTAGATTTAGGTTTATTTTGAGTTTAAGATTAGATTAGATCTAGATTTATGTTCGATTTAAGATTAGATTAGATTGTTTTCCAGGGAGTTGAGACTTTGGGACAGCTCATGTATGATTGAGTGCGGATTTCGCGTATGAGTTGCTCATGGTTTTGAGCATGTTTATGGCATGTATGGTTATTATGGTTAGATAGCCAAATACTGTCTTTGATAATCTTCAAATCACAGTAGCTGATCTCTACAAGAAAGTCTAGATGTAGCAATCAGTTGCGACAACATGGCTGTCCATAAGAGCTCGGCAGTTCACTTGTGTGGGTCTCCTGCTCTCTCTATAGCACTACGGAGTGTCTATGGACATACTATTTTGGGGTAAGACCCGACAGGTGATTGCTACATCACCCCATAGGCATTAAGGATTTGCATTGAGGATCACAGTTGATCTCTCCCAGTTATACTTTCAAGGAAAGAATTCCGCAATCTACCATGCGGTAGGAGACGAACACACTTTTCAAGTTGATTCCACTCAATCTGTACACGGTTAACTATGTTGGTTACCGTTATATGCTAGTTGAGCAGTTGCTACAAAGAGTCTTATCAAGGGGTTTGATTACGTAGATTCTAATCCAAGAGCTTGGATTGCAAAGGAAACAATCAGGCTTCCCAGTGCAATGTTGTTTGTTTTTTCAGATAGGGGACTTGCTCCTCCCCATTTGAATACGGGTAAGTGAACATTACGTTCGAATCTCCAGGTATGCATCTATTGATTTGGTGTTATTCCATTTTTAGTATGCTTTGCTTGGTTTTTCAAGACGTATAAGTACGCTTGAATGTTACAGAGTCATGCCAAGGGCATGTCGGCACAAAGTATTTTGGGCCAAGTAGCCAATCTATCTTTTTGCCTTATGTTGTTACGAACCTACTTGTAGGGTTCAATTTGGCACATGTTGTCACATGGGATACAACATGGTCTAGGAACTCAAGGAGTTCGGTTTAGCCAGTGTGGAGCAATGAATGAGGGTCCCTCTCACTCCTGTCGTAAAGTGGTTAGAGCTACCTCCACACACAAGAACATCTTGTACTTGTAGGATGTTCTTTTTCAGACATCCTTAGTTGAGACATATTCCACATGTGGCGAATATGAGTCTCTGGGACTGACACTGGCACCCCCTATTTCAAATATGTGTCACGTCAAAGTCCCTAAGTGCTGGTCACATCTATTTTCTAGACCATTTTTAGCACGACGTATCAGGAGAAATTTCGTGGCCAGAAATTGTCGGATACTTAGAATGACTTGTTAAGGTACAAGTATTGCTAAACAACATTACAAATGGTTGTTTACACATATAGCAAATGAAAAAGTTTCATTGTTTGTACCTAGACGTGATCACTATTTCACCTTCTATTATGGTTCAGACATGTCATCAAAGCTTGCAAAAGATTGCAGCTGAAAGTATTTACTTTCTTTTCAGAACTATTTACAATCCTCTTTAATGTATGCTAGGTGCATCACATTTGCCACAAGTTGAAGGCAAGGATCACCATGGATATACAGGTTCAGATCTGTTTTTGCTAAATGCATGCATACTAGGTGTTATGGGCCCTAGTGTTTAGCAAAGGCTGATTTGGAACAGCATGCATATTCCACATGTTGTTGCTTATGAAGCATTTTGCACTCTATGTACACTATCTCTATGAGATTACTTTCAAATCCACTACTCACCAATAGAGGTCATGGCTCGGTTTGGGCGTTTCTGGATTTTTTCCAAGTTAACCCGACGGTTATTTCGGAAATTGTTGATTCTTTACCAATGTTAAACACTACTGTGATTTTCCGTTTACCAGTCATCTGGGACAACTGTCTGTAAATAGTAAGGAAAACGCACCTCAGTACTGTCATTTATCCAAGGGGATAGGTAGATTACAAAGATTACAAAGAGTAATCTTGTGCTAAAGGATCTGCTAAGAGCATACGTTAGCACAACGCATTTCTAGATAGATGATTTTCTCCCTATTCTAGAATTTGCTTAAGTACGATTTTCGACTTTGAACACCTCATGGGGTGGGGTTGGAGATTGTGTCAATACTTTCATACGTCAAGGACTTATCGGTTGTGCTGAGAGAGTACGTTGGCACGTAACCTTCATTAGGGACGAACATGTAACGGACTTTTCAAGATACTCAGGCGAGTAGGAAATCTGGCTCACAATTGCATGGAAAGTTACGCCAAGGTTTCCTTGCATTATTCCAGTACCTTCAGAAGATCTGAAAACTGGTTATTCCTTTGGACAACTCTTAGTTGTGGTTACTCCTTTATAGCACTCAAGCGAGTTATAAATGGAGTTACCATTCAGACCCAAGTGGTTGCAAACGGACAACAATGTTGAAAATCAAGAGATTCATCTTGGTTTCATTGAACCTCCTCACTGCACCAATTATCGATCATACAGACAACTGGCTCACTTATGGGACGTCAATAAAGAGAACACCAGTATTCTTAAGAAGACGTTACTACTTGTGTTTTTGAGGACGAAAACTCTTTCTCAAGGGGGAAGTAATGTCAGGACACGGGTCCTGTACCCTAAGAACTAGGCTAGGCAAGGACTACGGCCAAGGGCCGGGCTAGGCAGTGTGGAGAAGGGATCCGTCTAGGGCAAGGGGCTAGGAGCCCACCTATAAAGGGAGGTTGGGAGGAGGATCCAGTAAAGCCTAGTTGCCTAGTTTCTTACACACTACATGGATATACACTCACAGTTTATGCAATGATGCATTGTGATGTATCCATGCCAATGTAATCGTGCAAGGCACGTATACGAGGGGCTCACATGATTGAGATTGTCATTGAATCCAAGGGCTTATTATTGTATTTTTTGACATGTATGCATGGCGTACTAGTACGATGGATACACGACATCCATCATTGCATATGCGTCCGCTATAGCACTTGCTACTCTGTCAAGGACGAGCTCAATTATGGATGTTTTAAAACATTTTTTTAAATGTTTATTCACATGCAAAGTGCCATACCTAAGTCACTCTGGTACAGTCATTACCACGTTTATGCTAGGTGGGTCCATATGTGAATTATGACACCTCTCTATACAAGAGCGTTGTACACGCACACTGTTGTACTCTTATAGGATAAGATATGAAACAGACATGGTCTACATTGGAGCATATGCAAGGGGCATACAACACATTAGAATAAGGGGTTTCCTCAGCCCAACATTCTCTCTTTTTCTCTCTCTTTCCAACTTCTCTGTAGGAAAGGTGAAACTAGGCATGATTTTATAGAAATTTTTCTATGTCAATACAGTAACTGGAAGGGCTAAAGACATCTCTTGCCACCTATTTTGAAATGTCTAAGAGCCATCAGTTTGTAATCCATTTGTGATTGCTTTCAAGATCAAAGAATTCTACTCAGTTGAGTACCCATCGATTCTAATGGACAAGCAAGAGTCTTGCCATTAGCGATTTTTTGAGAATTATCTTAGCACTATACACTTTAAGTGTGAAGATCAAGTTGACTTTTTGAACGTCTTAAACTCATTAGGGCTTATCCCTACCAAGGTGTCTAGATGAAGCTAGCATTTCACACAGCATGGCTGTTCACAAAAACCAAAGATTATGGATTTTTTAGGTCTAGAAATGTTCTAGTTGCGAGTATGATTTCAACTTCAGTGGATCTCCTATTTCATCTATAGCACTAAGAGTGTCTATACAAGCACAGTTTTTGGGTAAGACCTAGCTCATGATTACTAAATCACTTATTAAGGGTCGTTGGTCAATTCTTGGAACTTTCACACTTGCGCTTTCAAGGAAAGAAGTCTACAAACTACCAAGGGGCAGTGGACAATTTCAACTTCAAAAGTAAAGTAATGCCAAGATCCAAGGGGGGTCACGGACATACGCCAAGGGTCGGCTGCTAGTTGAGCAGTTTTCTTGCAAAGTTTAACCAAGGGGTTTGACAATGTCGATTTTAACCAAGGGGTTTGTATTGCAAAGGCAACACTCAAGGTTACATGTGCAATACTACTTGCATTTCACTAATTTTCAATTAGTGTTTCTAGGCCTTTGCAGGCGGGAAATTTGGGTAGGTGTCTTTCACTACGGATAAGTGAACACTATGTTCAATCTCCAGGTACGCATCTGATTTTTTTTTGTTTCTTTTAATATGTTTTTTTTTTAATTTCCCAAGTAGGATGCATAAACTTCTATGTTTCCATCCATTTTTGCTCTTAAGAAAGATGACAAGGTCATGTAAGAGCCAAGAAATTTGGGTTGTAGTGTCCAAAATAAGTTTCCACATTGCATAGTTATAAACCCACTTGTAGGGTTTGATTTGGCACATGTTGTCACATGGGATACAACATGGTCTAGGAACTCAAGGAGTTCGGTTTAGCCAATGTGGAGCAAGGATAATGAGGGTCCCTCCCACTCACATCGCTGAGTGTTTGCAGTTACCTCCGCACACAAGTGTATCTCGTACTTGAAGGATGTTCTTCTTTCAAACATCCTTCCATGAGACATATCCTACGTGTGGAGATTATGAGTCTCTGGGACTGACACTAGCGCCCGCTATTTCATTCATGTGTCGCGACAAAGTTCCTAACTCTTGGTCGAATCCGTTTTTTAGACCATTTTGAACACAACATATCAAGAATAATTTCAGTGGCAAAAATTATCGGATACAGGACAACTTGTTTAAGGTACAAGTGCTTCTACACAACCTTAACGGATGGTTGTTTATGCATATAACAAGGCTATGAATTGTTAAAGAAAAGGTTTCATTGTTTGTACATAGAAGTGACTTTATGTTTCACATTCTATTAAGGTTCAAAAGTTTCAGCAAGGTTTGCAAATGATTGCAGTAGAAAGTATTTAGTTTCTTTTCAAAACTATTTACACTCCTCTTTCATGTGTGCTAGGAGCATCACATTCGCCATAAGTATTGGCAAATATGATAATGGATATGAAGGTTTGGATCTGCTTTTGTTATATGCATGTACACTAGGTGTTATGGGCCCTAGTGTTTGTTTAGCAAAGGCTGATTTGGAGTGGCATGCATATTCATCACATTAGTTTCTTATGAAGCATTTTGCATTCTATGTGCAGTATCTCTATGAGATTACTTTTGGATTTACCAATCACCAATAGACGTCATGGCTCAGTTTCAGTGCTTGTGGATCTTTCAAGTTAACCAAGATGGTTATTCATGACATTATTGATTCCTCCAGAATGTTCTATGATATTGTGATTCCCATTCACTAGTGACTTCGGAAGACTGTCTGTACACCTCAGTACTGTCAGTTATCCAAAGAGGATAGGCAGATTACAAGTGTAATCTTGTGCTAAAGAATATGCAAAGTGTGTACGTTAGCACCAAGCAATCCAATTAACAAGCATGTGTCGCTCTAGTTGGAGTTTTCTTACAATAAGGTAAAGCATGTTTCTGACTCAATATAGTCCCTTCATGATTCAATCAGGTTCTCAACCTTGAACACTAGTTATGGTGGGGTTGTTCACTTATGAAATTTGAGGAGCTTCTAAAGGCACAGGGTGCCCTTGCTTGGACGAGGTAGTTTTGGGCTTGTAAAATTGATAAGCGTAATCCTCAAATGTTTTCCTTGTTGAAAAAGAAAAAAGTGCAAATAATTCATCCCATTGTTGAATAATAAGGATGAAATCCAAGCTAAGTCTCATAAAGAAATTGTCCACATAGCCAGGACCTTTTTTTCCAATATTTTCTCTTCACTTTCCCTAACAAATGGTGAGATAACCAAACCAAGAGCAAAGATTGCTTGTGTCAAAAAAACCGTGCCTCCTCACTTGGAAAAACTATTAGATCAGCCTTTGTCTGAAGGGGAGATAAGAGAAACTATTGGCAATCTCAAGGCTGGCAAAACTTTGGCTTGAATGGAGTCCCCAATGAATTCTACAACATTTACCAAGGTTTTTAGACACCTTTTCTGATGTTGTTCTTGCAAGAAGCCTTGTCTGTAGGAGCTCTCTCCCTATCAATAAATGTTGGTGTTCTCAAACTGATACACAAGAAGGGCTCAAAGGAGGATTTTGTCCAACTAGAGGCCTATAACATGTCTGACTTTTGTCTATAGGATCTTCTCACTCTCCTTGGCTACAAGCCGTAGCCCTTTTATGGATCAATTCATTCTTAAAGAGAAGAAGGGCTTCATAAAGGGAAGATTCATTCTTGATGCTATAATTACATTATGGGAAGGAATGCACTATGCAGTGCAATCCGATCAAGACTAATGACACACTAACACTAGGTGCTGGCCTCTTTCCATGAGAGCCCACAAATGCTTCAAAGCAGGTTTACAGAAGTGGAAGGATGTTCACAAGAATGGAGTTTGTCTCACTAAAACCGAGCTAATACAACAATTTTAGATTTCACAAGGATGTGTTGACCTAGTCCTAGAGAGAATACAAAGTGTTGAAGGAGCATTGCAAACATGTTTCAATGGCAATGCCTTTTCTCTCTACAATATGTGCAAAAGCATCTATTCAGCCAAAGGAAATGAGGAGAATATGGACCAAGCCTCGATTGCTAAGCTTGACAACAAATGGAGAGTCTCCTGGAATTTCAAGCAATGGTCATACATGTTTAAATGATTATGGGCCTACCCTTTTTGTTAGTCAAACAGAGTTGTCTCATGTGCCTCATCCTCCACCATGGTGTCTGGACAGGTGTAAAGGCTAAGAATATTGGACTTTCAGATGGTATATGTTGCAGGTGCAAACTTCATGAAGAATCTCTTCCCCATCTCTTTGTAAACTACAAGCATGATGCTTTGTTTAAGAGGGAACTGCAAAAAGTTTGCTCTATTGTTTTCCTATAGCTTTCTTGTAGTTCTCTGTTGCTGGGTGAGTGTAGCTTCACGGGTGTCCCTCTTTGGACTTGTCTCAGAGTTGTTTTCTTATGGCATATTTGGTTAGAGAGGAATAAAGCATGGTTTGGATTACCACACTCAACTTCTGCTGTGTGCGTGTGTGTGTTTTGATTGTAGTGAAAGAGCTATATGGTTTGGTAAAGGATGCTTCAAAGGTGACATAAAGGAGATTCAAAAATGGCAAAGATGAGGCCAATCATTCTAGCCATGTATGAATAAGCCTTCTAGATGTGATCCTTAGTTATTTTGCTTCTGTTGGTAGCCACTCTTGATGGTGCCCTTGTACTTTGATCAATATTTCTCTATTGATCAGGATAACTCCTATCCTTCCTTAGGGACATTTGTGTTTTTGACATTTACTGTTATTCTTCTTCCGAAAAAAAAAAGAACAGCAAACCCATAGCACTAAAATGCATGCTGCAGCTTCGCTGAGGGGTGCTTCCCCCCCCGTCCCCCCCCCCGCCCCCAACCCACCCCCAAGAGAATCGCCTTTCGACAAGCTTGAGCTGGCAGACCAGCTCACACGAAATTTTTGCAGTGTATGGATCGCCCATCTTTTGTAGATGCGCTCTCTGTAGTCAGAGAGAAGGCTTTGTCCCACCAATCACGTGATGACACGCGGTGAATCAAGCTTTCGTCCTTTTTGTTGGCAGGCTCCTCAGGCAGTAGGGGCGATGGGAGGCGGATGGGAAAGTCATCATCGGACGATGTGCTACTGAGGTAAGAACCATTATTTTGCACGCGTGTCACACACACACACACTCACACACTCACGCACAGTCGATTTGTTCTCTCTATAATCTGTTTACAGAGCAGCGCCAAGAAAGCAGCAATGCCCAGTATACAAGCCAACATGGAGAAAAAGGGAATGATCCTTTCTTTTGCAAGCTCACTCAAAGACTGTGCTAAGAAGAAGGATTTGTGCAGTATACAAGCCAACATGGAGAAAAAGGGAATGATCCTTTCTTTTGCAAGCTCACTTAAAGACTGTGCTAAGAAGAAGGATTTGTGCCAAGGCACTAGGATACATGCTCATATTTGCGATAGTGGGTTACTTGAGAAGAACACATACTTAGGCAACACGTTGATCAGTATGTATGTCAAGTGCGGTGCACTTGCCAGAGCAAAACAAGTCCTTGACGATCTTCCTGTCCGGAATGTTGTCTCTTGGAGTGCATTGATCGCGGGCTATGCCCAACAGGGGCAGGGCCAGAAAGCTCTGGGCTGTTTTCAGCAGATGCAAAGAGAGGGCATCTCTCCAAATGCAATCACCTACACTTGCATGTTAAAGGCATGTGGCATTGCACAAGACGCTGATATGGGCAAAAGAATTCACGACGATATTGTTAGTCAGAGGCTGTTGAAAGAAAACATTGTGCTTGGCACGGGCGTGGTCGACATGTATGCCAAATGTGGTGTGCTTCATAAAGCACAGAAAGTTCTTGAGGAGCTTCCTGTCCGGGATGTCATCTCTTGGAATGCATTGATTGCTGGATATGCCCAACATGGGCAGGGCCAAGAAGCTCTGGGTTGTTTTCATCGGATGCGAAGCGAAGGCGTCTCTCCAGATGCAATCACATATGCTTGCATCTTGAAGGCATGTGGCACTACACAAGACACTGATATGGGCGAAAAAATTCACGAAGATATTGTTAGTCTGGGGCTGTTGAAAACAAACGTCGTGCTTGGCACTGCCTTGGTCGACATGTATGCCAAATGTGGTGTACTTCAGAAAGCACAAAAAGTGCTTGAGGAGCTACCTTTCCGGAACGTCGTCTCTTGGAGTGCTCTGATTGCGGGATATGCCGAACAGGGTCAGGGCCACGAGGCTCTGGGCTGTTTTCAGCAGATGCAAAGAGAGGGCATCTCTCCAAATGTAATCACCTACATTTTCATCTTGAAGGCATGTGGCATCACTCAAGACACTGATATGGGCAAAAAAATTCACGATGATATTTCTAGTCAGGGGCTGTTAAAAAATAACGCCATGCTTGGCAATGCCTTGGTTGACATGTATGTCAAATGTGGTGTACTTCAGACAGCACAAAAAGTTCTTGACGAGCTTCCTGTCCGGAACGTCATCTCTTGGAATGCATTAATTGCAGGATATGCACAACAGGGGCAGGGCAAGGAAGTTCTGGGCTGTTTTCAGCGGATGCGAAGCGAGGGCGTCTCTCCAGATGCAATCACCTACACTTGCATCTTGAAGGCATGTGGCACTATTCAAGACGCTGACATGGGCAAAAAAATTCACAATAGTATTGTTAGTCAGGGGCTGTTAAAGAAAGAAGTAGTGCTTGGCACTCTCTTGGTTGACATGTATGCCAAATGTGGTATATTTCAGCAAGCACAAAAAGTGCTCGAGGGGCTCCCGATCCGGGATGTCGTCTCTTGGAATGCATTGATTGCGGGATATGCCCAACACGGGCAAGGCCAGGAAGCTCTGGGCTGTTTTCAACAGATGCAAAGCGAGGGCCTCTCTCCAGATGCTATCACATATGCTTGCGTCTTGAAGGCATGTGGCACTATGCAAGATGCTGATATGGGCAGAAGAATTCACGATGATATTGTTAGCCAGCAGCTCCTGAATAAAAACATTGTGATTGGCAATGCCTTGGTTGACATGTATGCCAAATGTGGTGCACTTCAAAAAGCACAAAAAGTGCTCGAGGAACTGCCTGTCCGGAATGTCGTCTCTTGGAGTGCACTGATTGCGGGATATGCCGAACAGGGGCAGGGCCAGGAAGCTCTGGGCTGTTTTCAACGGATGCGAAGCGAGGGCGTCTCTCCAGATGCAACCACCTACGCTTGTATTTTGAAGGCATGCGGCACTACGCAAGACGCTGATATGGGCAAAAGAGTTCATGACGATATTAATAGTCAGGGGCTGTTGGAAAAAAACGTCGTGCTTGGCACTGCCTTGGTTGACATGTATGCCAAATGTGGTGCTCTTCATGAAGCACAAAAAGTGCTTGACAAACTTCCTGTCCGGAATGTTGTATCTTTTAATGCACTGATTGGGGGATGTGCCCGACAGGGGCAGGGCCAAGAAGCTCTGGGCTGTTTTCAGCGAATGCGAAGTGAGGGTGTCTCTCCAGATGAAATCACCTATGCTTTTGTTTTGAGTGCATGTGGCACTATGCAAGACGCTGATATGGGCAAAATAATTCACGATGAAATTGTCAGTCAGGGGCTGCTGAAAAAAGAAGTTGTGCTTGGCATTGCATTGGTCGACATGTATGCCAAATGTGGTGTAGTTCAGACAGCACAAAAAGTGCTTGATGAGCTTCCTATCCGGAACATTGTCTCTTGGAATGCGCTGATTGCAGGATATGCACAACAAGGGCAGGGCCAGGAAGCTCTGGGCTGTTTTCAGCGGATGCGAAGCGAGGGCGCCTCTCCAGATGCAATTACCTACACTTGTATCTTGAAGGCATGTGGCACTATGCAAGACGCTGATATGGGCAAAAGAATTCATGATAATATTGTTAGTCAGGGCCTATTAAAGAAAGAAGCAGTGCTTGGCACTCTCTTGGTTGACATGTATGCCAAATGTGGTGTACTTCAGCGAGCACGAAAAGCGCTTGAGGAGCTCCCTATCCGGGATGTTGTCTCTTGGAATGCATTGATTGCGGGATATGCCCAACACGGTCAGGGCCAAGAAGCTCTGGGCTGCTTTCAACGGATGCAAAGTGAGGGCATCTCTCCAGATGCTACCACCTATTCATGGGTCTCGAAGGCTAAGCTTACATCTTGAAGTGCTGTTGCATTGGTCAAGATGCTGGCATGGGCAAAAGGATGGAATCACCAATGTGTTGTTCTTGACGGTGAATCTTACTTCTTGAAGTGATGTGGCATTATGAAAGCCGCTGACATGGGTAAAAACTTCACGATGAGATTCTTAGTCAGGAGATTGTGACAGTGCTTGACAATGCAAAAACAGAGATGAGAAGAGAGGGTTGCTTGCAGAGGAAAAAGAAATGGAGAGAGAAGTAGCTTGCACAATACGTTTCTCTAGTCTCTTTCAGTCTTCTTCCTCTCTCTACAAGATGGATCTACAAGATTTTGTACAAGGCGGATGGTACCCTTGACAAGGGCAAAGCTTACTTGGTAGCTAAGGGCTACACACCGGGCCCTGTAGTTGTCTTTGACAAGACCTTCACTCCTACCCCTCGGGATGACCACCATACCAGATATCCAGTTAAAACACTTTGTGAGTCCTTCATTCTATTACAGTCACTTGTCCCGTTTGTAAAGGTGGCAATTAAGGCTGCCAGACAGAAGGCAACACATGACAAGAGGTGTCTGGCAGAGAGTTCTGACCGGTTGCTGCAGCAATGACAAATAATTATGTAGTTTTTAACCTTAATACATTGATGAAGCCCACATATCTCTGTTTAAATGACAGCATTTCCCTACTAGAATAGCACCCTTGGAATGCACGCGACAAACCATCTGTTTAGGCCTTTGTGCTATTGCATGCGAGCTTGCTGGTGGTGCCACTCTATACCCTTTGAGATAATATTCGCACACTTATCGGGTGGTTGTATAATAGGTGCCCTACAAGCCCCCTCAAATGCACAATTTAATCGTGGCATGTGCTCTCCTGTCCTAGGTTATGATGGTTTGACCTTTTTATTTTACTTCCTTGTCAACCTGAAGTTAACTAGGTTAGCTTTTCCCCTGTTAGTTTTGTTGAGGGTGTTTGTTTATCACTTGCAAAGGACAAGAAAAACAAAGGGAGGAATGAGCAAGGGTGCTACAAAGGGCAACGAGAGGGGATAGAATGGAGGAGGGATTTGATGAGCCTTAGGTTGGTTAAGGGTGCTACTTGTGGAGAAGTGGCATGAAGAGAAGGGGTGAGAATGGGGAGTCAATACATGGTCCACCACTTGTCCGACATATGCTATGTTTTAGCATGAGACGTTTGGTTTTAAGGTCCACTAGGCTTGTGACCAGGCTCCATTGCAACATAAAGAGAAGCAAGGTTGGCCAAGCCAAATATGAGACTTTGATACAAGGTCACTATTGATCTATGCTTTGATGCTTTTAAGGTCAAGCGCTTGTCCAAGGTAGGTTGGAGCAATTTGAATCAATTTGAATTAGTCCATGTAAATTTAAGTGTGCTTTAATTCAAATTTTTCTCTTGTATTCAAACTAATTTGCCTACTTGAATTCTTATTTGCTCGCTTGAATTCAAATTTTTCCGCTTGATTCAAAATGATCCTTCCATGATTCAAACGATGCAACCTATATATCTTTTGAAATTATAAATTAAAAAATTATCACCAAACATCAATTTTTTTTGCTTGAATTCAAATCATCTTGCCTAGATGTAAATTCAAATTCACCCTCTTGGATTTGGATTCAAATAATCTTGCCTAGATTAAATTCGAAGTATAAATTAACACGCTTAGATTTAGAATAATTCACATATTTTAGATTTTCTTGCCTATATTCAGATTATCCTTGCCTAAGTTATCTTGCCATGGTCCAGAGAATTGTTATAGCATTGGTCCAAGGTTCACCACTTTGCCCAATCTATATCCCATGGAGTATTGAGAAAACGGATATTATTCCGAGTCTCACCATTTTTTCAACTTATATCCCCTGCGTCAACTTCCCCAACCAATAATACACTTGTGTCAAGGTCCACATGTTATAGGGCCATCGCTTGTATAGTGTACAACCCATGAAAAAAATTCATTATTCAAAGTCCTTTTTCAACTTAGGTTGTCAATAAGGGAGAAACCAATAGTTTATTGGTCATTTAAATAATGTCAAACCAACTTCTCACCCAACAAGTAATGTGTGCGCTTTTCATATATCTATCAATTACTCACCTCCGTTTCAAGTATTCACATCCATTGGTCATCTCACCACGCTACACACAGATTAGAGGAAAAGAAACTCAAAACTGAAGAACAACTCATTGCAAAAGCTGACCTTCACGAAACACACAAGTAAGTCATCCATTCAAGTTTACATGCTCAAGCACAATATCTTGATTTTCTTTTCCCATGTACATACGTATATGATGTATGTATTTTGTTTTACTTACATGTGTATGTGTGTGTGTGCTACATATGTGTATTACAATGAGATAGTAGACATACATAACACACACATATACACATAAACATAGATAGCACGCGCGTGCGCACACACACACACACAAATGCACACATCTATCAATATGTATGTGTTATGTGTATACTTGTATGTATGCATTGTTTGCATTTACGTTTGTTTGTGCAATCACTCCACAAAGAAAGAGAAAGAATCATGGAGAAAGAGAGGGATTGAAGAAAGGGGGACAATGATTGAATTGGATACAAAGAATAAAGAGGGAAAGAGGGAGGGAGCGAGGGATAATATGTGTAAATATGTGAGTTGAAATTTTCTTCTTCTTCTTTCGCTTAAGATTTGGTTTCTCCTCTTTTTTTCCTTCTTCTTTTCTTCTCAAGTATCATATTTGAATTTTGTCTTGATTACTAAAGATTATGAAAAGCACAAAACTAGAGGTTTTCCTTAGTTTTTCTTTGTTTCTTACCAAAACTTAGTGTTTCTTTTTCTTCCTTATTTGAAATTGAGCATAGATGAGGCTAAGGATGAGCAAATTGTGAGTGGCGATGGGTCCTTATTTGTGAGAACTATTTTGTATATCTATGGCTACGTGAAGTGATCTAGAGCAAAGTGCTCCCTCCGATTGCTCAAAAGAATATGACTTCAACCAATTTCTCTAATATACATTAAAAAATAACTACAACTCATTGCATTCTATATTCTCCTTAACAAAATTTATCACTTCCTCAAGGAGTGAATGATGTCTTCTTGGGTGAGTTGCCTCTAGGTTTACTCTCTACAATTCTTGGGTATGGCAGGACTCATTGAGTGTTCATTTGTAAATACACAAAAATTGTTGTTCCTATGAGAGATCAACTTGAAGCAAGCTAAACAACAACAACACAAGGTTTCCATTATAAGTGCTCTCATTCTAGATGTAGTTAATCCTCATAAACATCTTGTGATGGATACTAATGCTACTTCTAAAGCTATCAAGGAAATTGTTCTTCAAGAGGGAAGTCTTGTAGCTTTTGAAAACAAGAAGCTCAATGTAGCTCAGTCAGATTATTTTGCTTATGTACGTGAGCTCTATGCTATTGTTTTGGCTTTATAGAAGTGATGAAATTATCTGTATGGTTCCAATTGTGAGATACTTTTTGGCCATTAAAGAATTAAATGGTTCACTTTTCAAAGTGATTTGAAGGGTACGAAAGCTATGTAGGCTGGAAATTATTTAAGATCATTGTAGGTTTTGTTATTGCAAGGGGTGGTATAATGTGGTTCTAGATACTCTTAGTTGTATGTGTGAGATCAAACCATTGTCTTTCATGGAGTTGAAAAACAATTTTTTGGAATATCTCAAAGGAGAGTGCAAGCATCATGCTCCATAAAACAAAGTGTGAAGTACCAGACAATAGAGGGATCCCTCAATTTTGAACTCTTTAAGTACTATTGATATATACATACCAAGTTCTCAGTGCGTGAGTGATAAATGCTCCATTTATGTTAACTAAAACTAATTTAGAGAAGCATTTAGCAACGGATAATTGATAAAATAACTTTAGCATTCAAATATGCACCTACTCCACAATGGGAGAGTATGTGTACCTTTGGAAGACTGAAAAAAATTGTAAGAGACTCATGATAGTCAAAGGGTTGGTTATTTAGGAATTAAATGACCTATGTACTAATGCAAAGGCTATTCTATTGGCAAGGATTTCACCAGCACATTCAAGGGTGTGCATTTTAGTTTCAAAATTCTAAAGTGAATAAAGCTAGGCACATCAAGGTAGGTGACCTTTTGCATCCATAAGAGCTCGCTAATATCAAGGCAAAAAGAATCTCCATGGCCTTTATAGTAGAACTACTCTCACAAATTATGGGCATGATCTCATGTGGGTTATGGTAGATAATCGTAAAGACCTGTCATTTTACACAAAAAAAACCTACTTTAAGATGCTATAGTTTGCATCACTATTTGCAAAAAGTATCTATGGTCTTCTTGCTAGCATTGTAATTGATCAAGATTGTAAGGTCAATAATCACTTTTGGCAATCTATCTTCTAAACCTTGAATACCAGGCCTAATTGAAGCTGAATTGATCATCCATGCATTGTTGTTCAAACCACACAAGTTAATTGGGTGATAGAGGATACACTATATTCATACATTATCGAGAAGAAGGGAGGATTACCTTCCTATTTTGGTTTATAATAGCGTAAAGTGTGTGCCTACATAATTTAGTCCTCTCATGCTTACAAATGGCTTTCATGGTGAAGGATTCTTTTTAGGACCTTTTTGAGCACATGACATTGTGCTAGGTGGGAGGTGTTATTTCAACGAAAGATAGAAATAAGGAAGGCTCCACTTGGGAGAATGTCTCTACAACTTTCTAGACTTGTTTTTGAGGAGAAAAAATTTTCTTCTTGGGCAGTTTATATTAAGACAATGGTCCAACAAACAAGGTGGACCACCGTCAAGTGGTGACTGGGGGGGCCCAAGGTAGATAGTCAAGGATCTATATTAAAGGCACAGTTGTGCAAAAATTTTGCACCGACATTTCTCTCTCTTGATAGATATTCTCTCAATGAGAGAAGCACCAAGGTCCCCCCTTAGAAATTTGTCAATGAATGCTTGTGTACCATCATGTATCTCAAGGACAAAGGGACATCCCATATCCAGTTTGCTTGGTAAAGAATATATACATTATGATTTAATTCATACCCTAGCATCAAGAAAAAACTGTATATCAGGAGAAGTTTTGGATCCCCTTCTACCATTAAGTCTTGTGCATATGGACTTGTTCTCTAAGACTTATGCTTATCTACTTAGCTTCTAGACTCAAGCTTTTGTGTCCTCTCTACAAGGGTCCCTCTCTACAATTTCTTATCAGATCTTTGAAAATTCATTTATGCCTCCTCATCTTGCAATTTGGTGCACTCAAAGGAGCACGGTAAGTTTATCGATATGGAACTTGGTGTCATGTGGTGCACATAATAGCATGTCCACTTTCACTCACAAGAGATTTGGTAAAGAAATATGGGAAAACTTGAATAATTGCAAACATAGTGGAGGACAGAGAGCTAGGAGGCTCAGAAACCCCTCAAAGGACATAGCCATTTTTGAATGGAAAAGACTTGCGTGAAATTGAAAAGCCTATTTCTAGGCAAATGAACTTAAATATTGTGCTTATCAGATATGTTTTTCTTCTTAGCTTCAAATAGGTTATCTTTGGCCAAAAGTATCCAAAGAATAGATGTGGACAATTATGGTGTATTAATGAAAAATTTGAAGCCTATTATAGTCTTGATCAATAAAAGTGTAAATATTAACGTTGTTTCTTGACGAAGGCTACTATGCAATGCTTTTCCAGACTCAAGAAAGTATGCATGCTATCTTTAGAAAACTACTCTTAGAGGCTTTTTTCTCTTACCGTACAAGTAGGTTGAACATGTTTTGACAAAGTGAAGAATTTGTATCTATATATTATGATTGTAGAGTTGAATAAATGATGATAATGCAAACATGAGTAAACGGTGTGAGATATTTTTATGAAATGATAAAAAAGGAATAAACTCTTCTTTGGAAGCTTATCAATGAATGACACCAACCTTCATGGTGGTGCTCTTATGTAGTCATGTCCATCTTCCTTCTTGAGTGAGAGTGGGAGAGATTTAGGGCTTCCTCTCTTCAAATTTGTGTGTAATTTTGAGCAAGTTGCTTTATCCTTTTTAATCATAACTTTCCCAAACTTCTTACATTTTTTTATGATGCATATAAAGTGCCTTGTGGTACATAAGGATATTATAAATACTCTCTTGAAAAAAGTATGTAGCAATGAGGGATATGTAAATTTTATGAAAACTTATAGAGGAGTGGAGAAAAATACTTGAAATAGGTATATAGGGGTTTTTATAAAAGAGAACTTGAAAGCACATGACACATGCATTTTACACATTGTGACCCCCCAAGTGAAGCCCTCAAGCTTAATTGCCAATCTATGGAATATAATGGAATCATTTTTGCACAAATCTAGTATGAAATGTATTCAATTGAGGACCCTAGTATGTACAATGATGATGATAATGGTAGGAATGAAAGCTATAAAACAACACAATTTCCTTTTGATACAAGTTAACGATCACCTGACCATGTAAAGAAAGCTTGCAAGCATGTCCTTCACTCTCATCTAACCACAATTGGCTCTAAAATGCACTTGTTGCCATTTACAATTAATAGAGCCGATGGATACTCTTAAAGATATGAGCATGTTATAGTACTAAACATCCTTGCTTGCAGTCGTATTGTCTTTTCATAGTAGCATCATATAGGTTTTTAATGTAAAGCCACATGTTGCGATTGGGCTAGAAGGTTTATAGAGAAAACAACCACTGTTGTATTGGAAATTACACTTCAATCTTACGCTAGAAGTTTTTTGCAAAGTTGGAACCCTTGTTGCATTTCTTAAAAGCTTTGCTACCCTTCAATCCTAGTTTTTGAAACATTTCAATGATTGATAATAGTCACATATGTTGGTTTTGAGTTGCAATGTATGTCACTCCCTTTGATGTACATGATTGATCCTAACACATCTCTTGAAATTGTAATCAGATGCTAAAGCATTTATGAAAGGTAGCCTCCAATTTGAGAATGTCACCAAATTTAGTTTTTGTCTACTTAAATGAGTTTATCTCTCTATAATTGGCAATTCTAGAGAGAGAAAACAAAAAGAGTGGAAGGACCAAGATTATAAAGATGGCTGTAAGGTGTGTCTCAAGACCTTAGGGTGCCAAAAGGATGATGCAAACTTCAAAAGGATGAAGCCAACCTCAAAAGAATCAATGTAATTAATATAAGGCACATATCACTTCCTTAGGGTGCCAAAAGGATAATGCAACTTTTAGAAGTGCCAATGGAAGTCTCTCTAAAATCAAATATGCTTTTACGGGACCAAAATGAATTAAATATATATATATATATATATATATATCTCTCTCTCTCAACAGTGGCTCAAACACTTCCACTATTATAATAGTTTGGTCTCATAGGTCATTTTGGCCTTTTGAAGCCATTTAATATATCATTTCATCTCTCTCTCTCTCTCTCTCTCTCTCTCTCTCTCTCTCTCATTCACGCACATACACACACACACCAATGGCCCAAACACTCTATTAGATCCACCAACATTACACCTGTTTGGTCAAAGAGGCGAGAACTTATCCCATTGGGATCTTTGATCTACTTCCGTTACATAGGCTTTTAGTAGATTGAGAATTGTTAGGTTAGCTATTTCACTTTGGCCATCCATTTGCGGGCGATAGGCCGAAGAGAAATTTAGCCTTGGCCCTAAATTCTCAAAGAGACCCTTTCAAAAATTACTGGTCATTCTAGGATCTCTATCCGACACTATGGACATTGGCAAGCCATGGTACTTGAAGAATTGTGAAATGAAGAGGGTTGCCATTTGATCGGCTTTGATAGTCTTTTTGACAGGTATAAAATGACCTTGTTTACTGAACCTACCTACTATCGTCCATATTCTCGTATTCCCATGGATAGACTTAGGCAATCCAAAGATAAAATCCATGGATATACTCTCCCATGGTGACTTAGGGATTGGCAAAGGTTGAAGCAATCTAGGTTGCTTCCCTCTATGAAAATTTGTCTTTTGGCATACCACACATTTAGAAACATACTCTTGTATGTTTGCTTTCATAGTAGGCCAATAGAAATATGTTTCAATTTCCTTTAGGGTAGATTGAATCCCTCTATGCCCCGCATAAGGAGGAGCATGAGATTCATACATTACTTTCTCACGTAGTGAGTTAGTAACGCATAGTCTATTGCCATAGAGAAGATAACCATCTTGTAAAGTAAATGGTTCCTCTTTCTTCCCTAATGCAAGGGCTGAAATCACATCTTTAAAATCGGGATCATCAGCATACTCATCTATCAAAGAAGATAGATCATTGTGAGTTGCTATGGAAATCGCATTCACTCTCGGTCGTCTTGAGAGTGCATCGGCTACTTGATTATCCTTGCCAGCAATATGAAAATGAAATTGCGAAAGGAAATTTGCCCACCTCATTTGTTTATCGAAGAGCTTGGTCTGCGTCATGAAGTACTTAAGACTTTGGTGATCTGTTCGCAGAATGAAAGGAGTCCCCAATAAATAGTGCTTCCATGAGTCTAAGGCATGTAGAACTGCGAGGAGTTCCTTTTCATTTATGCATCGAGCTTGCTCAATTCGGTCGAGCCTTCGACTTTCATAGGCTATGGCGTGCCCTTCTTGGAGAAAAACAACTCGTAGGAAATCACCACAGCATCACATTGGACCTCAAATGTCTTTGAGAGCTTCGGCAATGTAAGCACACGTTGAGAGATAAGATTTTCTTTAAGCTTTTCAAAAGCATTGTTCTCCTTGGCAAACCATGTATACCTAACGTTTTTCCTGGTTAGGTCATGTAATGGTTCTGCTATTAGTGAGAACTTTTCTATGAATCGTCTATAGTATGCACACATACCTATAAAGCTTCTTAGTTCATGAAGATTCCTTGGTTTAGGCCATCCTTTTATTACCTCTAACTTTGATGGATCCATTTGGATGCCATCTTGAGAGATAATGTGACCTAAATACTGAATCTCTTGCAAGAACAAATCACTTTTCTTTCGATTAAAATAAAGTTTATTCTCTCTTGAGACTTGAAATATTACCTAGAGATGTTGCTTGTGTTCGTCTAATGAATTAGATTAGATGATGATATCATCAAAGAACACTCCAGTAAAGGTTCAATGGAGGTGAATAGCTTCTCCATCAAGTGGTTGAATGTGGCTGGTGCATTGATCAAGCCAAAAAACATGACAATGTATTCGTAAAGACCAAACGTAGTGCAAAATGTGGTCTTTACAATATCTTGATTAAGTATCCTTTTAAGTATCCTTATTTGATGATAGCCACTTTTTAGGTCAATCCTACTAAAGTAGGTGGACCCTTGTAGCTTCTCAAGTAGGTCTTCTACCCGTGGAACAGGAAACCTATTCTTGATAGTGATTTTATTTAGTGCTCTATAGTCAACACACATACAATATGTGTCGTCTTTCTTTTGCACTAATAACACAGTGAGCAAAATGGAGATGAGCTAGGCCTAACCATGCCCTTCTCAACTAACTCATGCACTTGCCGCATAATCTCCTCTTGTTGAGCTTGAGAAACTCTATAAGGAGGTTTATTAGGCGGTGAACTTCCTTGAGGAAGTTCAATTGCATGGTCATCATTGCCTCTTCTAGGAGGTAGTTCACAAGGGATTTTGTCAATAAAGACATCTTGAAACCCCTTGAGAAAATTGGATAACTCTAATTCGTTGTGATTGTTTATATTTTCTTTTGTTAAAGCATTAGGTTTATTTTGAGAATCTTTAACAAAAATCATGTACATGGAAATAGAGCTCTTTATTGAAGCTTGCGTATGTACATTGGGTATGGTGTTACCCGTTTGCTTAGCATCTATGTACATATCTTTTTCCCTGAACCTAAAGTAGATTTTCCTTTTAGCGAATTTAACATAGGCAGCCATGCAATCAAACCATGGTGCCCCTAGGATTACATCCTTGTGCTTGAGAGGAGAGATAAAGAAGTCCTCTTTGTCCTCATAGCTTTGGACATGGAGCCTCAATTTCTCGATTAAGGGAGTGACTGAAGCTTCTTGCCCCTTGAAAGCACCATCTATGGGTAGGACATCTCCCATCTCATAGGCTTGGATGCCTAGCTTGGTGGCCAACTTTGTGGATCTGAAATTATGAGTAGTACCAGGGTCAAAGAGAATAAAAGCATCATGTTCTCTTACCTTTCCTCAAGCATGGCATAGAGGAGATCCTTTGTGGTGAGTTTCCTCCTCTTGGATTTTGACCAAGGTAGCTCTAGGAGGCTCATGGTGGGTGTTCTTTTGGGGACAAGCACGATACGCATGCCCTTGCTCGCCGCACTTGAAACAATGGTTATCCTTGCGATAACGTTCAATCTCTTCAGGAGAGAGTTTGTTTTTACCTTTGTAAACTCCCTTCTCCTTAGCTTTGTTGAAATTGCCCTTAGGAGGCTTTTGGACATTGTCCTTCCCCTTAGGCTCATTGGAACCCTTGTTTTTTGTGGACTTAGAATTTCTTTTAGTCCCTATTTGGAAATTGATTTGAGAAGCCACCATAGTATGGTGTATAATCGCCGATATGGTGCCTGGTCTTTGGGAGTTGACATACTCCGCCATTTCTTCAGTTAAGCCCGCACAAAATTGTTGCTTTTGCTCTCTAAAATCCATCCTTTTGAAGATAGTGCCTTTGAGATGTAAGTCCCAAAACTTGTCTACATATTTGTGAATGGATTTGTAGGGAGAGAGCTTCAAGCTTCGCCATTTGGTGAGTACTTTGTCTTTGGCATCGGTGGCCAAAACTGCTTCATAATGGAAGCTCTTAAAGCTTTCCATGTTTGTGGGCTTCACCATTGGCCCGTAGGCTAGACCACCATTGCTTGTCGAACTTTTGAAAGTGCATGGCTACATGGCCTAGCTTAGAGGACTCCTTGAAGCCTCATCTCCAAACACCACATGGAATTGTTGGATAAAGGCCAAGACTTTGTCCGTAGCACCAAAGGTGCCATCGTAGGTAAGGAAAAAGATGCTCTTTCCTCCCTCTTTGAACTTCTTGAGCTTGGACGACCTCTTCCACGTGGCATAGGATTTCCTATGGCCTCTTCTTTTTGATGGTTCAAAAGTTGCACCATCACTTTCTTCAGAAGATGAAGAATTTGAGAAAGATGGAGAACAGGGTGACCTCTTTCTTGCCTTTTTCTTGCCTTGAATTCTTTGTCTGCACCATCACTTTCATAAGAGGAAGAGGATGAAGAATATGGAGAGGAGGGTTTCCTCTTTCTCGCCTTTTTCTTCTCTTGCTTTTTATCATCCCTCTTTGAATTATGGTGTGGAGAAGTGTGCGATGGTCTCCGTTTTGGAGGTGATGGAGAGCGTTTAGCCCGCTGTCTTCGTGGAGCCATCTCTACCGAGGTGGCAGGAGTCTCACTTCTTTCTTGTCCCTTCGGTGGGGGCTCTTGAGGTCTCGTTTGGGAAGGAGATGCGTCATCAAGAAGAAAATTTTTGAGCCTTCGTATGCATCCTCTTCTTCTTCCCAAATCGGAGAGAGGCCTCTTTTGGGAGTCTCACAAGGAGGCTTCCTAGGTACTCTTCCATCATGGTGGGGAGCTTGGAGAATCCCATGAGCACGAAGCTACTGTTGCACTTCACTTTGGAGGGATGGATTGCCCATGGCTTGTTGAAGCCTAGAAATAAGGTAGTTAACAAGCATAGGGGCATCATTAGTAGCCTGCTCATTAGCAAAATCAAAGCTATCAATATTAATTTCACTCTCTTTACTATTATCAACCATTTTAACAACTTTTAGGTGTACTTTGGAACTTCAAGCCCTAGTTGCTACTCCTCTTTACCCCTTTAGAAAAGCACTCAAGCTACTGTACCCGTGGCTTGAATACCATTAATTGCAAGGAATAGAAGAGAGGGTCCTTCAACACCAAAACAACACCGGCTCTTGTATGGCTTCTAATAGCTCAATAGCAGTTAAGTCATAGGCAAACCCTGTAGGACTCCACTATTAAGACCATAGCTCTTGACAGTGATGCCCCTTTATTTGCACAAAGGTAGGCGCACTGCAAGGCTGAAAAATCCCTACTCTACTTACTCAATTGCAATTAATAGTACCAACCATTTATAGCTAGCTTGAGGACCTCCCTTCTTGAGCAAGAAAAGAGAAACATTGTGCTCTGATACCAATCTAACATTTAATGGCCTAGTAACTTGTGTGTAGCGGAAAATAACATGAACATAGTGAGCATTTCATTAGAATAGATTCCTAATGAGAATAACAAGAGTGCTTGGCTGGAGAGAGCAACAAAAAGTATAAACCTAGTTAGATAGCATGAACAATACTTCAAAAGAGAGAGAAATTAAGCTGTTGACAACTGTTGAGGACCGGATTTACATGGATCCGGTCCCCCGTTGATGTAGGACTCCCTTCTCACAAGCTTGGAGTAGGTGATAAGATTTCCATTAAAGCTTGAGAAGGAGAGAGAGAGAGAGAGAGTCTTCTTGCTTTACACATGAGCTAGTGTGAGTGTGTATGCAATAATGCCTTGTAAAATTCATCCCCCTCTCTCTCTTGGTTGACCCCTCTTGCTATTTTGCTCATGCTACCACCCCATTGGACCTCTCCAGGCTTAGCCAATAGGATTTCAGGAGCATAAGTGATAGCCTTCTGACATGTGTCTCCCTTTCCCCTTTTGTGAGAGCTTTAGCTAATTAATTAATGCAACTAAACTCTCATTGGACCCCTTTGTCTCCTGGCCAATAGGAATTAGGTAAGCCATTGGGCTGTTGAATGCTCATTGGACCCCTTGGGAGACTGTCCAATAGTCTTCTAGAGAGCTTAATTCTTATTGTTTCTTTTATTAAGTGTATTTAAATTAATTAAACTAGATTTATTCTAGCCTAATTCTCATTGGTCCACCTCCGTGGCCATCCAATAGGATTTGAGTACACCTTGTGGGCATCTGGGCTAGGGAGCTGACATGTGTCCCTCATTCCCTTTGTGTAAAGGAGGCTTGTGAGTGTGTGTGTTTCTCTGTCATCCCCTACTTGCAAGGCTCGCCCCCTCCTTTGTAGGAGTTGTGAAGACTTTTGGTACACACACAAAGCATCCAATACTCCTAAGCTTTTGACCTTGGACACAACCTTTGAATTTTGGAACCTTAGCACTTTGGAAGTCTAATGGGCTGAACCCTAGGGTCTTTATAGACCATTTTTGCATTGCTCTTTTGCAGATGGCCCCCCCTTTGAATCCCTATTTTCCCTGCTTTGGATCCCTACTGTGGTCGACGGTCTGCCAGCTTAACCAATATTCTAGCTTTTTCTCCCTTGGCACTTCCCCATATCAAATGATCAGTTTAACATGAGAAAATCATTTAGGAGAATTATATATTAGTTATTATGACATAGCATGCACACCGGCCACCCTTGACTGACAATATCATCCGGACACCAAAATTCATCCTGCTCAGCCGTGCCGGCAACTGACATCGGCCTCAAGCCATATTATCTCATGAACCTGGACTCGGTTTGACGAGCCGTTAATTCCTTTAGACTTATCAAGCTGCATAGAACACATACAAATACAGCTGAGGCTGTAAACTTCCCAAATGGCACACCGTCCGAGGCGACCGACCATGCACGGAACTGGCCCTCGAGAAAATTGAATCTGGAGATATCTTGGTAACCGTAACTCCGATCACTGATATGAAAAGACCAACGCACTCCACAAAGTGAGCACTTCAGGCCCATGCATTCAATTCATTTTTGTCCCCTCACCTGCAGTTACCCAATCCGGTACGGATCTACATCAAAAGTTAAACTTCAAACTGCCATAACTTTTGCACCGTAGCTCCAATCGACGAGCCATAAAGACAGGCCGATAGAGCACTTCAAGCACTGCAAATTCTAGATCATAATCTCCCATTTGTAATAACATCAAGCATACTCTTTTTTAGTAGCATTAAGGCATCTGTTGGTCCTTTAAAGCCGCGTCTGGCATACATTAACCATTAAACTTGGCATGTTAACAAGCCATGATCACTGCTCAATAAATGTGTAGGCTCCAAAGAAGCTTAACTTGCATTTCTCTGCTCATTTTTCGATCATGAAAGTGGAGCAGCACGACATCCACCCCCTCTGAACTTGCACAGCCTCCTGGTTGTGCTAACTGCACTTCAATCTACATCTGCTATAGGTACCTTAAGCTCTTATTATCATCAAACTCACGTAACTGGTAAACATATGAGAAATAAAATAAGGCTTATACCCTACTATCAATGTTCTAGCTTAAGCATTAGGTAGCTGCCCATCAAAAATCTTTGAACTGTATTTGTCGTATCTCCAAAGCATTCAATCATGGAAAACCTGTTTAGTGAACCTCGCCAGACTCAAGTGCTCAAGTTAATGATGCACACGGCTTGACCATTAAGCTCGCTTTAGGGAACCCTGCCAAGCTCAAGTATGCCCTACTTTGTTTGTACACGGAATGGCCGTCAAGTCCTTTAATTTAAGTTCTAGTAGCAGAACCAACTCAAAATATGTGAAGATACTTCATCAATTGTCCAAAGAAGTCAAGTGGAAGCCAGCCATGTAGTCTTATTGAATGCATAACCAAAAACTCTTTTGACTTACACTAAATCTAAAAAACAAAACCTGTACCATGCAACCTACTACAAGAGACATCTGGTATCCTTTGAATTTGCAACTTTCACTTCAGTAGCCCCCATTATTGAATGGAATAATAAGGAATTACCCACACACTGGAGCATCATAGTATCCCACATGAGCGTACATTTCCCGTATCAATCAACATCAAGAATTTTTGGTGCAAATATGCTACCCCTGGTTTAAATAGCACGCAATTACTATGCATACTTAACAGTATCCATCCATACTGAATTTTCTTATGAGTGTCCTTAGAATCTCTTGGATCAAACACCATTGAGACCACATAGCATTGATGGGCTCCGCAATATACTAGAGCTTCACCTGAAGCATAGTGTAGCACCCATATCTCATAAACTTTTGGCAACTTAATCTCGTTACCATCAAGCATTAAAGAATTCAGACTCCCTTTTACTGGCAGCCAAGACATTACTAACATGCTTCTTTCCCCTTGCTCGTAACACCTTGCTCCCCTTTGCTTCTTTATGCCTCGGTTGGAGAATGAGAGAGAGAGAGAGAGAGAGAGAGAGAGAGGGAGATTTCCCTTCTTCCTTTGCTCACCGAGGACACGTCTTCTTTCTTCCTTGCTTCACAACCCTTGATGCATTCATGTCTTCCTCGCACCTTCTCTTTGTCGTGGCTTGAGAGAGTGAGCCTGAAAATCCCCCTTCTTCTTCTCTCATTCAATAATCCTCCTCCTCGATGCTTTGGTTGGAGAACGAGAACGAGAGAGAGAGAGAGAGAGAGAGAGAGAAAAAGAGAGAGCTTCACCTTCTCCGAGCTTCTCGATCTTGTCCCTCTCGTTACCTCTCTCCTTGCCTTCCTTCGTTCCTCCTTGCCTTGCTTCATCGACCCCCCCTCCCGTTCTCCCCTCTCGTTACCTCTCTGCTTGCCTACCTTCGTTCCTCCTTGCCTTGCTTCATCGACCCCCCGTCCCGTTCATGCTTCCTTCTTTCCCCCCCGTATATTATCCCCTAAAAATAGCCCTCTCATTCCTAAGCAGTGGCATCGCCGTCATTGACGTGGTGCGGGATCAAGACCGAATGACGTGGCAGGTCGTGCCGCAAAAGTTGACTCCGACAGTGCCGAACTTTGGCGCCCCGACCTCCTAAGAATTTTTCGCTTCTTGGCCCTGCTCGTTTGAGCGCCTCCCAAGGAGCTATGACTCCCTTCCTTCCTCTCTGCGCCGCCTTCCCTGCTCGCCCGCCATGCCTCCTCTTTCCATTTCTATTTTTCTCTCTTTCCCACTATTAAGCTTGGGCGGCCAGCCGTTTTGGCTTATGGGCGGCCTTGCCTTTGGGTTTATGGACGGCCTTGCCTTTAATTTGGGCAGCCATCCCTTGGGTGACCATTGAACCTTAGGTGTATATTGGGCGGCCCCACCTTTTTACCTTGGGTGGTCCTCCTTGGAGTGTCCATAAGCAAAGCCCTTGTGGACAATCATTTTTGCAAGCATGGTTGCATGCATATAACCCAGAGCCTCTTTGCCGTAGCCTTTTTGGGCATATCTCAAAACTAATGCTCTTTAAAAGGCACCTTTTTAACTGAACATCGTGATCGTACGAGCACCACATTTGGCATACACATCGGCTAAGGAATTTCCCATTATGGCATTTAGCATGCACACCGGCCACCCTTGACTGACAATATCATCCCGATTTCAAAATTTATCCTACTCAGCCGTGCCGGCAACTGACACCAGCCTCAAGCCATATTATCTCATGAACCGGGACTCAGTCTGATGAGCCCTTAATTCCTTTAGACTTCTCAAGCTGCATAGAATGCATACAAATCCAATTGAGGCTGTAAAATTCCCAGATGGCACACCATCTGAGACGATCGACCAGGCATGGAACTGGCCCCTGAGAAAATTTAATCTGGTTCCCTCAGCTACAGTTGCACAATCCGATACGGATCTGCATCAACTTAAACTTCAAACTGCCATAACTTTGCACCGTAGCTCCAATCGACGAGCCACAAAGACAGGCCGATAGATCAATTCAAGCACTACAGTTCTAGATCATAATCTCCCATTTGTAATCGCATCAAGCATACTCTTTTTTAGCAGCATTAAGGCATATGTTGGTCCTTTAAAGCCGCATCTGACATACATTAACCATTAAATTTGGCTTGTTAACAAGCCCTGATCACTGCTCAATGAATGTGTAGGCTCCAAAGAAGCTTAACTTGCATTTCTCTACTCTTTTTCCCATCATGAAAGCGGAGCTTCACGACAGCGCATCAAGGAGGAGATTGATAAGGAGGTTGAGTTTATCTACGAGATAGAACACACCGACTGGGTATCTCCCATTGTGATAGTGCCTAAGAAGAATAAAAAACTATGAGTGTGTATGAATCTAAAGAAGGTTAATGCTGCCATAATAAGGGATAATTATCCCTCACCTATTACAGACCATGTCTTGGAACCAGTGGCAAGTAAGCGTGCATACTTCTTTTTAGATGGATTCTCAGGATATATCCAACTCACCATTTCTCTTGAAGATCAATACAAGACAATGTTTGCCATAGAATGGGGTATATATGCATATAGGGTGATGCCTTTTGGCTTGAACAATGCCCCAGCTACCTTTCAGAGATTCATGGAACATGCATTTAAGGAATACGTGAGGATATTCTTGGAGATATACATGGATGACTTATGTGTGCACTCTCTCTTGAGAGGTGAACTTACAGAGCACGCAAAAAAGTGTTCAAGAAGTGAAAGACTTACAAGATCTATCTTAACCCATAAAAGTGCATATTTATAGTTAGACAAGGCAGAATCCTAGGACATATTGTCACGAAGAATGGCACATCTACCAACTTGGACAAGATGAAAGTAATCGTAGAGTTTTCTAGATCAAACAATGCAAAGCAAGTACAATGCTTTATGGGACACTGTGGCTACTATAGTAAGTTTATACACATGTATGCAGTCATTGCACAATCCCTGTACAGACTTATAGTAGCCTTTGTGTGGATGAATGAGTGTGAAGAATACTTTGAAAATTTGAAGAAAGCACTCATATCCGCTCTAGTATTGAAAGCACTAGATTGGAAAAAGATCTTTCATGTTAATATTGATGCTTTGGCATTTGCTATTGGATGCATCTTGGCCCAGCCAGGAGAAGGAAATATGAATTTCCCAGTTTGCTATGCCAGCAGGCAGCTTAATAGTGCTAAAAAGATCTACACAACCATGAAGAGAGAGGGGATGGGGATGATATATGCTGTTAAGAAATTTAGGCATTATCTCCTTGCAAACAAATTTTTATTTTTTACCAATCATCAAGCCCTCCTATACCTGGTAAACAAACCATGCAATACCGAAAGAATTGTACAATGATTCATCGTATTGCTAGAGTTTGATTTTACTATCATGGTCAAAAAAAGGAAAGATGCATCTTCGAGAAGATCACCTTTCTAGACTACCAAATGGAGAAGCTCCAGAAGGGGTAGACGATGACATCCCGGACGCATATCTTTTCAACGTTGAAATGATACCAAAATGGTCTCAGAAGATAGTCAATTTACTATCATATGGAGGTAGTTCGATAGAGCGGGACAAGAAAGTAAAAGACGATCGGTTTCATAATCATAGTATTTCAAATTACTTGTGGAGGACTTTGTATCATTTAGGCTCGGACAACATTTTGCGGTTATGCATAAGTCCGGAGGAGTACGATTACTATATCTTAGAAGAACATGTTTAGGACTTAGCATTTCATTGCTCACAAAAGAAAACATACTAGTGCTTGTTGCAACAGTTAGGAGTTTTTTGGCTAGATATGCACATTGATGTTCAGGAGTACATTACTAATTTTGTGATCTACAAAGTGGTTTAGAACATGCTATACTATTTCAAGTGACAGTTGCACCAAAATGGAGCCAATACATAATTGACTATCTGACAACGAGGACATTTCTTGAAAATACCTCTAGGGCATGACAAAGGGACATAGAAATAGAGGTTCAAGATTTTGAACTAATTGAACATCAACTGTATAAGAGAGGAAAGGGTAATCAACGCAAGATATGTGCAATCAAAAGCATGTATTTACCAATCCCAGAGTAGGCACATGAAGGACTCAGAAGGTCATTTTTTAGGGGATACGACGACAAAATTTGTCTTAACCGTAGGAATAATGTGGCCTACATTACACATGGACGCTGACAAATACACTAGGAGATGTGATGCGTGTCAGCGTACCAAAGTACCAATAAGGAGAGATGAGTTTCCTCTAAGGCCAATGATGGAAGCCAGAGCTTTTTCTAAGTGGGGTATAGATTTTGTGGGACCAATTTCACCCCCCGCTTACAAAAGTGATGCCCAATATATTATGTGGCTATGGACTATCTCACAAACTGGACTGAAGCTAAGGCCACACAGAAATGCATGAAAAGGGAATCACCATGTGGAGAAGGAGGAAGGGCTTGAAAACAAGCTAGAGCTTGGGAGGGGGAGTGTAGGATGACAGGAAGAGGTGTCACTAGTAGATGCCGCTAAGACAGAAGAGGATTTCTCTCAGAGGAAGTTGTGCAGGGCCAAAAGCAATGAGGGGCATCAGAGAAAGATACTCGCATTGCTGAGGGGTGGCTGGAAGGTAATGAAAGGTTGGTAGAAGATCACCAAGCAAGGGGAGTGAAGGAGCAACACCTGCAGGGACCACCTTGGGATGCTAACATATAAAAAAAGGCCAAGAACTATCAGCTACAAAGGTCATGAGGGGTGTTAGGAGCTGTTGAGAAAGGCCGTGAGTTGGAAGTCGCTCAGGAGTAGTTGCAAAGGGGCATTCTCTTGTGTGGTGCACTTGGTGCTACCAAATAGAGCAGGGCCACCACTTGAATGGGAGGGTGAAGAGTGCTATAGGAATGCTGCATGGAGGAAACTTAAAGGGGTGAGCACTACCACAAGGGAGTGGAGGACCTGGCAAGTCGCTAGAGAAAAGCAGCGCATAAGGAAACTAAGCCATGGTTCTACAAAGGGGGCTATCAACAAGGCCTAAGGAGTGAATTGGTATTTGGGTATTGCAGAGAGAAGAAAGGGGTACGCCTTCTAAGGAGACAACCAACTACACTAGTAAAAGAAGAAAAGGGGGTGCAAATTGTTAACACTCAGAAGGAGTTGTCAGCTTGCTCTTTATTATTAAACCATACTTTATCTTATCTTTCTCTTGCCTTGCCTTCATTAAAAAGCCGTCATAATCATACCTACATAGCTCTCTTTTATGCAAAAGGGTGATGAACACAGGTTTTGGTAAAGGACTCGGGTATAAATGGTGTTGGGATTTTGTCTCTCGATGTATGGGTGGTTTCATGTGTGCTTCTACTAGTCTCTCTCCTCTACAAGTTAAATAATCATCTCATTGCTACTCTATTCTCATATTATGCCATCTCTACAATACACACTCTTATAGCTAGGCACCACAGGTGTTCTCGACTACACGAAAACCACTCTGACAACGGGTCCATGTGCCTCATACCAGTGCCCATGATATCTTCAGGATGAAAAAGTTGGCACTTGCAAAACCATAGTCCTTGTTGGAAAAATTCAATGAGGGGGCCATGGCAAAAGCTGAGAAGGCACTTTGTGGCAACACAATGAACCGATCAAGATGAGTTAGACTATCAATGTCTTTGCTAGCACAACTATTGTGGAAGGTGAGTGTAAATCATAATACACATTCATTAGATGGCTTTGTGGTATCTTGCTTAAAAATTAGTTTATCTTTACGTTGTGTAGTATAAAAGGAGTTTGATGTAATGTAATGGCTCAAAATGCTTTTTTCTTTTTGCTAAGGACAATAGAGAGTACCTTTCAAGAGAACCAAATTACAAAGGAAGCTATAACTTGGCGCAAAAAGAGACTGAAAACTTATTCATTTGGAAGGGATTGGAGATAGCGGCCATTGCCAATCCAAAGAACAGCGACTTTTGAAATTGTATTTCATTTGTGGGTTGGGGAGAGAAGGGAGAGAAGGGATGCAAAATGATCCCCTTTAGAGTGTCCGAGGTTGCACACGTACACGTAAACCCTATGGAGTAAGCATTCTTTGCTTTTGAATGTATTATTTTTTACTGATTATCTAAGATTGTATCCAATGAAACATTGTAGGAAATATCATTTAGTTGACATATTGGCCAAGGATGAGATTTCCATGACGGAGACATCTATTCTAACTCAAGAGAAGCCATTCTCGTAGTGGCTGAGAATGCACGTCTATTGGTGGTACCTAGAAATGTGGGTGCAGTATCATTAGAGAACAAGATCATATATATGATTGCAATGTTGTTAATGCTTGAAGTGCAGGGGTGTATTGAGCTTGGCAAAGAAGATGGAGGATGAGTCCACATACGTACTGCACACGATTATGGCCTATCTCTGGAGAGGCAATGCAAGCTTTCCGACAAGACCACTTTTGCAAGGCTTTTGTGCAATAATGCAAGCCACACACAACGGAGAGGAGAGTTGCACTATGTGATGCCTACTATACAAGTATTCAACTATTGATTTTTATTGGGGTGTGTGATTCATATTGTATGTTTTGGTTAATGGAGACAAAATTGTAATTTGTAGATGGTGGTTGGACACCCTCAAGAAAAATTTGTGTAGTCCATATCCCAAGCATCCCAGTGATGCATGGGTGGAGTTTGAGAGAGAGGAGAGTGGGATCCATCCCGATGAGTGGAAACACAAAATTCATGGTAAGGATGCGCGGAGCTACTTTCCATAGTTCTTGGACTATGTTGATTGTGAGTTCCCCAAAATGGAGTGAAAGCATACAAGGATAAGTTATCTCCTTCTTATGCAATCAATGTGTTACTCAGTTGTGGATAGTGACTTCACTATTGTTTTCAAGACTTTTAGCATTACACAAGAAAGTTAGGGGGAAGAGAAGAAGGGAACGTGTCACCATCAATCAACATCTCAATGCCTTTCTCCTAGCACGGCCAAGGGACGTCCAAACCAAAATGCAACAGCTATAGAACCATCAAATGGAAATAAGAGAAGATCCGTAGTCATTGAAGAATTGGAGGAGTTATCAGAAGAGTAGCAGATTGAACGAAACAAACAACAAGGTGGCGGTTCAAATTTCTCATCAGGGTGACACTGAGTATGCTTAGAATCATGTAGTTCGAGTCCATCTCATGGTTCAAGATCCAAGGGTTTGATATGCACCACCTCCATCACTACTCGGCAAAGCAAGGGTAGCCACTCACTTTCAATGATGCCTTCTAAACGACTTAGTTCCTTTCCACTAGGTAAGAAAATACAACTAGAAGTCAATGCATGATGTCTAAATGAAAATGGTTCCCAACAATTGATAACATTTTGGATGTGAAGCAGTCTTAGAGCACTTGGAAACGGACATGGCAGAAATTGGGACTGTTGGGGTAGCTCCCATATATCTTGTAGTCTTTACTGATGTAGACTATCTATACAAAAGATGCTTATGGACCCAAAAAGTAGCCTTGAGTGAGTTTATGTCAATGCTTCATTATCTTATTTCTATTTTGAAGTCATTGGTCAATCTTCTTATGCAGGACCCTCGGAGTGATCCGTTGTTTAATGGGGTCCCTCTCTCACATCGACCAAATGTATCCTGATTAGTGGCTTGAGGGGTGTGACTTGAGTGGACATACCTACCGACACACTGCAACCTTAGCGATGGCACTGGAGGCATCCCCCATTGGAATGTATTCTCTACCAAAATTGCCACCAATGTGTTCACCCTAGTTGCAAAGTTCTTATTATTGGATGGTGCAGCTGTGGCGGCATGTCAAGCGGACCACTTGATACTCGTCACTAAGGAGGCTCCCATGTGTAATTTTCACCATCTTTGTACCATCTCCCTTTGAATTTTCTTGCTTACATATGTTGTTATCAACAATTTCATAGATTCAGTAAGTTCTAAACCATTTCTCTATGAGTTTCATGATAGATATGGTTGTGTTTCTATTTTAATGTAAACCATGTTGCAGGCTGAGACCTTGGTGCTAGCCATGTTCACATGTAGATTTGATGGGCTTCCAGTTGCTCCATTGTACGATTGCCAAGCCAAAGATGTGGCAGCCGACAATGATGGTTTTGATGTCGATAGTGATATGATCCAAAAACCATTTTGAGAGGCGTCATGGACTGCAAACCACATTTGAGCACTCTTTCAGCCTAGTGTGGAGAAGAGAGAGTTCTTTGGCTGGTAATTTGAGGAATGGTTGAAGTCTCTAGCTATAGTCATTGTATTGTCCAATAATGTACATGATATTCTACAAGTGGTTGTTCAGTACATTCACGTAGACTAGCAACGTATTTTTGGACTGCCTTGTTGGATGCAGTGGCTTAGCAATGAAGTGTAAGGATCTACAACGACATTGCATCAGCATCGAGCAAGACTATAGTTTGTTTATGACACATATTTGATCATAATAGCGGCTTCCAAGTGGACTCTTTACTTCGGATACTTTTCACGTCTAGCATAGTCATAGCCACCCACATTGAACCCATCACATTCCCAGGTGTCTATGGTGCCATCTATTCCACCCTGAGTAGAAAACCAACTGTAGTACCTGGTTGGCCATACCACATCTAATCACTCCATACGCCACTCTTTCCCTCGCTACCTATGGGCCCCCCACTGGAACGACCACCACCAACATGGCTGCCACTAGAATTGCGGCCATCAAGAACCTAAAACCCATGTTGTATGGTTTGTTTCATATGAACTCGTTTTCTATGTAACTCTACCTACAAACTTTATATTTGTTTTTCTCACCATATTTAAACTTTGCAAAGGATCACTTTTGATTTTTTGATTAGTGAGATTAGCACTAGGGTTGTGTGGGCATGAGCCACTTTTGTGACTATAAGAAACTTTTTTCTAAATTCTCGTTCTCATGGACCACAAAAAACCTCATGAAACCCTTTCAGAGATTTGTTCTTAGGGCATGTAGGGAGTTGAAAAACAATAGAACTAAATATTTTTATGTAAAATTATTATTTTTCAAGAGCCATCTTTTAGTGCAATTGAATAAAAATTACTCAAAAGTTTTGATACCCATGTAGACCCCTTAAAAGCCTTCAAAGCACATTGAAACTTTTTTGAAAAACACATGGATGTGTACAATGAGAATCTATGCATACACTATTTTTAGAAAAAAAACTTTTCCACTTGTTTTAGGGCTCAAATATGTGTATGATGTTAAATTTAGAAGCCAGTTTTGTGGCTTCTTACTACTTTTAGAAAATTACAATTTTTAATTTTACACTTTTTTGGGATAAATAGTATACTAGAATTTTCCTCTATGTCATACAATCTTAATGGTATCCTATAATAATGGTTTCTTGAAAAATAGATAGTCCTAGGTAAAATTTTATAGAATGAGGTGCTAAGCCACTATTGTGGCTCAAGCCACTTAAGTGGCTCAACACAAACCTAGTGTTATTGCATTCATGATGTTAAATAATCCTTGGTTTGATGTGATTTAGCCAAATCTGTTTAATTTTGAAGTGATATTTTATCCAATGTCTTATTTTATTTAAAAAAAAGTCAAAGGACATGGTGCAAATGGTCTTGAAAATGAAGTCACTAAGGATTTCTTATAAAAAGCCCAAAATTCACAGTATCATTCATTCACAATTTTCTCTCTGTTCTTTTCACAAGCTTCACTTTCAGTCTTCTCCCATTCACACATTCATCCATTCCAAGGATAAATTATGGACAATGCGATCATAGTGGGTAAGCCTCTCAATGCTAGCATGGCTCTCAGCGTGGTCCATCAATCCCCCATGTTGACCCCATCAACCATGTGCACACCAATTACATTCTAAACATTGTGCATGCAATGAATAATTTATGTGCAACACAAAGTGCACGCAACAACACGGAGGCTTTTGTTCCACCGATGATGCCACGAAGTTCCTATTGAATGCCATGTATGATCTTGATGAAAATGCACACCCAACCAAAGAGGATGTCAAGCAAGTTTCCATTATTTCCACAATGTAATAATGCTTTGGGGGTATCGCACCCCACAGGAGTGTGCAACCTTCAAGAGACAGGTGGAGGCTTGTGTAGAAGTGTGGATAACATACATTGCTATGCAAGGTCAAGACAATGGAGCCAACAATGGAAACCATGAGGATGATGACAATGACAATGACACCAACGATGACACTAGCGACGACAACAACTAGATTTTTCCACTATACCCTAGCGTTAGAAAAATAAGCTGGGGAACCCTGTGGCCATTTGGCAATATTGTACTCCGCATCTATGTTTTTGCAGTTTTTGTTTCAAATTAAGATGTTTACTTTCAACCCTTTCAATATCAGTTTATATGGGTATGTTTCACCCATCTTTCAATGTTGTTCATTTTTATTGCTTTATCAGGGCAAAGTTGGTTTCAATTATTTTGGTTTGAAAAATCTTCCAATTTTCTTGTTGTGAATGATTCAGGTGTACCATTGTCCAATTGATAGCTAAACTTATTGCTCGACATAAAAAATGATATTTGAAAGAGAGAGAGAGAGAGAGAGAGAGAGAGAGAGAGAGAGTCTAATGATACGGGTGTGTTTTTGTCATTGTGTATGAGTGTGCATGAGAGAGGCAGAAGAGAGGAGATTTTCAGATAATGAATGTTTGAGCTCATTGGATCCTTTAGTTTGATCAAGGGAAAATTTGAGAGAGAGAGAGAGAGAGAGAGAGAGAGAGAGAGAGAGAGGATGAGAAAGAAAAAAGAACGGATTCTCAACTCTCTAGGGTTGAGAGATAACTCGAGGAAAGGGAGAAAGTTAGAGAGCATAGGGGGTGAAGGTGAATCTCTCCATAGCTTGGTTTTGGTGTAGCATGTCAAATCTGAGCTTGGAAAAGGAGAGAGAGCGACAAATGGATATGAGAAGAACAAAAAATTACTCTTGCATCTAGAGAGAGTGAAAATGCATTGAAGCTAGTAGAGAGAAGGGACGAGCCAGATCTAGGGGAGAGAGAGAGAGAGAGAGAGAGAGAGAGAGAGAGAGAGAGAGAGAGAGAGAGAGAGAGAGAGAGAGAGAGAGAGAGAGAGAGAGAGAGAGAGAGATTGGAGGAAGGAAAAAAGATCCTTCAATGAGGAGTAATGATGGTAGGACGTTTTTAAAGTTAGCCCCACTTTTTCAGTGATGGTTGTCACAAGAGGACCCTATAAAAAATGGGGAAATTTTAAAAATGTGGAAGATTTTCTCAATTTTTATCCATTTTGTGAAATAAAAAGGCCTGCATAGATTTGTGAGTTTGACCCCTGTTATCTGGACTCTTACAAACCCAGCATTTTGTACACATGACACCTCCCCATTCGTCCATTTCTTAAACACATTGATTAGGCTTGGGCAAATTAAAGGGAACAAGGAGACTCCATTTAGGCCCTAATGGTTACAAAATAGTGTTCCATGATTGTATCCCACCCTCAAGAATAGCCATGCTACTTGGTGTCTTGTCAAATAAGTAAAATAAATGCCTAAAACACAAAATAAACTATAGAATGACATTGGGAGTTCACTTGAGATACATGAACTTTAACATCTCTCTCTCTCTCTCTCTCTCTCTCTCTCTCTCTCTCTCTCTCTCTCTCTCTCTCTCTCTCTCTCTCTCTCTCATTTTTAACGGTTCGGATGCATCAAATTTGTACTTTATTCCTTCCCAAAAGCAACACAATGACACCTATAGAAAGGACTTATTTTCACATAGAAAAGACAAAATTCATGTTGCTCTCTCTAGGTTTAGCCAATATATTACCTATGATGTAAACACTTACATTGTCATGGATATGGAAGAAATTATTTTAATGGGGTGCTTTGGTCATAGATTGTAACATTAAAACTTTCTTTATACTTTCAAAATTATTTATTACATTTTTCAGTCCATGCAAACATTGTTCTTAATCCATTCAGAGAGAGGCACTTCTCTATCATACTTTGGTCTAGGCAGCTCAACAACAATTTTAAATGTCTCTAGATGTGTAGAAATGCAATTTTTAGAAAGTGTATGGCCAAGTATATTATCTTGATATCCATAAAAGGACAAATTTCAAGATTAAGCCAAATACTTTAAAATGTTTTATATGGTATAATTAACCAAGGAATGTACACAAAGGTTATCCTTATAGGTCTTTAGAAAATTGTGTGGATACTCTTTAAAAGCATGGCTCATCAACCACTAAAAGGTTTTCAACAGCTTGGTCAATCCAAAATACATAACTCAATAGGCAAAAATGACCCATAATGTTGAAAAGGTACTCTTGTGTTGATACTTAGGCTTAATTATGTGTTAGTATATCCCATAAATCCCTCCCTTAATGTTACAAGGGGTAGTTCCTCTCTAGACACAACCACACACAACACTGTCCTTGAGCTTTTTTTGGGTGTGCCCGAAGGGAGAGCGAGATCTATGCACAGCAATGTGTGATTTATGTGTCATGTGATTTGTAAACCAATGCTAGCATAGGGGGCTTCTTGGTACTCACATGTGCTAAACTTAGTGGAAACATTTGGCGATCATCCTGAATAAAAAATTAGTGTGGATGTTGGTGCCAAAAATCTATGTACATGTGACATTTTAAGCTATGCTTTCTAGGTTCTCAAACTATATCAGAAGGTCATTTTACTAGAGTTTTGCATCATTTTGTTATTCACATGCTAGACCGCTTTGTTTAGTCAATGGGGTGATTAAAGCTATGGAAACCATCTTAATATATACTAGACAGAACTTTGCTAGCAAGGAGAAGAGGTTGTTTATTTCGTGGTGAAGTGTATGTCTATAGGGATTTCATTTTATCTTGAATGCATATGCTATGGTTGATTTTTGAAAGGTGGATCCCTAGGGGCTATAGCTTCTTCTCATATCCCATTTGACCTAATTCTCTATTGATTTTTCCTACAAGATCCACTTGTATGTATCTTGTGAAACTACCAATTGAGTTTCCCTTGAGCCATCTTGCATTGTTCTACTTCTATGTAGTGTTTTCTCAAAGTTGTTATCCATGAGATTATCGGGCAGAGCACTAGCAAACAAACTAATATGTAGAAGGCCACTCCTCAGTGTACATTTTTTCCATGCACATATTGAATCTACACTATCCTTAACTTTTTCCTTGTCAAAATAAACCGGTGTCTTTGGTATGTAACTCATACCATGCTCTGGAATAAAAAGTAGCTTCATCACTCTAAATTTGTATTATACCTTCTCATTATTTTAATAGCATAGAGAAAGAAAATCATAAGCATATTTAGTGCATGTCTTTTGAGACTCTCTCTACTATTTTTCCTGCAGTCTCATCACCATATCTCAATCAATAAGCTAGTAACATTTATGTGCACAACAATCAATGCATGAAATCCTTTGAACTAATTTGGTTGATAGATAGATGTGAAAAGTTGGTGGTTCTCTCCCCTGTTGTATCCTCTTGATGAAGTGTACCATCTCTTCTTTGAGAAATGGACATTAACCTCATCATCTATATTTTCGAGATTATCATCATGAATGGCATCTCCACATCCACTCTACATGTCATCAATGGGAACATATCATTTTTATCACTAAATACATATCCACATTTAGTATGCATGTCATCAATAAAAAGAAATCTAGAGATCCGACATTACAATAATTGGATACATCTCTACATCCAACCAGCATGTCATCAACATGAAGAAAGCATTCGAGATTAAGAAGAGGATGGGGTTTAGGAGGGCTTCTTAACTTGCCATGAGATTATGGAAATGATTAAACTTTTGACGAACAAGTGTACACCATGTGTGCAAGAATGTTGGGATTTCCCAAACAAAAGGAGGTGTATTATTTTATGAGTTTTGGGCTTCCATAACTTCTACATAAAATCTCCAAGTTGAGGAAAGCTCATAGAGTCTACACACCGAGCTCTTTTCGTAAAATATGCTACATGATATAGTTTGTTCCGCTAGACTTTAAATTTTATTTTAGAGGAAAATTTTGAACTCAAATTAATTAGCCGGTTTTCGTGTTTGAATTCAAAAGGTATTCTTTGATTACTTTCCTAATACTAAAGATTTGACTCATGTACACTCCTAATAAAAAGGCCTTCCTAGAGCCCATTCTCTTCCCAATGAATCGACTCCCATTCAACATTGTTACCTATTCAATGGGCCACCTCACAGAATGATGCTACCCAACTCAACAAATTCTCAATGCTTGCATTTACTCTTTTGATATCCACATCCACACAATCATTACCCAATTTCTCAAAATTGATGTAATAATGTGGCAATACATATAAGATGGTCCCATCTTTCACATTTCTTATCATTATCTCCTCCTTTAAAAAAGCCCTCTGATTTCTTTAAGATTCGCATATTAATTTTCATGCTCTAGGTTGTACCTATTGGTATTGCATCAGTATTTAGAGGATCCACGTGATCCCCTTACTCATCACAAGTGTAGCTTTCATTTAGGCCAATCAAGTTCTCCTCATTCATTGTGCTAGACTACAAGAGAAGCTTTGGGCATCAAATAGCACTCCACGGTGAATCTTGAGGAGATGTAGCATCCATTGTTGGAGAAGGTACGATCACATCCTTCAAACATTTTTCCACATGAGTGACACATTTCCTTGCCCCATCTTTGTAATGCCACAAGTGGCATTTGGATCTGTTCTACACACAACCAACGCTAACACTTTCATTGTCACATACCGTATGCACTATCTCCCAAGATTCAAAGGCCACCCATTAAATGAAAAAGAGGATCCACATGATCCTCTTACTTGTCACAAGTATAGCTTTCATTTGGGCCAATCAAGTTCTCATTCATTGTGCTAGACCACAAGAGAAGCTTTGGGCATCAAATAGTACTCCACAATGAATCTTGAGGAGATGTAGCATCTATTGTTGGAGAAGCTTGGACCACATCCTTCAAACATTCCTCCACACGAGTGACACATTTCCTTGCCCTATCCTTGTAATGCCACAAGTGGCATCTAGATCTGTTCTACACACACAACCAATGCTAACAGTTTCATTGTCACATACCATATGCACTATCTCCCAAGATTCAAAGGCCGCCCATCAAATGAAAAACATGAACTTGTTAGATCCATAGTCCATATATTTTTTGAATAAAAATAAGAGTTATACTCTCTTGTAAATGATTATTCCAAACAAAGAAAATGAGGCATATAGATATTATAAATCCACAAATTGTAAGCACAATGAGCCAAGTGGTTGACCCTGTTTTGATGCCACATTCCTCAAGAGAGGTTAGCTTGGGCGCGTGGTGAACCTTGTAAAAATGTAATCACTACTCAATTTGAGACGAGCTTTGACAAGCCATGTACCTTGACCGTAGTTTACACAAGTAGTGGCCTTTCTTCTAAAGAGAGGTTAGCTTGAGTGCGTGGTGAGCCTTGTAAAAATGTAATCACTACTCAATTTGAGACAAGCTTTGACAAGCCATGTACCTTGACCATAGTTTACACTAGTGGCCTTTCTTCTAATGACCTAGCTTAGGCAAGTGGTGGATCTTCAGCCTATGTTGGAAAAGCGGGGACCTTAAATACCAACTCTACTCACTCTGAGAGAACCTTGGGAAGGTGATTGAATTTTGTTTTCTTCATGGTTCCATGGCGGCTGTTTTTGGGCCTTGAAACCAAACCACCCTTGCTACAATAGTGCATAGGTTGGTGGAAAAGTGGTGAAACTTGAAACCAAAGCCCCTTTGCGACAACAAAGCATACAGGTTGAACAAGTGGTAGATCTTGTATCAACGGAAGAGGGTGAAGCTTGCTTCTCTGTATGTTTTAATGGAGCCTAGCTTGGACCTTGCTTCTCCTCATGCTTGAATGCAGCCTAGGTTGGAACCTTGAAACCAAACTCGCCATGCTACAACAAAGCATAGGATGCAACCCAAACCTACCATGCTACAGAGCATAGGTTGTTTGAACCTTGAGAGAAAATGCCCCATGCTGCAACATATCATAGATTGGACCTGGAGACCAAACCACCCATGTTGTAATAGATCATAGGTGGTGGACCTTGTTTTAACGTTTCCATGCATCAGTTGAGGTTCACTGCAACCTCCTCTCTCTCCAATAGATTAACTGTGGTCGTCTCTACCTAGGAAAATCCTTCCGTCTCTGCGGCTGCCAGTCAGAAATCTCTGCCCAACATTGATCCTGCTGCTGACTCTCACTCCTTTCCTGTGTTGCCTGCTGTCTGGCAGCCTGCTATAAGCCTCTGCGTCATGACAGAGAAGGTCTAGTTCTCCGCTGTGCAACCTGTCTCCTCAATCCCTTGGGGCAATCTTTCACTAGATGCATGACAATGACCCCACTCCTTTGTGCTCTAATGACACCCATCAACCCAAATAAAACAGAATCTCAAAAACTCATTGAGGGGGGGAACCGCCACCTTTATAGAGGTAACAAATGACTGTAATTGAATGGAGGACTCAAGAAGTGTACCCATTTTAACTGTAACCGTCATCCCGAGTGGAAGGAGTGAAGGTCTTGTCAAAGACAACTACAGGGAGTTCTACATAGCCCTTAGCTACCAACCAAGCTTTGTTTACTTGTCAAAAGACAGCTACAGGGCGCTCTCGCCTTGTACTTCATCTTGTAGATCCAGCGGTACGAATCATTTCTCTCTCCATTTCTTTCTCTCCGCAAGCTACCCTCTCTTCTCATCTCAAACCATTCCAAAGAACTCTTTGACTAACAATCTGATCGTGAATTTTCTGCGTCCTGCATAATGCCACATCCCTTCGAGATGTAAGCATATCCTTCAAGACAAAAGCATAGGTGATGTCATGTTTTCTCCCATGTTGATGTCTTGCGTACTGCCACATCCCTTCATGATGTAAGCATAGCCTTCAAGACCAGAGCATATGTGAGTTCATCTGGCAAGACATCCTCACTTCGCATCCGAGGAAAACAGCCCAGAGCTTTCTCACCCTGCCCCTGTTCAGCATATCCTGCAATCAGTGCATTCCAAGAGTCAACATTCCGGACAGGAAGCTCCTCAAGCACTTTTTGTGCTCTCTCAAGTACCCCACACTTGGCATACATGTCGACCAAGGCATTGCCGAGCGCAATATTTTTTTCCAACCACCCCTTACAATCAATATCATCATGAATTTTTTTGCCCATATCAGCGTCTTGTATAGTGCCACATGCCTTCAAGATGCAAGCATAGGTGATTTCATCTGGAGAGACACCCTCACTTCGCATCCGCTGAAAACAGCCCAGAGCTTTCTCGCCCAATCCCTGTTGGGTATATCCCGCAATCAAAGCACTCCAAGAGACGACGTTTCGTACAGGCAGCTCTTCGAGCACTTTCTGTGCTTTCTTAAGTACACCACATTTGGCATACATGTCGACCAAGGCAATGCCAAGCATGGCATTTTGTTCCAACAGCCCCTGGATATTAATATCATCATGAATAATTTGGCCCATATCAGCGTCTTGCATAGTGCCACATGCCTTCAAGATGCAAGCATAAGTGATTGCCTCTGGGGAGATGCCCTCGCTTCGCATCCGCTGAAAACAGCCCAGAGCTTCCTGGCCCTGCCCATGTTGGGCATATCCCGCAATCAGTGCATTCCAAGAGACAACATCCCGGACAGGAAGCTTCACAAGCACCTCTTGTGCTTTCTGCAATACACCACATTTGGCATACATGTCCACCAACGCAGTGCCAAGCACGGCGTCTTTTTTCAACAGCCCTTGACTAACAATATCATCGTGAATTCTTTTGCCCATATCAGCATTTTGCGTAATGCCACATGCTTGCAAGATGCAAGTGTAGGTCATTGCATCTGGAGAGGCACCCTCGCTTTGCATTCGCTGAAAACAGCCCAAAGCTTCCTCACCCAACCCCTGTTGAACATATGCCGCAATGAGTGCACTCCAAGAAGCAACATCCCGGACAGGAAGCCCCTCAAGCACTTCTTGTGCTTTCTGAAGTTCACCACATTTGGCATACATGTCCACCAAGGCAGTGCCAAGCACAACGTTTTTCTTCAACAGCCCCTGACTAGCAATATCATCATGAATTCTTTTGCCCATATCAGCGTCTTGCATAGTGCCACACGCCTTTAAGATGCAAGCGTAGGTGATTGCATCTGGAGAGATGCCCTCGCTCCGCATCTGCTGAAAACAGCCCAGAGCTTCTTGGCCCTGCCCATGTTGGGCATACCCCGCAATCAATGCACTCCAAGAGATGACATTCCGGACGGGCAGCTCCTCAAGCACTTTTTGTGCTTTCTTAAGTACGCCACATTTGGTATACATGTCCACCAAGGCATTGCCAAGCACCACATCTTTTTTCAACAGTCCCTGACTAACGATATCATTGTGTATTCTTTTACCCATATCAGCGTCTTGCATAATGCCACATGCCTTCAAGATGCAAGCATATGTGATTGCATTTGGAGAAATGCGCTCGCTTCGCATCCGCTGAAAACAGCACAAAGCTTCCTCGCCCTGCCCGTGTTGGGCATATCCCGTAATCAGTGCATTCCAAGAGACGATGTCGCGGACAGAAAGCTCCTCAAGCACTGTTTGTGCTTTCTGAAGTAGACCACATTTGGCATACATGTCAACCAAGGCATTGCCAAGCACGATGTCCTTTTTCAACAATCCCTGACTGACAATATCATTGTGAATTCTTTTGCCCATATCAGGATCTTGTGTAGTGCCACATGCCTTCAAGATGCAAGTGTAGGTGATTGCATTTGGAGAGATGCCCTCTCTTTGCATCTGCTGAAAACAGCCCAAAGCTTCCTGGCCCTGCCCCTGTTGGGCATATCCCGCAATCAATGCACTCCAAGAGACGACATCCCGTACAGGAAGCTCATCAAGGACTTGTTGTGCTCTCACAAGTGCACCGCACTTGACATACATACTGACTAACGTGTTGCCTAAGTATGTGTTCTTTTCAAGTAACCCGCTATCGCAAATATGAGCATGTATCCTAGTGCCTTGGTACAAATCCTTCTTCTTAGCACAATCCTTAAGAGAGCCCACAAAAGAAAAACTCATTCTCTTCCTCTCCCTGTTTGCTTGTGTAGCGCATTTTGCTGCTTTCTTGGCGCTGCGCTGTGAACACGACATCAGTGGTGCTTAGAAAGAAAACGAATCGAGTGTGACGCGCGCGCCCAAAACCAGAGGTTCTTAGCTTCACCAGAACAGTGGCACATTGCCCTCCCTTCTGCTATTGCTACGGGGTGGTGGCCTCCCATCGTGCACGCCTTTAGATCTCCTAATTTCCTTCCACGACACTAAGCAACAGAAGGCCGTCGGGAGCCGGGGCAGCGTGGGCCGTCCATCAGCGATTTCGAACCCAGGACCTCACAGTCAGGCTCACCCCGCACCCATGTTGTAGTTTTATAACCTTTTCTGGCCGGGTTAAAGGGGTTTAACTTTTGGCCGCGTTTAGTTTTAGGGAAAATTACCAAAATACCCCTCTAATTTGCCCAAAATACCCCTCAAATTTCAAAAATTCCCGAAATACCCCCAATATTTTGTCATAAATTCCCAAAATGCCCTTCAAATTCTCCAAAATTCTCAAAATACCCTTGGCTGTTAGAGTAAATTTCTCCAAAAATAAACTTTTTTTTAGGTCTTCACAAGAAGAGGGATTGTCTATTGTACATGATGCTAAAACTACAATTTAAGTTGGTTATGTAAGCTTTGGAGATGAATTGCTTCATTATTTTTAGACATAATTGCCGTTTTTGCGATGGTAATTGGTGACAAATTACATGCTGAGCACTCAAAAACGGATCTCAATTGTAAAAAACGAATGAAGATTAGAAAATCTTGAACAATCCAACCAAAATAGTTTCAAGGGTATTCTGGGAATTTTTGAAATTTGAGGGGTATTTTGGGAATTTTCTCAAATTAGAGGGGTATTTTGGTAAGTTTCCCTTAGTTTTAATAGGCATCTCACGGCTGCGATCTCCTCGCCTGTCGTGCGTGGACTTTCCAACCCTTGACCCCCCCCCCCCCCCCCCCCCCCCCCCCCCCCCCCTTCCCCCTTAATGCTACGTGTTACTTAGTGCTTAGGTCCTTCCTTGGTTCGTATTCACAACCTTCAGATTTTTTTCCGTGTAGCCTAATAAAAAATAAAGTGTGCCCCCTTGGTTCGCTATCACGTCGGGTCAGCCTATGGCTTGGGCCTTTTCCTGTCTATCACCTATGTTGTGTAGGCCACTTTGATTGGTGTAGAATGGTTTATTCGATGAAGGCCTGCTTTAATTAGCGCTCAAAGCAACCAAGTAAACATCGCATGTTTTGACAAAATGTTATCAGAGTTCATCATCGACCTTTTCCAGTTGAGTGAGAAACAAAAACCGTTTGTCAAAAGCCTCGAAGAGAATGGTGCGAAGCTTCCGAAGTACTTCATCAAAATTCTGCTCACGAACATTCATGATGTTCTTTCCCCTAAAAACAAGAGTCCTATAGGCAAGGAGAACAATGCCGGAAAAGGCATTAGACCAATCAAGTAAACACAAACGTAAGCATTGGGACTCGGCCTTTCCTTGAAGAGAATGTTGTTAAGCTCTTGAGTAATTTGTCAACCTGGACTGAGGAAGACGCAGCACATCACCCTTCCTCGCTCCTTCCCTCTCTCTCTCTCTCTCTCTCTCTCTCTCTCTCTCTCTCTCTCTCTCTCTCTCTCTCTCTCTCTCTCTGCAAGAGGTATGAAAAACGAAGGCACCATGAGAGAGAGGTTGAATATAGAAAGGAGTGTAGCCACAAGGAAGGTGATCGAAGGACTCACAAAGAGCACGATGCAGGGATAGATACAATAGATGTGTTGGTCGTGACAACGATGATGAACGCAGAGTCCAGAGGAAGAGGGATCGAGAAGATAGAAACCCTAGCTCTTCAAAAGGGCATCAACCACACAAACTTGAGTTGTTCAATGCTTACCAAGGTAAGCTTTCACATGCATAAATCATGGCTGCTTTGTGCAGCTTGCGAGTTTTTGTGATTGAAAGGAAGGGCTTGTGCATGTGGCGCAAATTGCCACATGTATGATTGTTGATGCAAAAGATGTTGTGAAGAGACGTCAAGAGTTATGGGTTAAGGTTGTTTCCGTGAGTGGGAATACCATTATCCTTTACATGAAGAATTAATGTAGATCAAAAGACAAGGCAACATCTTCTACCGATGAAAAAAAGAACTCTTTAAATTAGGAATATAATCACTCTATGAATCAGACTTCAATTGATCGCGTAGGACTTTCTAAGATTATCATCACAGAGAAGGATGATAATGGCTCTTCTATGCAACCAGTAAATAGAATGAATTCACCTAAGAGATGGAAATCAAAGCAGCTAATAGCACCAAGAGTGTTGGATGTGAGGGATTACCCACGTTGATGGATCTCGACTCTTGTATTAAGATAAAGGCATTGAAAGAGGAGCTTGAAATTTAGCTAAATGAGGATGAACCAGCATTCTTCAAAGAGCAAACAAGGTACTCCATTGATGCCATGTGTGAAAATCATAACAAATCTGGGTGGTTCACTTCAAAGAGCTGCAATGACACAATCTTCTTTAGCCAAAGAGAGGAGAGAGTTGCAAGAGCAGCAATGCTTGATGACATCCCAAATCCAGACAGGTTCATTTCACAGAGCTGCAATGACACAATCTGATTTAGCCAAAGAGAGGAGAGAGTTGGGAGAGCAGCAACGCTTGAGCCATCCCAAATCATCCTTGGGAAGATCCCATGCTAGAAACAGGAGAGCGGCATGTCACTCTGTGCGTATGACAAGCTGAAAAATAAGTTGTTTGAGAAATCCATAAGAATGGGAGCAACTTGGCAATGGGAGCGTATACAAATCTACGAACAAAACTTTGTGTCAACAAGTCATAAAGGTTTTTCATCTACATCATGATTTCCATGTCTATCCATTTGCTTATACTGCACAACTAGACTACATGGTAGGGCACAGCACGGCTTTCGTTTCTTATAATTTTTGGAGAGACATAGTGTCGACTCTCCACCATACTTCTGTATGGTTTTGTATGATGTGCACTATATATGGTACGTAGTTTGTCATACCCTCATTTCATTACAGAACGTTTACTACTCACATGGTTTTGTTGTAGCTTGACAAAACGACGTTCTCTACCTTGCACACACAGACCAATGATCGGGTCAGTGGTCTAAATTAACTTCTGTATAATCCAAAGAAACAAAAAAAGGGGACAGCAGTTCTCTACACTATAATTTATTATATGCAAACAAACCATTTTTTATTTGCAAAACAACACATCAATACTAAACCATATCATCAAATTTATTTGGCAAGGCCAACCAAAGCAAGACTAGGTTTTCTTTGCCTACTAGTATGTCCATCAATTAGAGAACTAGAAGCTCACGGGAAGGGGTAGGCACAAAGAGAGGGGGGGGGGGGGGGGGGGGGGGGGGGGGGGGGGGGAAGGGGATGTCACGGAAGCATAAGCTTGATTTGTTTTGCTAAATTCATTGTCATGAACAACTTTAACCTAAAAAACTTATCAAAGGCAATATATTGAATTTATTCATAACTTGATCAAGTTGTTGTTTCAAAATAGGAGTTGCATGTACACGTGGTAACATACAACACGAGTCAATATGGAAGATTGGGAAGATGAGTAGAGAGAAAGAGATGATGTATTGATTATCATCAAAGAGGAGGATCAAGATGAAAATGGCTCATTTAGACAACAATTAAAGAGAATGAGTTCACCTAAGAGAAGGAAAGATGAGCAAAGAATAGCGTCAGGTGTTTTCAACATGAGGGATTAGGTCAAAGATTTCGAGGAGGAGCTTGATGAAGCAGCCTTCTTAAAAAGGCAAGAAAGGTACTTTATTGATGTTGTCACTTGTGGAAATTGTAAGAAATTTAGATGGTTCACTTTCGATAGTTGCAACAATGACACAACCTGATTTAGCTACAAAAAGGAGAGAGTTGCGAGAGTCTCAACAAAGCACAATGCTTGATTCCATCCCATAGGAGCAAGCTGAATCATCCTTAGGAAGATCCCATGACAAAATCAGGGAAGCAACATCAGACTCGGGAGCTTTTAGGACTCTGTGCGTATGACACGCTGACATGGAAGCAATTAATGAGACACCCACATTTGGCATCCTCTTAAAAAGAGAAGGATATCTATGTAGCAATAATAAGTGCAGTATCTACACATTCACTCCATATTAAATTGGAAGACTTTGTATTTGCTCATGTATTGATAGCTCTTACATGAGCTCTCACTAATGGAAAAATTTTGATGTCTGCTAATTGCATCCTTCTTACAGTCTAGTATGCCATACACAAAGAGCCACGCACCAGAAAGTTCCAGAGTGAGATGCAACTCTCATGTTTCTGGCATGGGAGCTTCCCAAGGAGGTCATCAGCTTGCATGGGAGATAATCAAGCATGGTCCTTTGCAATTTCTCTCTGAGCTTTCTCTTCTTCTTTGATAGAATAGATTGTGTCATTACAAATCTCTAAAGTTGACCATCTAGATTGTGACGATTTCACAGGCAACACATCTTGCTTCCACTCCGGCATGCCATACATAGGGAGCGGTACACCACAAAGTTCTCAAGTGAGATTTTGCTCTCCTTTTCTTGGTAGGGATCTTCCCAAGGATGATTCACATCCTTTGGGATAGAATCAAGCATGGTTCTTTGCTGCTACTCTCGGACGTCTCTCCTCATTTTGGCTAAATTATATTGTCTCTTGGTAGCTCTCTGAAGTGAACCATTTGGATATCCTACGCTTTTCACAAGTGACACAAACCTTGCTTGTCCTCAAATTCTTTAATATGGAATCAAGCATGTTTCTTTGCCGTTGCTCTCAGACCTCTCTCCTCTTTTTGGTTTAATCAAATTGTCTCATTTTAGCTCTCTAAAGTGAATCATCTAGATTTCTTATGCCTTTCTTGCTTACTACTCTCGGACCTCTCTCCTCTTTTTGGCTAAATCAAATTGTCTCATTGTAGCTCTATAGAGTGAATCATCTAGATTTCTTATGCTTTTTATAGGTGACACAAACCTTGCTTGCCCTCTTAAGAAGCCTGGTTCATCCCCATTCAACTTTCAAGCTCCTTTTCAGTGCCTTTGTCATGGCAATGGTCACCTTTAAGAGCCATTTTCATCCTTCTCATGGATTACTCCAACCAGGTCATTTGTAACTAACTTCTTCCACTCTGACATGTCATACCTAGAGAGTCCTACACCACAAACTTCCTCAATGAGATGCAACTCTTTGAAGTGAACCACCTCTTACAATTTCCAAACATGAAACATCCTTCTTCCACTCCAACATGTCATACGTTGAGAAGACATATACCACAAAGTTCAGTAGGTAAATAGGAAGACTTTGTCTTTGCTCTTGTATCGATAGTTTTGACCACTCACCAAATGTGGCTGCCTCACCAATTGTACCCTTCTTCTGTCTGATGACATGTCGTATGTAAAGAGCTCTACGACTCAAAGTTTTTTAGTGAGATGTGGCTCTGAACCACTAGTTTTTTGATGATTTCCATAGGTGACACATCCTTCTTCCACTTTGGCATGTCACATGTAGAGAGCTATACACCACGAAGTTCTTGAGTGAGATTTTTCTTTGCATGGGATTCTCCCAAGGATGGTCCAAATCAATTGGGATGGTATCAAGTATAATACTTTGCTGCTCCTCTCGGATCTCTCTCCTCTTTTTGGCTACATTAGATTGTCTCATTTGAAGCTCTTTGAAGTGAACCATCTAGATTTTTAACACTTTCCATAGGTGACACAAATCTTGTTTGCCCTCTTAGGAACATTGGTTCATCCTCATTCAACTCAATTTAAAGTTCCTCTTTAGGTCCTTTGTCGTGATAATGGTTGCCTACAAGAGCCATTTACATCCTTCTCATGGACTGCTCTAACTAGTTCTGTTCTCATGAACTTCTTCCACTCTGACATGTCATATGTAGAGATCCCTACACCAAGAAGTTCCTCAGTGAGATGCACCTCTTTGAAGTGAACCATATGGATTTTCTCTTTGAAGTGAACCATATGAATTTCTTACCAGGAAGTTCACCTTGTAAATGGGAAGACTTGCCTTTTCTTTTGTATTGATAACTTTGACTAATGGTCAAATGTGGCTACCTCACCAATTGCATCCTTCTTGCACTGCAACATGCCATACATAGAGAGCCTCACACCACAAAGTTTCTCAGTTAATAGATTCTCATGTTTTTGGCATGGGATCTTCCCAAGGAGGATTCAACTTGTATGGGATGGAATCAAGCATGGTCCTTTGCTGCTTCTCTCGGACCTCTCTGATAAAAACTTGTTTCATTACAACCCTTTGAAGTGAAACATTTGAATTTACTATGTGAAGGAAAGACAATTTCCACAGGTGACATATCCATCTTCCTCTCCGACATTTCATACGTAGAGAGGCGTACACCACAAATTTTTTGAGTGAGATACTACTCTTCTTTTCCTCGCATGGGATCTTCCCAAGGACGATTCAGATCCTTTGGGATGAATCAAGCATGGTTCTTTGATGCTGCTCTCTGAACTCTCTCCTAGTTTTGGCTAAATGAGATTGTCTCATTGTAGCTCTCTAAAGTGAATCACCTAGATGTCTTACGCTTTCCACAGGTGGCACAACCTTGCTAGGCCTCTTGAGAATACTGGTGCATCCTCATTCAACTCAATTTTAAGTTCCCCTACAATGCCTTTGTCATGATAACGGTTGTCTACAAGAGCCATTTTCATCCTTCTCATGGATTTCTCTTACTAGCTCATTTATCATGAAATTCTTCGACTCCAACATGTCATATGTGGAGTGCCCTACACCATGAAGTTCCTCGATGAGATGCACCTCTCTGAATTGAACCATCTAGATCTTCTCTCTGAAGTGAACCATTTGAATTTCTTATGATTTCCAAACATGACACATCCTTCTTCCACGTGATGTGTCATGCCCTTTCATGGACCCTTGCTTGGTTCTCAAGCATTAATCTGACTAGCTCATTTTCAGCTTGTAAATGGGAATACTTTGTCTTTGCTTGTGCAATGACATCATTGACCACTAGCCAAATGTGGGTGTCTTACTAATTGCATGTTTCTTCCACTCTATCATGTCATACACATAGAGTCCTACACCACTTTTATCCTAATCCTCCTCTTTGATGATAATCCCAGTATTCCCTTTCCTTGACTCTTGCTACCCACCAACTGAGAGAGAGAGAGAGAGAGAGAGAGAGAGAGAGAGAGAGAGAGAGAGAGAGAGAGAGATTTGCACTTCAACTTAAGAAAACTATGAGGAGAGCTAAAGGCACTTGAAGAATTTCTATTGTAACCATCATAATCAGGATCATACACTTCAATATAGTTAGCTTTAGATTTGTTATTGGTTGGAGGAGCATCTTCAATGAGGCTGAGTATTGCACTATTGATACGGTTGGTTTTGTAACCATATTGGTCGTTGTTGCAATTTCCACCATTTATTTGACCATTGGATTGGTCACTACCTGTACCTTTGTTTTTGGTTGTACTTATATTAGCATAATGACCAAATTGTAAACACTTAAAACATTTAACTTGAAAAATTTTATTTGGACATTGTACTTATTAAGGATTGGTATGCCTATGTTAAGAGTTGTTGTGGTTATTGTTTTGCTAGCAATATGGAGAAAAGTTGTCAAATCTACTCTCTTACAAAATGTACTTTCGTTCATTTTCATGTCAAAGTTATAAGAAAAAATAGGCATAATATTTTAGTCAATAATTGAGAATTCACCATGTTGTTATCCACCTTCAATCTTCTTATTAGCATTCAATGCTAAGGTAATAGCATTGGACGAATCTGCAAGCTCAAAATATATCAACTTCAACATCAAGGAGGGGTGCTAAACCAAAGATGAATTTACGCTTTAGATTTCTCTCACTCTCATACTTGATGGTCTATGAAGAAATTAAAAAATTCCAAAGTCAATCAACATAGACTATACATCTAAACCAATTACCACCAATAAGAGGTGTCAAAATGAATGACCGGTTTCAGAGTTTCTAAAGCTGCTAGAACATGTAAGAATACCTCTTCTCAACTTCCATATTGAAGGTGATATGTTGACATACTCATCAACATAGATTAAGTCCTTGACTTGCTGTCATTTCTCATTAGTAGTAATCAACCCCACTGTAACTAGTGGTCTAGGTTGAAAACCATACATAAGCATGAAAGGACTAAAAGCAATCATCACATGCTTTGCACTATGATAAGCAAACTCCAAACTAAAGATGTAACCTTTCCACTTGGATTACTTCTTGCTAATGTATGCTCTTAGCATATCCTCTAGGACTAGATTAGGACTTCCAAGTTGTCCATCCATCTCTGGATGAGTGGTAGTACTAGTATTAAGTTTTTTCTCCCCAACCATTAATAGAAAGTCCTCCAAAAATGACTGGAAAATGTGGACATAATTACTTTCAATATTTTTGAGTAAGTTATATAATCGATATAGAGTATGAACTTGGTTATCTTTAGAGATTGAATAGTGAACTAAATAAACCTTACAAAATTTAGTCAACTTATCTACAGGCACCCATACCGAGCCATCACCTCGTGTGGTGGTTGGTAGACCCACATTAAATCTCGTAGAGATATTTCACCTGTGGTGTGAAATGCTTCATAAGCTATCACTTTCATGAATTTGCATGTCGCTCCAAATCTGCCTTTGCTAAATACTAGGACCCATGACACCTAGTGTGTATGCATTTAGTAAAAACTGATATGAACCTACATTTTTATGCTTATAGTTGCCAATGCTTAAGGCAGATGTTATGCTCATAGCACATAGGGAAGAGGAGGGAATAAAATGTGTAAATAGCTCTACCAAAAGAAACTAAATACTTTCCACTACAATCACTTGAAAGCCTTGCTAATACATTTGAACCATAATAGAATGTGAAAATGAATCACATCTAGGTACAAATAATGAAAACAAATAATAGCCTTGCTATATGCGTAGAGAACCCTCCTTCAAAGTGTTAAATTGTACTTGTAAGTTTAACAAGTATTACTTGGTATCCGACACTTTTCTGCCACTAAAATTGTTCCTGATACTACATGCTCACAACAGTCTAATAAATGGATTTGACCAACACCTAGGGACTCTTTGATGACGCATAATTGAAAAAACAGGTGCCAGTGTCAATCCTGGAGACTCATATTCTCCACAAGTGCAATATGTCTCATATAATGATGTCGAGATATAAGACATCCATCAAGTATGATATGTACTTGTGTATAGAGCTAACTATAAACAATCAGCGAGATGAGTGAGAGGACCCTCATGAACCTTGCTCCACATTGGCTAAACCAAACTCCATAAGTTTCTAGACCATGTTGCATACCTTGATGTACTTGTGTGTGAAGGTAACTATAAACACTCAAGGGCATGAGTGAGAGGGACCCTCACGAACCTTGTTCCACACTGGCTAAACCATGTTGCACACCTTGTGACTAACAACATGTGCCAAACAAAACCTACAATGTATGCCTATAATAGTATCAATAGAGATTGAACCCGTGATTGTATCATAATGAACAATTATGAGAGCAAGTGATAGGTTGCACCTATTTTACTACTCTCCCAATATTCTTTGCTCCTACATGACCTTGTCAAATGTCTAAAGCACAAACTGAATGAAAGCATTCTAGCATATGCATCCCTCTTGGAAAACTCAATCAAAGAATATTAAAAAATAGAACTAAACCAAATCATATTCTTACTATGAGGTGGAAAATACCTTATACTTACCCAAAGGTCAAGTGCAAAGATACATCACCAAACATCCAACCTCAAAAGGTCCAGTATTTCTTTGACTCGTTAAACATTAAATTAGAGATTGTCCAAAATAAACTAATATTTAATTGATGACCTTGGGGTTTCCTTGGAAAATTAAACCCCGTAGTAGATTGAGAACTTCTTTTCTTGAAAGTGAAACTGTGAAGAGGCCAATTAGTGACCATCAACACTTATAGAGTGTATTCCATTAGTTGGGTCATCTTAAAACAATCATATCTCCCCTTTAAAACAAGAAAAAGATTTCCAACACCAACCTAGGACACCCTCTAATGTAATTTTTGGGCCTTAGGGTGAAGGGACATTTTCCACCCCTCTCCCCACAACCTCAAGGCAAGTTGCTAAGCTTGGAAATTAAACGCTAAAAAATTGAAGCTCAAAAATTGGTAGCTCATAAACCATCTGTATCTTGGAAGGGCTAGGCACAAAAGAATTGAGTTGAAGAGTTTCACATTCTGTTAGCAGCGGCTAACACAGGCTACATTGAATATGCATCAAGCGGTTTAAACCCATAGTAGAAGGGATTGTGGTGAAATCCTTTAAAAGGAAGCCTTTAGGCAAGGAGGCTCCATTCTTGAGTATCTACTCTTGAGGATCTACTTTTGAGAGCTCCCTCTCTCTTGAGTGTTCACTCTATGGCCTAGCTTTGAGCTTAATGTTTATGCTTGCGAGGCTAGTGCTAACCATTGTAATTAGTGTAATCTCTTCTTGATTAATCTAATCCTTATTTTCTCATTAGTCTACTTCTTCTCTACATTTCCTCTTTTCATGAAGTAGTATTACACTTTCATTATTCTGGATTTGAGAGATGTATGTACTTCTTGCTAGTAACCACTCCTATTCTTCCATAAGCATTTGATTTGTGATATTTAGCATCACTAATTAGGTTGATTAAGTTGGGTCTTAATCTTGTAATTAGTGTGTGTGCCCTATTCTTTGCTTGTGTGTAGATAGGTTTTATGAATCTCTAGCACCATTCACTTCGTGTGAGTAGCTATTGATGAAGTGCCATGATTGACATGTGGTAAATAGTGTGTGCTTATCATTAGTGTGCTTGGGGTTTCTAGTCTATGGTAAGTCGGACTTCGGTGGGATTGATGTGTGTAGGAGTTGTTTGATTAGTGATTAGAGTAGGTTTAGAGTTAGGCTTGCCATGGCTAATCTCTACTTGCATTGGAGAGGTGATCTCTTGAATCCTCTATTCCATTCATCCGATGCTCGTGCTTCCATGCCCTAGCCAGCGGGTTGCCGATCTATGGATTTGATAATTTTGTGTGGGTTGCGATTAGTTTGTGCTACAACGCCTCCCTACATTTGGCGCCGCTGCTGGGATCAATAACCTAAGCTAATGAGTTTAGGATGTGTAGAATAGAGTAGTTTCACTACTAATTGCGTTGGTGTTTGAGTGTGTGTAACTCAATTTTTGGTGTGATTTGATGATGTTGTGCAAGAAATTGATGCTAATGTTGAGTTATGAATACCCCAAACCCCCAATTTCACTAATTTTTCATACTAACCCTTGCTAATTTCCATGCTAATTGTACTAATTTCATGCTAATTTCTACTAATTTTGACTAACCTTGCTAACCTAACCACTAACATTTGAAGTGTAAAGTATGTTAAATCCCCTTGCAAGAGGTGGAATCATCACTCTAATCGGGTTAATTGTGCTAGTTTATGCCTAATTTGATGATTTGAATGTTTGATTTTTTGACCTACGGTGGTTAATTTTGAGCCGATTTGAGGGTGCACACACTTGTGTGTGCAATGATACGTCTTCGCGTGGAGCAAAGGAATAGCTTGGAGTGTGATTACGATGTAAGTGCACTCACTTGCTGATGTCAATTTTTGATTGATTAATGTGGTTCAATGTGTGCTAATTATTTGCTAAAGTTAGGTGTGTAACTCAATTGACCTACACTTTGCACCTAATTTGATTCTCTTGGAATGAAATTGATGGTCAAATTTTGACTAATGAACTTTGTGTGAGTCAAGATAAGTCTTAATTCTCATCAAGAATTCATGTGTGTGCATAAAAATCATTGTGTGTGTAATGCACCAAAGAAGGAAAAAATTACCATCTTGAAGCACACACCTAAAAATACACCCATAAAAGCGCGCACACAATTTTTTGATGACAGCATACCCACTTGTAGACCTTGTACCCGTTATCAGTGGCCCTTATTGCTTGGCTCACAGCGAGTTCATTCACACACACACACACACACACACACACACACACACACACACACACACACACACACACACACACAAGCACGCTCGTGATTACTGGCCCAACCCCGTCGTTGTTGCATTCGGCTGGCCACTGTGTGAAAACCCCACAAAAAGACACACACACACACACACACACACACACACAGTGCTTTGTCACTACCCCGCCGTTGTTGCATTCGGCTGGCCACTGTGTGAAAACCCCACAAAAAGACACACACACACACACTCTGCTTTGTCACTTTTGGTTCTCGTCAACTTGACTCGGTGCTGATCATAGGATCCCACCTACTCACCAAGCCCACCACTTGCCTCAAACGCCCGATTTTTATGCAACCATTAATGCAAGTCCACACCCACTTTTGGCATGTTTCACTTTTTGCGGCTGTTTTGTTTGCTTTTTGTTGGACGGATACGCCGCGACGGACGTCAGCACAGCGAGAACTCACCTAACAAGTAATGTCAGCTAAGGACGAAGCTCGACCCGCAGGCGCATGGAAGCAAGCATAAGGTATCAACTTACACTCGACCGACTCCTAACTAGTTCTTACAGAGGCCCCTACCAATTGTCTAAGTCACAGTCTTCAAGAGAACAAAAGAGGATGCTTCCTACAACGCTTGCTAGAGCCGAACACCTATCAAACACTTCGGAAACACCACAGAACTTGAAGGAGACCCTACAAATACCTATAGGCCACTCTCCCTAAGGTTTGTGAACCAAAGTCACGACCCAAAACACCCGGTGCAGAAACACGTAGGATGTCTGGCCGAAATCTGCAGGTCTTCGGTTCCTAAATCTGAAGTGCCTAATGTGTGGTTCTACTCAATGTGAACGTGTGGATATGCTGCAGTGCAAAATCGGACTATGTATGCTCACCCAAACAACCGATGAAGCTCGTAGAAGAAGCTCCCGAAGCCGCGGACCGTATGCGCGCAATGTTGGTATCGGCTCGTAGCTCTAGTCGGGGGCAACACGCTGCACTTCTCCGCACTCGATTCCAACCACCGTAGCACACGTAGCGTCAAGACAAAGCTCACACTCTCTCTCACGTTGATGGGGGCTTTTCACAAGCCAAGCTCCCATACCCCTCTTCTCTCGTCCCCACCCCATGAAAACCCCCTCTTAGGGAGGGAGTGATAAAAGACATTGGAAAAAGTAAGAAAAAAAATAAAGTATGATTATGTAAATATATGAGAAAGGTAAAATAGGCCACCTCATGCCTGCGGGGCAGCCCATCCCCACCTTGCCTCCTTTTTCTTCACTGTTGCCCCGCCGTGTGTCCCTTTTCCTCTCCTCCACTCAAAAGGTCAACCCCCTCTCTCTTCCCCTTGTCCTTTCTCCTTTCTCTCTCCCCTCAAGCTACCCCACCTCTCACCAATAATGCATTCTAACTCACCAATAATGCACCCTAACTCACATGCAACTTACCCTATCTTCCAAAATAGTATACCCCACCCCCCCTTTCTCTCTCCTATCATATCCCATGACCCAAATACCCCCCCCTCTCTCTAAAGGGCGCCATGTCTCTTGTCTTGTAGCTAAATAACCTCCCCCACACTCACACACACTCAGTTTCACTAAAAAAGGTGCCCACAGACCCATCCCCACCCGGTGGTTACCTGATTTTTCTTGTGTTCACACACATCTGCACACAGATTCACCTCTGAACACACTCCTCTCTCTCCCCTCTTGTAATTACGTTATTCTCCATGTCACCTCTCACTTTTTTTCATCAACCCATCTCTCTCTCTTAGTCTCTCTCTCATGAGACTGATGTTCTGGCACATATACACACAGCCAGACAAGTGGGGCCCACAGTCACATGGCCTATGTAGATAATGATTTCTTCATTTCTAAATTCTATAATTTCTCCCCCCTCCTCCCCTATATAAAGAGGGGTCACCATCACACTAAAGACACACAACATCACCAAAGAACACACTATGCACTGTGTGTGCCTAGTGCACACACACACACACACACACCATCACCAAAGAGTACACTATGCACTGTGTGTGCCTAGTGCACACACACACACCCACACCCACACCCACACCATCACCATCACCGCAATCACCATGCTCGTCTTGAGCATGACCTCTACACCCTTGGGCTATGGAAGATGAAGGGAAACTAAATGAAGGATGATGGCCATAACCCTCGTGCGAGTCTTCGCCATCAACTCCCACCTATCCGCTATGTGCTCTACCACTCTCTCCTTTCTCATTCCCCTACCCTATGCTCCCCATTTCATCGCCTTATTCTCTAAATAAAGCTTTAGGTTTTGTGAGTATGTTTTCTTGCAATGTTTTGCCCATGTGAGGTGTGCGGAATCGCCACCTAATCTTGTGTTTTGGAGTGAGCTTGTGTATGTGTGAAGGGTGTACGGATTCGCCATCCTTTTGTGATGCCTAAGTACTAAGCCGCTATACCCCTTCCCTCACTCTCTCTCTCTCTCTCTCACTTGATCTCATTCCCTTTCCTTTTCATCATTACTCCCAAGCATCCATCTCTCTGGGATGAAAACTTTGTTATGGTGGTGTGTTGTTTGCATCCTAGCCGCTGAAGCTAGGTGGTGCCCCCTGTTTGCTTTACGATGACAGGATCGAGGCGCACCATTCGGTCCCCGATGTTTTAGAGGCCGTCGGGGTTCGGGGTTCGCTTTGCTCCCGTCATTTGGTGCCCCCACTGAGGATCGAACTCAAGACCTTCAGTTTACAAGATTGAAACCCCTAAACTATTGTGAATGGATGAATGCCTAGCAGGATTTTCTAATTGGACGATAGAAGAAGAAGAGCTCCAAGCACAACTAGACGAACTCCGCATCTCCATCGAAGCTCGAGTGCCAGGTGTAACGCTAATCGATTTGCAGTGGGAGAGTCAACCAACACGCCAAACCTAGTGGATATACATAGGCCAAGTGCCAAGAAGAAGAAGGAGAAGGTCGAAACCATGTCTGCAACCTACAACCAACCCACAACAACAAAATGGAAGGAGCTCTGCACAATAGAGAATCAACACTATTCTACTTTGAGAATCGGGTAACTCAAGTCACCGAGGTAATTATCACAGTCAGTTTTCAAGTTGCACCTGATGCTGCAGCACAGATAACGGAATCATTGGCTCACACTCTCACTAGAGAAACTAGGGATCTACTGAGTTTGTTTCAGGAAAGAACTCCACCCTCTCCCACAAGCTTGGACAGTAACTAAGCACCTCTAAGCTTCACATGAATCAGTGCAACCTACCTCAAGACAGATCACACATACCAACACGTGTACGCTCAATCAAGGTAATACTGGACTTGAAGGCTCACTACCAGCACGTCATTGACACCATGCTGGGTGGGGAGCAGTTTTTTGAGGTTCTGGCATCAGATAATCCATTTGTCTTACCTTTGGTACAAGGCAATGTACCGTTTGAAGTTTTAATCTATGTCCTAGTATAAGAGGGTATACACGCCTCCTTGTAAAGAAGAAAAAAACTTTTGCAAGTTAAGAAGTGTGTCTTTCTAGCTCTCTCTCAGTAATCATGGCAAGTGTAGCATTTCCAACATTTAAAGGAAAGAAGGGGGAGGATTTGGTAACAGACTTCCTAGATGACTTTGAAGTAGCATGTGTAGTGAGCAACAAAGATACGGATGAATCCCGGGTTAGAATCTTTAAGCATCTCATGAAGCTAGAAGCTAGATCATGGTACAATGCACTTCCACAAGCAACCAAGGATGACTGGGAACCCTTAAAAACCACTTTTAAGAGGCGCTTTGGGGGAGGTACCACTTCAGAAAAGTTGTGGGACAAGTTGAGAGACTTGAAGCAGGAGGGTCTTTTAGAATATGCCACCTATGAGTCCAAATTTGTGGATTTGTGGGAATGGTGGGCTGAGTCACTGGCAAGGGGGGAAGCCGCACCCGATTTCCTAAAAAAAGATCGGTTCACGCATGGCTTATGGACGCTTCTCAAGGAGAAGGTGAAAGGTAGATTCCCGGCTACGTACGAGTTAGCCGTTGAGATTGCTCGCCTTAAGGACAAGAAGCTGCGAATGAAAGCCAAAGAAACCGAGTCAACAGAAGCAGGAACATCGCGTCGACCAGCAACTACGACAACCATCATACCACCACCACCGGCTCTTGGGGTAAGAGATGACCAACAAGATATGTTGGCCCATATTACTGACCAACTGCAGAATTTGTCTGTCCACTTAATACAGCAAGGGAGGAGTCAAGAAAGAGATCAAGACCCTGGAAGAGCACGACGACAAAACAGGGAGTATCATTGCTACAACTGCGGAGAAGACGGTCACGGTATGTACTACTGTCCCAAACCACGACAAAACTATAATAGAGGAGGTAGGAGGAACCAATTGTCACCCCCTAGAGAAAGAACACCCCCACCCCGAGCACCACCCCCACCAACACAAATTCTATGTCCACCCCAGACACCACTACAAGCATCCATCCCACCTCTTCCACCAGCCCCACCACCTGATCGCCCTGTAAACATCATAAGGCTAGAAGAGAAAGGAAAAGCCGTAGTAGTGGATCCACCCAGAGCAAAGGAGAGGGACAAGGGTAAGGAGAAGGTAGCCTTTTTAGAACCACTTGAAGCCATGACTGTGAAAAGAGCTAGGAGGGAGAAAGCTACACAATCAGATGATGAGAGAAGCATGAGAGGAGAAACTAGCAAGAGGCCATCCAGTCCACGACGAAAATTGGGCATCACCGACTTCCAGCTAGGGGAAAGTTCTAAGCCCTATGATCTAACATTGGATGTGGCAGAGCAAGGATCGAAGATTACATGGCCACAGCTACTACATCTTGCACCAAAAGTAAGGCGACAATGGTCTAAAATGGTAAGTACAAGACGCTCCAAAACAAAGGTAGCCGGAGCAATTTCGGGATGCAACATGGATGACATCCTTCCAATTGTCGACGTAAACATAAAAGGAAAGAGGGTTGGAAACACCTACATTGATGGAGGTGCACAAATTTGTGTAATGAGCGAAGCTATGATGCTTCGATTAGGGCTCGAGGTTGACAGGCCTTTTCCATGCAAGGCAAAGATGGCAAACAACGCAAAAGTAAAGTGTGTGGGTGTGGTAAGTGCCGTGAAAATCAAAGCTTTCAACACTGAGGTAGAGGTAGATGTTTTTGTAATGCCTACTAAGGGGGAGGGCTATCCACTAATTATGGGAAGGCCATGGTTGATGGCCATGAAGGCAAAACAGGACTGGGGTACTGGCCTTCTACGCATGACCGGTAAGAAAGGGGAGACAATCTACTACGACATGAGGATTGGCAAGCAGAAGCAAATGAATCTGGAAACATCGGCAGATGAAACCACTAGCGAATCTTCCAGTTCTGAGGAGGAGACCACATCCACCGACGAAAGTGACAGTTCCATTGATGTGATGGGTATCATTATGAAGGATCCACAAAGGGTAATCACAACTGGTGATCCATCACCAAAAGGGAAACCCAATGAAGAGGAGAGAAAATCACCTGGCCTAGGAGGAAGTAGGTTGAAGGGTATGCTGTCTACGGAATTAACACTTGAGGAGAAAGATAGTTTTTTGCAAATGTTGATGGGATTTCCTAACCTGTTCATTGACAACTATGATAGAATCAATGGCATTACAGTGGTGGAACATCATATTAAGCTGAAGGAAGGGGTAAAACCAGTTGTGCAAAAGCTACGACGACTGGGGGTCATACAAGAAAAGGCACTCTTGGCCGAGGTAAGGAAACTGTTGGAGGCGGGATTCATCTATCCTGTAGAAAACTCAGAATGGGTGTCACCCATAGTGGTGACGCCTAAAAAGAATGGTAAGTGGAGGGTCTGTGTTGACTACAAACCACTAAATGCAGCTACAAAGAGAGACCACTTTCCTCTCCCTTTCTTGGATGAAATTCTGAATGAAGTAGCGGGTTTTGAATGCTATACCGTCTGTGATGGTTATTCTGGATACTTTCAAATACGCATAGCCTTGGAAGATCAGCTAAAAACCACTTTTATCACGCCATGGGGTTGTTTTGCATACAGGGTTATGCCATTTGGTCTCACAAATGCACCTGCCACATTCCAAAGATATGTCACATATGTTTTTCAACCGTTCTTTGGAACATCCATAAGAGTGTTCATTGATGATTTTTGTATATATAGCTCCTGTATTTCACATTTAGAAAAGGTAACTGAAGGTTTGGCCAGGTTGCAGAGTCTAGGTGGGCAATTAAATGTGGATAAATGTCACATTGGGGAGAGTAAAGTCATTCTACTAGGCCATGAAATTTCAACAAGAGGTATCAACGCCGACCCAAGTAAGGTGTCCGCACTCATAGCCCTACCTTCACCAACGACCGCACGTCAACTGGTCTCTTTTCTACAGAAGGTGAGGTACTTAAGTAGATTCATACATCTACTATCACAACTTGTTCTACCACTGCAACAACTCACTCAAAGATCAACTTTCACTTGGGACGAGGAAAGCGAACATCACTACAACAAGGTAAAGGAGGTCTTAGCCACTGTGCCAACTATCTCACCACCTAAGTGGGATGAAAAATTCTATGTCACCTCAAGTGTTGGTGATGACTCATTGGGGGCTGTGCTACTCCAAAAGGATACGACGACATATTTCATGAGGCCAATCTACTTCTCTAGTCGAATGATGACAGCAGGAGAGAAAGGTTTCACCCATGTGGAACACTTAGTCCTAGCTCTTAGATTTGCAACTACAAAGTTTAGGTCATATTTGCTGCCTAAGCAATTTGTGATTCTAACCACGGATGAAATATTTCCCTATGTTGTACAACACATGGATGTGCCTGCTAGGATTACTAAATGGCTAGTTCGTCTGCAAGAGTTTGACTACACGGTACAGGTAGAAAGCACGACAAGGGCAAGTTTGGGGGGACTCATGACCTACCAAGTCTTTGAAGGGAAGGAGAAGCAATCTAAGGGAGGAGAAGTCCGATTACCTCCAGTACCGCCGATGGTAGAAGGAGCATACTCTCTCTACTTTGATGGAGCCTACAAGCGAGCGTCTGACAAAGCAGCTGCAGGCATAATGGTCTTTGATGACAAAGGGACAAAGGTATTTTCGTTGGGCCAATTGTTAGATTCACATTCTAACAATGAAGCTGAGTATGCAGCACTAACCAAGGGTCTACAATGGTGCGTCTCACAAGGTGTACAACGCCTTAATGTATTTGGGGATGCTCTACTTCTGGTAAGGCAAGTAAATGGAGCATGGACATGCAAGAATCCTAGTTTAAGGACTCACTTAAGTGGTGTAAAAACCTTGTTGGGTAAGTTTGAAGAAGTTCAAATACACCATATCCCAAGGGCTCAAAACCAAGAAGCAGATGCCCTAGCAAGTGAAAGACTACAGGAAGTGGTGGTTGGAGCAATAAAACTAAAGCTCCCTCTATTTCAAGGAAGTGATGCCTTGCTTGACATCATGCATTTTTTGGAAACAGGGGAATGCCCATCAGATTTAACAAAGGGACAGAAGCAATGGCTGACACGGAAGGCCACAAAGTATCGACTCATCAATGACGGTTTGTACTGTAAGGGTAAGGACCAAATACTTAGGAAGGTCCCTCTCTCTCAGGAAATCACGGGAGTAATTGCTAGCTGTCACGATGGGGTTTGTGGTGGTCACTTTGCCCTAGACATAACAAGTAGGAAAATCTTGTAGGCAGGCTTCATATGGCCTAGCCTCAACCGTGATGTACACCACTGGTGCAAAACATGTAAGTTGTGTCAAAAGGCCGGCACTAGGTCACTTATGCCTGAACCATAGACACCTATTCTCTCATATGGCCCATTTGAAAAATGGGGTATCGATGCCATTGGGCCATTACCTAGGGCCAACTCAGGAAAATTGTACATTATCATGGGGGTCGACTACATGACTAGATGGGCAGAGGCTACAGCCACCACTAGAATCACAGCGGTAGAGGTAGCTAAATTTATCTACGAGCACATATGCTGTAGGTTTGGCACACCTTTAGAGATCATCTCTGATAGAGGGTCAGGTTTCAGAGCAGACTTGGTAGGAGAATTAATGCAGAAACTGGGCATTACAAGGAGGCACTCTTCACCATATTACCCTCAATGTAATGGCCTAGTTGAAAAGGTAAATGGAATGGTTTCTAAAATTATTACCAAGCAGGTAAACAATCATCCTAGAGACTGGGATAAGTATCTACTACCAGCTTTATGGGCCTACAAAACTTCATTTCGTACATCCTTGGGATTCACACCGTATCATCTAGTATTTGGTAAGGAAGCAATCTTGCCCATTGAAGTGCAACTACAAAGTCTCAGAGTAATGGCAAGCCAGCTTCAACAGCCCAACATGCATTTGAGAGATCACATCATCAACTTGGAAAGACTGCAGCTGGACAGAGAAGAAGCAATAAATTATTATGCAGCACAAGCATAGCATAGACGGCTTAGCTTTAACGAGCATCTCCGAAAAAAAGAATTGAAGAAAGGAATGTTGGTGCTCCGCTACGACAATCGCTTCGACACGCGCAAGGATAAGAAACTCCTACTCCGATGGGAAGGTCCTTTCATCGTCAGGAAAAAGTATGCCAATGGAAGCTACTAGCTTATGGAGGCTGATGGAAAACTTCATAAAACCAGGGTAAATGGTTGGCGACTTAAACCTTATTTTCTTGGATTTGACCAGGCTCTACCTATTGACATTCCAGATGAGGACACACCATCAGCCGCCACCTCCAACGATAATGATCAAACAGATGAGCTAGAGACATGAATGCCTCTAGCCAAAAGGGGAGGGCTAATGATGGGGGCTTTTCACAAGCCAAGCTCCCATACCCCTCTTCTCTCGTCCCCACCCCATGAAAACCCCCTCTTAGGGAGGGAGTGATAAAAGACATTGGAAAAAGTAAGAAAAAAAATAAAGTATGATTATGTAAATATATGAGAAAGGTAAAATAGGCCACCTCATGCCTGCGGGGCAGCCCATCCCCACCTTGCCTCCTTTTTCTTCACTGTTGCCCCGCCGTGTGTCCCTTTTCCTCTCCTCCACTCAAAAGGTCAACCCCCTCTCTCTTCCCCTTGTCCTTTCTCCTTTCTCTCTCCCCTCAAGCTACCCCACCTCTCACAAATAATGCATTCTAACTCACCAATAATGCACCCTAACTCACATGCAACTTACCCTATCTTCCAAAATAGTATACCCCACCCCCCTTTCTCTCTCCTATCATATCCCATGACCCAAATACCCCCCCCTCTCTCTAAAGGGCGCCATGTCTCTTGTCTTGTAGCTAAATAACCTCCCCCACACTCACACACACTCAGTTTCACTAAAAAAGGTGCCCACAGACCCATCCCCACCCGGTGGTTACCTGATTTTTCTTGTGTTCACACACATCTGCACACAGATTCACCTTTGAATACACTCCTCTCTCTCCCCTCTTGTAATTACTTTATTCTCCATGTCACCTCTCACTTTTTTTCATCAACCCATCTCTCTCTCTTAGTCTCTCTCTCATGAGACTGCTGTTCTGGCACATATACACACAGCCAGACAAGTGGGGCCCACAGTCACATGGCCTATGTAGATAATGATTTCTTCATTTCTAAATTCTATAATTTCTCCCCCCTCCTCCCCTATATAAAGAGGGGTCACCATCACACTAAAGACACACAACATCACCAAAGAACACACTATGCACTGTGTGTGCCTAGTGCACACACACTCACACACACCATCACCAAAGAGTACACTATGCACTGTGTGTGCCTAGTGCACACACACACACCCACACCCACACCATCACCATCACCGCAATCACCATGCTCGTCTTGAGCATGACCTCTACACCCTTGGGCTATGGAAGATGAAGGGAAACTAAATGAAGGATGATGGCCATAACCCTCGTGCGAGTCTTCGCCATCAACTCCCACCTATCCGCTATGTGCTCTACCACTCTCTCCTTTCTCATTCCCCTACCCTATGATCCCCATTTCATCGCCTTATTCTCTAAATAAAGCTTTAGGTTTTGTGAGTATGTTTTCTTGCAATGTTTTGCCCATGTGAGGTGTGCGGAATCGCCACCTAATCTTGTGTTTTGGAGTGAGCTTGTGTATGTGTGAAGGGTGTGCGGATTCGCCATCCTTTTGTGATGCCTAAGTACTAAGCCGCTATACCCCTTCCCTCACTCTCTCTCTCTCTCTCTCACTTGATCTCATTCCCTTTCCTTTTCATCATTACTCCCAAGCATCCATCTCTCTTGGATGAAAACTTTGTTATGGTGGTGTGTTGTTTGCATCCTAGCCGCTGAAGCTAGGTGGTGCCCCCTGTTTGCTTTACCACGACAGGCTCGAGGCGCGCCATTCGGTCCCTGGTGTTTTAGAGGCCATCGGGGTTCGGGGTTCGCTTTGCTCCCTTCAACGTACACAATACGCTCACTCACAAAACTTAAACTTGTTTAAAATGACAAAAGGTCTTTCATTAAGGTCAAAAAGTGATATATATACCTTACAACTTCTCAAACCCTAAAGTTCCAAAATCATCCATCTACTCCTTCTAACTATCAAAACTGGGATACAATCTGGAAACTTCTGTAAGTCCCAATATTTACAAGGTGAAAAACCGGGTTTTCCTCAATGAATGACTAATTACAAAAAATAATAATCCGCCGAGTAGTTAGATGCCGTGGGGTGTGTCCAGCTTCTAACATCCCCCCCCTCCTTGTTCATGTCGTCCCCGACATGGCCTTGAACTTTTTGCTTCACCTATTGTCTCCCGCATCTTTAGCAGCGATTCGTACCGTGCATGTAGATTCAGCATTGTTGGCCCAAAGATGTCTGTATGCATGGTAAAGAACCCCGTGTAGAAAGCTTCTTCAAACGCCTGGAGGTGATAAGATGGGAGAAACATGATTCTTTGATATAATGCATGTATCACCTCCTTGGAAGGTTGACCTGACATCTCATACGCACATCTGTATGTGTCCTGGAAGAAGAATATGCTGTCCGTCACCTGTCCTGGCTTGAAGGTTTCAAACACTGCTAGGATGGTTATGCACATCTTTCTCATCATGATGCATGTAAGGTCAGGTGAGCCAGTGAACAACTTTATGGCGCCCGTTAGGGTTTTCACCATGTATTGTACACTTATTCTCTCACCTGCCTTCACGCCTGGCAGCTTTGGGTAGTTCAGCCAAGTGGGTTGGATTCTCTGTAAGATTTCGTGTGCTTTCCATGTCCTAACCCGTGGTAGAGGGCAGAAGCTGAGATTGTCCCTGATGTGTTTAGGTGCCTCTACCAAGTGTATTAGGTACTGCGGGTACTTGGTAAGCCAAGTTTTCCTCCACTTGGGCTGAGAATCTACTATCAGCCTTACTCCTTCTGGTCTCGAGATGTCTGCGTTGTAGAGAGGGACCGTTGGTTCTTCTCTGATCCGCTGGTTTATTGTTGCCGCTTCATATTTAAGCAATGGATATGGGAGAGAGGGTTGTAGCCATTCACGCCTGAGATTGCTGGCGTCGATTTTCTGAATTGTCATTGATTTGAAAACCCTCTGTTCCCATTTCAAGGCCTCTTTGGTGCTCTTTCTGAGCTCTGCCTCTATTGATTTTCACAATTTTTCCTCTTCTTCTTGTGTTAGATCCTGGGGCTCTTGAGAGGAGGCTGCTATGCTTTCCTCTGGCATGTGTGTGTCCACAGGATCTAACACATTGTCGAGGTCGATCCCCTCATTGGCAGCTGGCCCTGAGCTCTCTGGTTCTGCTTGTTGTTGGCTTTTCAACTCCTCTATTTGCGTGAGGAGTGTCTGCTTCTCCGCTTCTGCTTCGCCGCCCATAGTCACGAGGAGGTCATTGAGTTCAGCATTTACTTTTTCTGCCTCCTCGAGCTTTATCTTGATGCTCGTCAATTCTTCTTGTAGGGCCTTTTGGCTGTCCTCCAATCTGGTTTGCATTGCAATAGAACCTTCAGCCATGATCACCCTCTGCTTCTTCTCGAGAGTCAACTGCTTTTGGAGTTCTTGCATTTGCTCTTCATACATTTGACTCTCCGAAATAATTTGAGTTGAGCTTGTAGCTCTAACTCGCACAGGTGATGCTCTCAGACTCTGGATGGTTTGATCTTTGACTTTTAATTGGTCCTTGAGCTCAAGGACTTCATCCAGGCTTGCTTCTTGTTCTATTTCCGCCTTCTCCTTAGCATTCCTCAAGGCCTCTACTTCTTTTGTTTCTTCTGCTAGCTGGAGTGTTAGATTATCTCTTTCTTTTTCTGCATCTCGCAATGACTTGCTGAGTTGCAGGCACTCCTCTTCTGCTGCTTGCAATTTCTTTGCCGTTGCCTCATTTGCTTCTTCCTTTGTTTGGCAGTTTTGTAGAGCAGTGGCTAGGCTGGCCTGGAGGTCAGCTTCTCTTTCTTTGTGTCCTTGGCTTTTTGCCTGCAGTAGATCTCTTTCCATTTTGGTCTTTACTTCAGTGGCTCTTAGAGTTATCAACTCTTCGTCTGATGCCACAGATTGTGCCCTTATTCCAGCTAGCATTGTCATCACCACATCCCAATCATTCGAGGGCGGGTGTAGGCCTACCGTGTCGGTAGCAATCTCCTTAAGTTCAACTAGCCGGATGCCTAGCAGCTGTTCTTCACTTCGTGTCCTTGCCAAGTCGAATGCGACTGTGGCGGCTTCTTCCTTTGAATAGCCTGCAGCTAGCAAGTCCAAAAATGCATAGTATGCTTCCTCGAGCTTTTTTTGTTCAGATGCAGGCTTGGCTTCTTCTTTGTGTTCAGGTTCTGTCCTGTGCTCTTGCTCTTCATCCTGGTGTTCTTCTTGCTTTTCTCCAGCCTTCTGATCTTCTGGAGGAGGGCTGCTAGGAGGTGGTGATGGCGGTGGGCTAGGTTTAGGGCTACCTGGTAAAGCTGTAGGTTTGCCCTTGAAATCCCTATCTGCCTTCGTCTTTCTTTCTCTTTCCTTGTTTTCTTGTTCATCTAGCAACGTTTGCCGTATTTGCTCCACTTCTTCCTCGGTGAAAGGGATGTGTGGAATGTTTTCCGCCGCAGCATCAAGAATCTCGAAATTCTTGATATAGTCTTCGAAGCGGTCCCTCTGCACTCTTCTTGAGGATCCAGACATCGACTCAAGGGATGGCTTCCATAATTCGTTTAGATCGCCCTTGAGGGCTCTTTCTGCTTGGAAACTCTCCATTAGCCTCTCAAGTCTAGCCGCTTTTTGTGATCGAGTCTCTTTGGCCGGCACTTGAGCAGATTCTTTTTTGCCTTTCTTCTGCTCAGGTTGCTCCTCTTCCACTGGCTCCAGTCGTCTCTTTAACCTTGCAGCCACCCTTGGTGCTCGTTGTGGCTCGTCTTCTTTGTCTTCCTTTATCCTTAGCCAGTCATTCTGAGATGGGGGGTCAGGCCACCTTCCCTTGGCATGTAGTGCTGCATAAACTACCTTGGTTATCATCTCTCCTGGCACTATGTAGGTTGGATTTTTGTTTCCCATCTTTACTAGGCTGTCTTGTATGTATGCCGCATAATTGATTATCTTTGGGGTGCCCTTCGTCATTGCCCAACTAAAGGTTGTGGCAATTGCACCTGGCGGCATCCTGTACTTCTGCGGCCTCTTCGTGCACATGTGGAAGTATTGGTTGTACAATTGGCTCATGATCGCCACCTTTGGGTTGGCGATGTCTTCAAAAGTATAATTAGCCTTTTTCTCTTTGTACACCTTTGCTTCATCCCTTCTCTTTGTCACACTGTCTCCCTGATTGGAGAGATCTAGTGCATGGGCGACAACCTTTTCCGTAAGAATGATCTCTGTGTTGGGTCTGCCGTGCAAATCCGTCACCTTGGCCACTCCATCTTCTCTAATGTTGGTCACAAACTCCCATACTCTTTTGACGTCCACCCCTGCTGGGATTGCTTCAAAATAGTTATGGACGTCAATTTTCTCCAAGTAGCCGGCCATTTTGCTCCGGAAAAATTCATTGAGCTCCATTGGCAGCATTGGCAGCTCTATTATATTTCCTTCATTGTCCTTGAATACTCCTTGGTAGATTCTTAGGTCGTTTGACTCTAGTAGATCTTCCTGTATCCAGGTGCTTGTAGGCTTTATTGTTCCCTGTGGAATGACAAATGGTTCCACCTCGTCCAGATAGTCTTTGATTGTCATTCTCTTCTTCTTTGCCGGTGACTTCAAGGCTGCCATAGACCCTGTAGTACTCAGCAATCCGAAGTTTAGCGTTTTTTTTTTCATCTTGAAGCGGTCCGGGGCGGGCAACAAGAAGAGCAACCTCTAGACACCCTTCAAGGCTCCCGTGCTGCTCAATGGGGCTGGGGCACAACACAACACAAACCAAAACAACAAACCCACAGCCAAATCCCAACTACACAAGGGGCACAACCTAGTTTAAGAGCGAACTAGGACGCAAAAGAGAAGAATCATTAGAGCAACCCACAAACAAGCAAGGAATTTACACTAACCCTAACACCAATGGAACACTCTCACACACTAAAACATGAGAGAGAGAGAGAGAGAGAGAGAGAGAGAGAGAGAGAGAGAGATGGTGCTCGGGCTGCTTTGAAGTGTATCGTTAATGATCAAGCAAACATAAATATATATATGTAAGAAAGAGAGAGAAGGGGGAAGGGGGTGCTTGTTGCACTAATGCCTTCTTAAAAATCTGTCATGACCAATCAAAGTGAGATTAGTACTTGTTCAACATAGCCTGAGTAAATTACACCACAACACATCACAAGAAAAAAGCCACCCCAATCACTGTCTTAAGGCCAGGGGAGTCCTCTCCACCCTGTCGCCCTCCTACAGCATGTGGGATTTATGGCTAAATTGATAACAATACCCGGAGACAAGCTATCAAGAACTTAAATAAAACACCAAGACACTTACACATCATTATTGTCCATGACTTCACGTTGGAAGGAAGACAAGGTATCCATGCTTAGTCCAAATTCACCCTCCTTGATTCAACAAATGTTGGGCTTACACTAGTAGGAGAAATGATACATTTTCTACTCTCAATTGAATGATCACTCTCTCTTACAATGGCATAGAGTTCCCTTGATAATCACCCCTAATACAACACATACATATGCCTAATGCCAATGAGATTCCACTCAAGAGCTCCTTCTCAAGAGGTTGAGCTTGGCTTCTCAAGCTATAGCATAGTGCTCTTTCTTTTGCTTTTTTGTGCTAGCTACACCCTCCTTTTATAGCAATTTTGAAGGCTAGGGTTACTCCTCTAACCATGGTTGGGTTAGATTTTCAACAATTTACCTAATTTCTTTTGCTTGGAATTATCAAGAAGTTGGTGGGGAAAGAGAGAGGAGAGAAATGGAGGTGATAGGACTTTTCATAGTGGGTTAGTGTTAGTAGAGTTAGTATTTTTATTAATTTACAAATGGAATTGGATATTTACAATGGGAGTATCCATGTAGGATACAAATAAGGAAGAAAAACTCTTAAGAGGTAAGAAAAGGTGGATTTCTTACAAGGTTGATGCTCCAAGTGTCTTGAGTAGGGCCAATTTTGACGCTTGTTGACGGTCCACTAGCTTTGACAGTACATTTTTTCTCCACTCTTGACCTTCCTTGAGAGACAAGGTAATTGAAGCTGAGTAATCAACCACCATGATGCTGTCTTTTAAGAGAAGAGGTTGAAATTTGTGGTTTTTTGATAGATATGGGTAATTTGGAGGAGGAAAAATGAGACTAGTCAATTTTGGAATGGAATTGTGTGTGGGAGGTATGAGTTCACCATGGTTTCTCTTATTCTTCAAGGTTGAGGAGAAGGTGAGTAGGGTGCAGAGAGGAGTGGTGAGAGAGGTGGGGATGATGAGTGGAGAAGTGTGTGTGAAAGAGGAAAATGATAAAGCGGAAGAGAGAGTGTGGCTGCATAGCATGGGAAAATTGGGATCCACTAATAAAATCATAGCTCACAGCTCGTCGCTCAAAAAAATATGAAAAATTTGAGGCAAAAGTTCAGCTCAGGAGCTACAACTTTTGTTTGTATCACCTTTTCAAATTCGGAGAGCAAGTGAACTTTAAAAATTCAGCAAAACCGACTGTTTTTTTCCACTGCACAAAGTCCTTGTGGGGTCCTTCTTTGGATGATTCTTTTGAATACCTCCAAGAGTGAGCCCTCCATAGTGCATGTATGCATGCCACCTACCCTTGACCTTATTTGGTAGGTCTATAATTGAAGATATGTTGAGATCATGATATAAGTGAATAGTACAACTAAGAAAATCAAATATTGAGGGGTCTAAAAAATATGTACATGTCAAATATAAATAATATAAAAAAAATCTAAAGGGGTCAAAAGAAATCTCTCTCATTATGAGGCTACCATAAAAAGATAAATATTTTTGGTGTTCTAATTTTTTAGAAAAAAAACAAAATAGATGTAGGAAGGGAAAAATCACAATAGTGAAAAAATATACACATAAATAAAACTAGTTTTTTAGGATTTTTGTTGGGGTGGAGTTACACCAAATATAAGAGAAGCTTACATGAAAATATTTCTATATGGAATAAAGAGTATGAAAAATGGTAAGAAAAATTGTGGTAATGGTGAGGCAATGGATAGAGCATAAATAACACACACCTAGGTAGAAATATTTAAATAAATACCAAAATAATTATGAAAAAATCTTTTATTTAGGCCCTATATACAAAGAAATATTTACATACGCATGGGCCATAATATACTTATATTTTTTATATTTTATATTTTTTTGGCTCAACTAGCCCAATGACTAGCTAATTGAGGATTTTCAGTAAGGAGATATGGGAAAAGTCCCCTAACTCACACGCACCTATATACAGTGAAAGGGTGAGGGTAACCACAGTGTTTGAGTGATTTGATAGGGTGAGATAACTCACTATGGCAATTACAGAGTGCCGAAAAACGACTATCATTAGCCCTCCCCCAGGATGATGGTATATTCATGTACCATCATAAAGAATCTTTTCCAAAGAGAGTGCTTCAGAGTCCTTGACAAGATCTTCATTGTTTAGCCCCTTGGAATTTTGGTTTGTGTTACACTCATGCTTCATGGAACAATACTTACATGAGATAGTTGCCTTTTGCTCTAGTAGATCCTTTGGTAGAAGGCGACTCAAGTAAGGCTTCAAGCGATAGCCGTTTACCTTCCTGGAGTGCTCTTTCCCATTCTAGTCCATAAGTTGATAGTAACTTGAATTGAAAGCCTTCTTGACTATGTATGGCCCCTGCCATCTTGTTTCAAATTTGGCATCAAAACGATTATCGAGTCGATTGTCATACCTTAGCACAAGATCTCCTTCATTGATGCCTTTGTCCTTCAGTTTCTTGTCAAGCTTCTCCTTTGTCTGTGTGGCTTTCCTCTTATAGCACTCGTATGCTGCTTCTCTTTTCCACTCAAGCTCAGCTAAGGTAAGAAGTCGATCCATCCATGCTTCTTGATCATCTTGTGCTGATTTGCCATGAAGTGGCATTGTTGGAATGTCTAGCTCAATTGGCTGTAAAGCCTCTTGACCATAGACCAAGCGAAATGGTGTGAACTCCGTGGCTTCCCTATATGTGGTTCGATACGCCCACAAGGCACCATCCAAGAAGTCATCCCACAACTTTGTCTTGTTTTTCACCATCTTTCTAATGATACCTGCAATGACACCATTAGCTTTTTCTACCAAACCATTTGATTGGGGATATTAGGGTGTACTGTGACGATGTAGAATGTGAAGTTCTTCACAGACTTCTGTGAGCAATCCCTTTCTAAACCCTGGACCATTATCAGAAACAATCTCCAAAGGTGTGCCAAATATACAACAAATGTGAGTGTAGACGAATTTTCTCACTGTCCTCTCATTTACCTTTGCCACACTTTGTGCTTCCACCCACCTAGTCATATAGTCTACAGCCACTAGAATGTAGCGTTTACCATTTTTTGTCCTAGGCAGAGGACCCATAGCATCAATGCCCCACTTTTCAAAGGGTCCATTTGCAAGCACGATTTGCCTTGGACCATAAATCAATATTCTATTCCCATTTACCTGACAATTGTGACAACTTTTACACCAATGTTGGACATCCACATGCAGACTTGGCCAAACATACCCCGCAAGCAAAATCTTCTTCACAGTTAATTCTTGGGAAAAATGACCACCACATGCCTCTTCATGCAAACCTTTTAGAATGACTGGAATTTCCGCGATAGTTGGTACTCTTCTGCACACTTTATCCTTCCCTCTTTGATAGAGGGAGCCTTCTAGGAAGAGATACATGCTTGCCTTCTTCATGAGTCTCCTCTTCTGAGCTTTTGTGAAGTCTGGTGGAAACTCACCCTCCAAAATGTAGCCAATGATGGGAGTCAATGACTCCAATCCCTGATACCTCGGTTGCTTCACCGCAGCCGCCACCATGATGACCTGCACTTCTTTCTTTACACATGCAACGGCTTGTTGTGCAAGTAAATCAGCATCTTCATTTTGTTTCCTAGGAATATGATATAATTGCACCTCCTCAAATTGATTAAATAGCCTATGGATGGTATGAACTTTGGCCCTTAGTCTTTCATTTTTGCATGCCCAAATGCCTAAAATCTGCTTCACAATGAGAAGTGCATCCCCTTTTACCATGAGACGTTGTATACCATGGCCAATGCATATTTTTAAACCATGAAGTAGTGTGTCATATTCTGCTTCATTGTTGCTAGCTGAACTTGGTAGATTGAACTTCTCTTTCATGACCACCTCTCCACTTGGGTTGAGCAACACTAGCCCTCCCCCTGCTTTTCCTGTGGCTCGACGAAAAGCTCCATCAAAGAACAAGGTAAAAGCAGTAGGAATACTTTTTGGTGGTGGCAATGGTAGGGTCTTTACTTCAGGCACCTTAATCTCCTTTTCATGCACCCTATAAGTGAGAATCCCTGCCAATTGTGCACGCACACTATCTTCTACCTTGAAAGAGTATTGAAACTCTTGCAACTCCATAATCCACTTTGAGATCCTAGTACTAAGATTCATTTGAGATGACACCCAAGGGAACAAATTCTCTACGGTGAGGATTACAAAAGGTTTTGGGAGCAAGTAGGATCTAAACTTCCTTATCGCAAACATGAGAGAAAGCATCATGAGTTCTGCCTCCGTGTAGCCTCTCTCTAAAGCATTCATGACCCTACTAGAAAAGTAGATGGGCCGCATCCTGGTACTATAGGGATCTTGTTGTAACAAAACTGCACCAATTGTTTCTTTCCCAGCACTAGAGCTAACAAAGAATGTGTACTCCTAACAAGGAGGCATGAGTGTTGGTAGCTCTGACAAAATGGCTTTAATGTTACAAAAGTACTCTTCAAGCTCATCAGACCATGCAAATTCTACTTGTTGTGTCAACTTTTGCAAAGAGTGAAGTAACTCCGAGGCTAAGTGAATGAAGCGTGACATATACTTCACCTTTTGAATGAATGAGATGACCTCCTTAAGACTCTTGGGTGATGGTAGCTCAATAAGAGCCTTTGCCTTTAAAGGATCCACTTCAATGCCTTTGTAAGAAACTTTATGACCAAGCAAGATTACTTCATCCTCACCTATATGGCACTTGTCGGGGTTGAGTTGACCTCCCATGTCGTAGAGCTTCTTTAAACCTTCTTCTACCCTTTGTAGATGCAATGATTTTGAGCTATAAATACAGAAATCATCAATGAACACCCTAATTGACTTTCCAAAGAATGCTTGAAACACCATATTCATGAAACGTTGGAATGTTGCAGGAGCATTTGTCAGACCAAATGGCATGACTCTAAAATCATAACACCCAAGGAGTGATAAAGGTTGTTTTCAATTGATCCTCCAATGCAATCCCTATTTGAAAGTAACCTGAGTAACCATCACACACAGTGTACTTCTCATGACCAGCTACCTCATTTAGTATCTCATCCTGGAATGGGAGGGGAAAGTGATCTCTTTTTGTTGCCTCATTGAGGGGACGGTAATCCACACACACCCTCCACTTGCCATTTTTCTTAGGAGTGACAACAACAGGAGAGACCCACTCTGAATTCTCCACTGGATAAATAAAACCTGCTGCTAGAAGCTTTCTTACCTCCTTGAGTAGAGCCTGCTCCTTTATAACTCCTAGCCTTCGTAGCTTCTGAGCTTTAGGTGTGGCCTCAGGCTTCAACTCAATCTTGTGTTGAACAACATCTACCCCACGCACGTCGGTGTAGTCTTTAGCAAAAAGCCTAGGAAACTTCCTTAGCACACATTTGAACTCCTCTCGTTCATCCTTTGTAAGTGTTGTTGATATCATACCTTCCAGCATCCCTTCATCTTGAACACCTTCGTTCTCTTGAGGACCTACCTCCTCCAAGCCTTGACAAGAGGTCTCTTGGTTGCTTGGCTTAAACCTTACCCCCATGACTTCGATGGAAGACTCCTCTTCAGTAATGCTGCCGCTACTTTCTTCTTCTGAAGTGCTATCGGTCCAACCTTCTTCCGTCTCACTTTGAGATGATTCTTCATGGAGCTCCTCTTGGCGTTGCTCCTTCATGTCAAAGACAACCTTCTTATGATTGTCGTTCCTGCAAATTAGCTTTCCACTCTCCCAATCCTGCAAAGCTCGCATTTTCATTAGCCATGGTCTCCCTAGGATAAATGGGTAACCATTTCCTTTGGTAGACATGACATAGAAATCCACTGCCTTCTTAATGCCAAAGGCCTCCACAAAAACATTTTTACAAATGCCTACGCACCTAGCCTTGCTATTATTTGCCATCTTGACCTTAATTTCAGGTGTCTCATGGATGTGCATGCCTAGTTTTTGCATGAGTCCCTCTGTCATGATGCAAATTTGTGCACCCCCATCCACTAGACCTTTCCTAACCAATCTCCCTTTTATGTAACAATCTAGCACAGGTGTAATGTCCTCATTCATTTCAGCTTGTGCAATTTTTACAACAGGCACACTCTCTTTTACCTTTCTCCTAGTGCTAATTGCCCTTGTAAATCCCTCCTAACTTGTGGACATAATGCAAGAAATTGAGGCCATGAGATATCAGGACCCTTACCTCTCATGTCTTCCAACAAGTTGTATGGAGCCATTCCATGTCCAAGAGGGAAGTCTTGGAGGTTGATACGATGTCGAGTCCTCTTAGCCTCCTTGGTCTCCTTTGCCTTCTTTTCTCGTCCATGGTCACTTTGTGATGTAACTCCTTCTTTCTCCTTACCTTTCCCTCGGCCACGCTTAATGCCATTTGCTTCCATGTCAACCTCTCTTGAATTTGTCACCTCTACCACATGCACGTTTGGGTCTGGCAAAGGTGGAACTCCTTCCACTCCTTGTGGAGGTGGTCTTGCTCCATTTGTCCTTTGTATAAGCCATGGTTGCTGACTAGTTCCTTCACCTGCATTCATCACTGGGTAATTCAAGTTAGGTCTCCCTGGCTCCCCACGGGGCCAAGGACAATTATACATCCCATGTCCAGACTCACCGCAATTCCAACATTGCAAGACTCTCCTAGTTCGTGGCTCTCTCTCTTCTGACTTCTTTGCTTGTCCCTTTGGACCTACAGCTTGTGCAAGGTGAATTGACAGGCTGCTTAAAGATTCATTTAACTTCTCAATCACTTCAGCCGTTACCTCAGGAAGCTCCCTAGATGTTGATGCTTGTGACTTACCTTTGGGTCTAAGAACTTCTATTGGAACCTCTCCCCTTAAGCACTTGAGTTTCCTATACTTCTCAGCAGCCCTAGTTTTCGTTGCATCAAAAGTAGCAGGTGCACCCGCCTCAAATTTTACCTTAAGGTCAGGAAAGAGTCCGGCTATGAACCTCTCCTTCTTCAAAAATTCTGCACCATCACCAGGGTTAGCAACATTTCGTATCCATAGAGCCCAAAGACGTAGAAACTCTTGCTTGTACAAGTAGTAGTCATCTAAGTCTTTTTGCTTATGAGAAACAATGTCTTGCCATAGTTTTTGGGTGTTTTGGGGATCAAAGAAGTATCTCTTAAAATGATTCAAAACTTCTGTGTAATTCCCCTTAACTTCCTCAGGCAAAGAGTCAAACCAAGTACTAGCATCTTTCCTAAGGACCACCTCAAACATTTCTACACGTTCTTGATCGGTTACTATCCTCTTGATACGGCAAGACATCTTGAAATTTGCTAAAAATAATTCTGCATCCTCTCCAGGCTCTCCAAAGAAAAGAGGATATCCAGACATTTGGCGTTGGCTCTCCATTATTATGAAAGATTACAACACGAGTTACAATAAGGGATACAATAGAGATTTAGAACCACTCGCCTGCAAATGAAGAAGTAAGAAAATACCACTCTAGGTTTTCTTCTTCAGCTATCCAAGCTTCAATGAGGTCTCGATTTGTTTGATCAAAACAAAAAGGTAGACTATTGATGAGCTCTAAGAAGGGTTGAAATTCTTCAAAGCTAAGGCGATAAACAGAAATCTCTAGAACTTCATTTTCTGGATCCAAAAGAGCAACCACGTCCCAAGTGATAAATTGCACTTGCTCTACAATTCCCAACGCACAAGCGGTTTGTATAAAAACTAGATCTTCATGCTCGTCAAAGGCCGTGAGAAAGTAGCAATTGAATAGGAGCTCCTTTCCTTCGAGTTCCACACAGTCAGAGTGAGGCAACCTTCTCACAATTTCATAAAGAACATCCTCATCAAGTCCAATCAAGTTTGCAAGATTTAAAGACTCCACTTGTGCTACAAAATTCCTGGACAAAAACTCCTTAGGATTATGGTTAAATCATTCAGAAGCATAAAGAGATTTACAATGTCTCTATGAACAAAGTGTCATAGAAAGTAGAGAAGGATGAGAATTTATACAAATTTGCAATCTTCTCTATGCTCTCTTTATTAAGACAAGCTCTGAATAGCTCCCTATCTCCTTTGTTGAAAGCGAAAGAAAGACTATTAATAAGACGCAAATGAGGGAAAAATTCACTAAATGTGAGTCTATGAAGCATGAACTCTGGCCGCAAGTTTTCTGAAGAGTCTTCCTCAATGGTGAAATGCACTCGCCAAACGCCAAATTTCACTCTATTTACCAATCTTAGGACACACACTAGTTGGATGAATGCGCGGTCTTCCTTAGTGCCCAACAACAAGAGGAAAATGGAATCCACGCGTAGGACCTTTCGTCTTAACTTCACCACCCTTTTGTTATGAGGGAGACGCCTTACTACTTGCTCCTGTAACTCAATTGGTAATAAAGCTAGATCTCTAAGGATTGAACTTTCACTGCACACACATTCCCTGTTAGAAGAAATGATTGTTTTTTGTTTCTTGTAACAACTTGGACAAAGAAAAAACATACACACTATTTTGCCGGGCTGCACTTCATTTTAAAATAAAATGAACACATGTACATCAAAAGAAGTGTGGTAGTTGATGAGAGGTAGAATGACAAGGTTTGGTGATGCAAGAATTTCTCCTACTCTTTGGGCACCAAACATGAACACCATTCGTTGTTGAAAATGGATCTTTCTACTAATTGCAACGTTTATTCTAATGTGTGGAGTAAAATGAAAGGGAAAAACCTCTATTCCTGGGCCATTATCCATGGCCTATGCATGTCCTAATGCTTAAAATAACACAAAAATATAGACATCCAAGCTAATATCGTACCTAATGAGAGGCAAAATAAAAGGATTTACCGAAGTGTTTATCTCGGCTAACCTAAGAGGACCTAAAATCCTACGAATTACCCGTTGAAATTGCAACTTAGTACTAACAATTATGTGTATCTTTTGCCTTGCAATGGGAATGAAAGGATCATACAAACTCTCGTGATTCATGCAAACTACTTGACTATGCTAAAAGTTGATCCTACACAAAAACATACACGAGTTGTTTTCCTCCGTGGGGGCACCAATTTGAAGCGGTCCGGGGCGGGCAACAAGAAGAGCAACCTCTAGACACCCTTCAAGGCTCCCGTGCTGCTCAATGGGGCTGGGGCACAACACAACACAAACCAAAACAACAAACCCACAGCCAAATCCCAACTACACAAGGGGCACCACCTAGTTTAAGAGCGAACTAGGACGCAAAAGAGGAGAATCGTTAGAGCAACCAACAAACAAGCAAGGAATTTACACTAACCCTAACACCAATGGAACACTCTCACACACTAAAACACGCGAGAGAGAGAGAGAGAGAGAGAGAGAGAGAGAGAGAGAGAGAGAGATGGTGCTCGGGCTGCTTTGAAGTGTATCGTTAATGATCAAGCAAACATAAATATATATATGTAAGAAAGAGAGAGAAGGGGGAAGGGGGTGCTTGTTGCACTAATGCCTTCTTAAAAATCTGTCATGACCAATCAAAGTGAGATTAGTATTTGTTCAACATAGCCTGAGTAAATTACACCACAACACATCACAAGAAAAAAGCCACCCCAATCACTGTCTTAAGGCCAGGGGAGTCCTCTCCACCCTGTCGCCCTCTTACAACATGTGGGATTTATGGCTAAATTGATAACAATACCCGGAGACAAGCTATCAAGAACTTAAATAAAACACCAAGACACTTACACATCATTATTGTCCATGACTTCACGTTGGAAGGGAGACAAGGTATCCATGTTTAGTCCAAATTCACCCTCCTTGATTCAGCAAATGTTGGGCTTACACTAGTTGGAGAAATGATACATTTCCTACTCTCAATTGAATGATCACTCTCTCTTACAATGGCATAGAGTTCCCTTGTTAATCACCCCTAATACAACACATACATATGCCTAATGCCAATGAGATTCCACTCAAGAGCTCCTTCTCAAGAGGTTGAGATTGGCTTCTCAACCTATAGCATAGTGCTCTTTCTTTTGCTTTTTTGTGCTAGCTACACCCTCCTTTTATAGCAATTTTGAAGGCTAGGGTTACTCCTCTAACCATGGTTGGGTTAGATTTTCAACAATTTACCTAATTTCTTTTGCTTGGAATTATCAAGAAGTTGGTAGGGAAAGAGAGAGGAGAGAAATGGAGGTGATAGGACTTTTCATAGTGGGTTAGTGTTAGTAGAGTTAGTATTTTTATTAATTTACAAATGGAATTGGATATTTACAATGGGAGTATCCATGTAGGATACAAATAAGGAAGAAAAACTCTTAAGAGGTAAGAAAAGGTGGATTTCTTACAAGGTTGATGCTCCAAGTGTCTTGAGTAGGGCCAATTTTGACGCTTGTTGACGGTCCACTAGCTTTGACGGTACATTTTTTCTCCACTCTTGACCTTCCTTGAGAGACAAGGTAATTGAAGCTGAGTAATCAACCACCGTGATGCTGTCTTTTAAGAGAAGAGGCTGAATTTTGTGGTTTTTTGATAGATATGGGTAATTTGGAGGAGAAAAAATGAGACTAGTCAATTTTGGAATGGAATTGTGTGTGGGAGGTATGAGTTCACCATGGTTTCTCTTATTCTTCAAGGTTGAGGAGAAGGTGAGTAGGGTGCAGAGAGGAGTGGTGAGAGAGGTAGGGATGATGAGTGGAGAAGTGTGTGTGAAAGAGAAAAATGATAAAGTGGAAGAGAGAGTGTGGCTGCATAGCATGGGAAAACTGGGGTCCACTAATAAAATCATAGCTCACAGCTCGTCGCTCAAAAAAATATGAAAAAATTTGAGGCAAAAGCTCAGCCCACGAGCTACAACTTTTGTTTGTATCACCTTTTCAAATTCGGAGAGCAAGTGAACTTTAAAAATTCAGCAAAACCGACTTTTTTTTTCCACTGCACAAAGTCCTTGTGGGGTCCTTCTTTGGATGATTCTTTTGAATACCTCCAAGAGTGAGCCCTCCATAGTGCATGTATGCATGCCACCTACCCTTGACCTTATTTGGTAGGTCTATAATTGAAGATATTGTTGAGATCATGATATAAGTGAATAGTACAACTAAGAAAATCAAATATTTAGGGGTCTAAAAAATATGTACATGTCAAATATAAATAATATAAAAAAAATATAAAGGGGTCAAAAGAAATCTCTCTCGTTATGAGGCTACCATAAAAAGATAAATATTTTTGGTGTTCTAATTTTTTAGAAAAAAAACAAAATAGATGTAGGAAGAGAAAAATCACAATAGTGAAAAAATATACACATAAATAAAGCTAGTTTTTTAGGATTTTTGTTGGGGTGGAGTTACACCAAATATAAGAGAAGCTTACATGAAAATATTTCTATATGAAATAAAGAGTATGAAAAATGGTAAGAAAAATTGTGGTAATGGTGAGGCAATGTACAGAGCATAAATAATACACATCTAGGTAGAAATATTTAAATAAATACCAAAATAATTATGAAAAAATCTTTTATTTAGGCCCTATATACAAAGAAATATTTACATACGCATGGGCCATAATATACTTATATTTTTTATTATTTTTATTTTTTTTGGCTCAACTAGCCCAATGACTAGCTAATTGAGGGTTTTTATTTCAGTAAGGAGATATGGAAAAAGTCCCCTAACTCACACGCACCTATATACAGTGAAAGGGTGAGGGTAACCACAGTGTTTGAGTGATTTGATAGGGTGAGATAACTCACTATGGCAATTACAGAGAGCCGAAAAACGGCTATCAATATCAGTTGCTAAACTGAGTTTTACTTATCCAAATGACTTGAAAATTGAAATCATAGCTCAAAAGGAACTTGTGAAGCTGTGCATGTGCTCACAGTGCAAATTTGACCAAAAAAAATCCATCTAGACATCTTACGCGTAGGATGTCTTTTTCTTTAGAACTGGTTCATACTTGACTTGTAGGTAGTGTAAGGCTCATGGAACATGGTTATAAGCTTGGATTTGAATTTGGATGTCAAAAAGTGGATTTTTGGGCTGATTTAGGCTTTAAGTCACAATTTTGATAGATTGTCCATCATAGGAAGCAATTGATGTCCAAATGGGTTGAAACTTGGTAGATGGGCTCAATGCATCATGGTATTAGCTCCTATGATGTCATTTCTTGCACAGAAGTCTAAATCTAAGCTTAAGACATCCTACGCGTAGGATGTCTTTTTCTTCAGAAATGCATGAAACTTGATCAGTGGGTTGTCCTTGACTTGTGGAACATAGCCATGTTCTTGGATTTGTATTTGGATAATATTTGATGCCTGTAGGGCTCTATGAGGTGTTCTTGGGCTCAAAAAATGTATCTTGAAGGTGTTGGGGGTCAAAAGTGATTAGAAGGGCTTCAAGCTTGACATATGGGCTCTTGTTGATGAGGTTATTACTTCTGAAATGACAAAACTTCTCCTTCATGCCCAAAAGGTCCATTAGACATCCTACGCGTAGGATGTCTTTTTCTTCATTTTTGCTCCCAGACCACACAGGAAGTTAGCTGATGTGTATGTGAATTTGTTGTGCAAATTTCATGAGATTTGGAAAAGATTTGGTAGGTTAATGGCCCTTTAGTGCCTTTATGCCCTATCTTTGCGTTTTTCCATGCATATGAGGTCCAATCTCTTCCAAAGGTGATGAAATTTGGTGTAGGGCTTGTGAATGTCATTCAGAACATGTGCATGGCAAGAATTGTTGGGTTTTGTGCCAAGAATTTCCCTTGAGACATCCTACGCGTTGTCGTGTTGTGACACGTACATAGTGGGAACGCATGCTACAAGAGTTATCTTGTCATTTTTTAGATACATAATTATATTTCCTATAGTGTACATATGCATATTTAAGTATAATAATAAGCCTTCTATCTCATCCTATTATTTTTCTCAAGGGTAACATATCCTTACTTTACCATCAGAAAATACTATGAGAAAAGCATCAATAGCTCCGCCTCTTTAACTTGGGGCAAAAAGCATTCAAGCCATTGATAAGAGGAATTCTTGAGGGAGTGAGTAGTAATGCCTAATTGTACTTAGCCCCATTAACATAAGCCGAAGCCTACACTTTCTCCTAGAGGAAAACTAGCCATTCTTGTTCGCCATCCTTGGAGGATCAACTCTAATCAAAGAAGGTGTTGTACTTGGCGTATCAATCAACATTGAATTCTCCCCTCTTCTTCTCTCTCCTATCAATAATGGTGCCGAAGGGTTTCAAGTAAGATGTGTTCTACATTGATGTTTTCTTGATTTCTTGTTGTTTTCATTTTCATCTCTAATCCAACATATATATATGTATCTAATCTCATCTCCTTAACCAAACCTATCTCTCTCATTCTTAGTAATTCATCCTCTCTAGGTTCTCCTTGCTACAGGTACATCTCTCCCCGCAGTATCCTTATTGCCTACGGGCAAGAATAGGGCTTGGGAGGGAAACTTCTCATCTCTTCACTTCTCTCATATCTACATTTTTCTCATATCTACATTTCTCACATACTATCCTGGATGAATAACCCACATGATGATCATTTCTATCGCTTTCACTCTGTACGATCTATTAGAATTAACGTATGGATTAGTCGTAAAATACACTTTCAACAACGTATAGTGTTTCTCTTCGGCCCTGAAAGGCTCAATGAAATACTTCTATCACCGGATCCCATCATACTACCTCTCATAGACTATAACTTTTCTTTTGACGTAAGCGTAGTTATCTTGCTATGAACCAAGAGGATTTGTACACACAATTAATCCCAATCACTAGACAAAATATATATATTATGGTAAGCACAAAACTACAATTCCAAAGAACAATTCGTAGCCTATTTGGTCAGCCAAGATTGAATGCCATTAACTCATCCATTAACCCTTTCATATTACCCATGATACGATATGACCATAGCCTTGATGTTTTCATCTTCGTATTGTTTTGACATTCTCTTTTGCGTTCTTTCTTTGTGTGTGTGAGTGCAAGAGAGAAAGAGTGAGTCTTCTTTGATTGAACTTCTTTCCAAACCCTAGTCTTCATGGCATCTATGGTTTAACTCCTTCATATAGTTTTTGTTGAGTTCTCTCACAAACTCTCACAGCCATAAGCCCGGTGCTTTCCTGGCAAGACCGCAAATTTCTCGACAGTGTAGGATGTCTCCTGGTGATTTTTCTCTTGTTAGTGCTCCCAGTGCTTGCCCTTTGCTCCCCTGAGTCCCTTTTAAGCCTAATTTCAACAAAAAAGTCAATTGGGTAAGTAAAAACTCCCTGTGTGGACTTCAGAGACTCTGAGACGTTTTCAGACTTTTGGAGTGCTTTTTGGCGATGAAATTCCTTGATGTTGGTCTTCATAGCTTCCAAATCCTTTGGGGATCCTTGCCGTATGATTTTTGTCGACTTTGGATTCACCAGAGCTTCATTTGGCAATTTGTCGCTCTAGAAGCACAAACCGTGTTTTCCCCCTCATGGAGTTTCTATCCTTCCGCATCCATACTTGTTTACCTTTTTGTGGTAGTCTAGATTTTTGCAGTGTAGTCGGTGATTTCAGCTGTCTGTGATGAGCATGGTTGGCCGTTAGCTGGTAGTTGGTCTCAGGTTTCGTGTTGATCGTTGAGGGTATTTGTTCTTTGGTATTTGTCCAGTGATTGCATGGCTTGCATTTGATCCGGATGTTCCTTTTGAGCAAAAGCTACCACCTGCTGTTCGTTTTCGTGCTGGATTTTGACTGCCTGTGCTTTCCAGTCTATTTGGACATTGTATGCTTTTTGCCAAGGTTGCCCTAGCAGCATTGGTTGTTGTGTGCTTTCATTTGTCACCACATAGAATTTGTGTGGGTAAATATATTGATGTAACTGTATATGCAATATAATCCACCCTAATGTTTCCAATGGATGTGATGTGCTACTTTCCAGCACTTGGGGAGTAGGATGAAGTTGATCTGCGACTTGGAGCTGTTGGTATAATCCGTAAGAGATCAAATTTGCTTGAGCACCCGGATCGAGCAAGGCTGGTGATTCAACTTGATCATTGCCCACCTTGACTGTAATTATTGGCTCGACTGTGTCTTCTTCCAAGTTCATGAGTCGAATGGCATTGATTCTCAATGGTGGTTTACTTTGTTGTTGTTGTCGCAGAAGCCGTCTTTTTGCAATGCGTTCTTGTGCTTCGGTTTGAGCTTCCTCCCATACTCTCTCTTTTTCTTTCATTCTTTGCTTTCCTTGATGAATTTGTTGGAGCATCTCCTGTGTGAGTGGAAGGTGATATCTCCTTAGTCGACACCCACTAATCCAGTTTGTCATTTCTTCACCTGCTAATGTAGCAAGTTTGACGGCCCCACTTTGTGATAGATCATGAATCACAAATGGTCCCATCCCTCGCTTTTTCAGTTTCTTGGCATGTTGCTTCAATGTATAAACAAGTACGTAATCTCTTGTTTTAAACTCTTTGGTACGCACATGTTTATCAAAAAACTCCTTTTGCCTTCTCTTTTTAGCATAGATCGAAGCGACCGTTCGTAAGCGGAGTTCATCTAGCTTTTCAAGATCATTAATTCTTGAAGAGAGTTCATGCCCTGTCCATTCCAAGTTTGTTGCTACGCGTAGAGTTGGGATTAAAAACTCTATGGGTAGTATAGCATTTAGCCCAAACACCATGTTGTATGGTGTTGTTCCTATTGAGGTTTTGTAAGCTACCCTGTATGCCCATAGTGTTGAGTGTAGCTGCTGATCCCAGTCGGTCCTTGAATGTGACACTATTTTAGTGAGGACCGTGCATAGTGTTTTATTTGTGGCCTCCGCTTGCCCATTGGCCCGTGGATGGTATGGTGCTGATTTTCGATGTATGACCATGAAATCCTCTAGTAGATATTCAATGACTTCATTGAGGAAGTGTGTTCCACGGTCACTGAAAATTTCTATCGGTAACCCGTAACGTACAAAGACATTCTCATACAAAAATTGAGCCGTGGTGCGTGCATCAGCTTTTTGTGTTGCTTTGGCTTTGACCCACTTTGTGAGATAATCCGTAGCCACAATGATATATTGGGTATGGGTGCGATATGCAGGGGGTGATATAGGTCCCACAAAATAAATTCCCCACTTTGCAAATGCCCTTGCCCCCATCATTGGCCTTAATGGCATCTCATCTCTTTTGATTGGTACCTTGGTGCGTTGACATGCATCACAACGTTTGACAAACTCTTCGGCATCCATTTGCAATGTAGGCCACCAGATTCCTGCAGTTAAGACAATTTTCGCCGTCTTATCGCCCGAAAAATGGCCTCCACTTACTCTGCTATGTGCATGTTCTAGAATCAGCAGGTATTCGCTTTCACTTGCACAGATTCGGAGTTGGTTGTCCTTGCCCCGTTTATAGAGTTGATTTCCAATTAACTGAAAGTCACGAGCTTCCAGCTCTATAGCTTTCTCCCATGCTCTTGTAGTGTTCTTAGGGAATGTCCTGGTGGCTAGAAAGTCAATGATATATTGACTCCATGCAGGTGCTATGTTCACCCGAAACAATGTTGCGTGATCCACTGGTCGCTTGGCACTACATACTGTACAATTGGTAACATAAGAATGTGTATCCGCATACATAGTTGGCCAATAAACTCCTAATTGTTTCAGTCTTTGGTGTGTTTTCACTGTTGAACAATGAAATGCACAACCCTGGACATGAGCCTCTTCCAGGTAGCACTCGAATTTTTTCGGATTTATACATAATCGTAGAATTAGGTCAGATTCAAGATGATACAGCCGTCCTGCTATCAACTGGAAGTTTTTTGTTTGTAGAATTGTTCGCTGTTTGTTTCTACATCCTGTATTATCAAACTCACTTCCAAAGGATAGAATGCTAACTATTTCCTAAGACCATTTGGGTACCATTTCGATGTTGAAAAGATAAGCATCTGGGATGTCATCATCTACCCCTTGAGGGGCTTCCCCGTTGCGTATTCTTGAAAGATGATAAGCTCGCTCGCAGATGAGTTTTCCCCTTTTTGACCACCACTGTGAAGTCAAATTCTAGCAATATAATAAACCAGTGTACGATTCTCCCTGTATTGCAAGGTTTATTTACTAGGTATAAAAGAGCTTGATGATCCGTGAAGAACACAAATTTGTTTGCAAGCAAATAATGCCGAAATTTCTTCACAGCATAAATAATTCCTAACCCTTCCCTTTCGGTGGTTGTGTAGTTCTTTTCTGCACTATTTAACTGTCGGCTCGCATAGCAAACTGGAAAATCCATTGTTCCGTCTCCAGGTTGAGCTAGAATGCTACCAATGGCATATGCCGAAGCATCAATGTGCACATGGAATATCTTGTCCCAATCTGGTGCCTTTAGCACAGGTGCGGATATAAGGTTTTCTTTCAGCCTTTGGAATGAAGTCTCACACTCATTGGTCCATTCGAAATTGACTAGCAAACGATACAAAGGTTGTGCGATAACCGCATACATGTATATGAATCTTCGATAATATCCATAGTGCCCCATGAAGAATTGTACTTGTTTTGCATTAGTAGGCCTGGGTAGGTCTACAATGACTTTGACTTTGTCCAGGTCTGTGGTTATGCCGTTTCTTGAGACAATGTGCCCTAAGATTCGTCCTTGCTTAACCATAAATACACACTTTTCCGGGTTTAGACACATTCGATATGTTCTGCACTTTTCAAAGACTTTTTGCAAATGTTCAATATGTTCTTCTCGCAGAAGAGAGTGTACACATAGGTCATCCATGTAAATTTCTAAGAATATTCTTAGGTATTCCTTGAAAGCGTGAGTCATTAACCTCTGGAAAGTGGCTGGTGCATTTGTTAGGCCAAATGGCATAACTCGATATGCATAAATCCCCCATTCTGTGGCAAAAGCTGTTTTGTGTTGATCCTCCCTTGCTATTGCCAATTGGTTGTATCCTGAAAACCCATCCAGAAAGGAATAAGCCCGTTTCTCGGCCACTCGCTCAAGGACATGTTCTGTAATTGGCAAGGGATAATTATCCCTTACGGTTGCCGCATTCACCTTTTTGAGGTTTACGCACACTCGCAGTTTTCCATTCTTCTTGGGAACGACCACAATAGGTGAAACCCAGTCTGTATGTTCAATTTCATAGATGAACTCTGCGTCCATCAGCTTATCAATCTCTTCTTTGATTCGTTTGGCAAATGTGTCATTATATGTATAAGGACGTTGTTTGCTAGGTTTTGCATCTGATTTTAAAGGAATTGTATGTTGGCATATTAATGGATCAACTCCTTTAAGGTCTTTATAGGACCAAGCAAACACATCTATATATTTTGTTAGAAGTTGTGTAAGATGTGCTTCCTCATCAGGCTCTAAATCATTAGCTATATAGACCGGCTGAGGCTTTCACCTGGTTCTGCGAGGTCTATTCTTTTTGCGTTTTCAGGCCCGTCGTAAGATTCTTGGTTGGTTCTCTCCCTGATTGGTGATGTCAAGATGATTTTTCTTTCCTGGATAGTAAATTTCCTATAGTGAGGTGGTACATTCATGTTGCCCTTTTCTGACTCCCCTTTACCATCACTATCCTCTTCAGTGGTCCAGATCTTCCTCAAAGACCGTTTCAGTTCTTGGTATTTCTGTTTACGCTCTAGTTTGGTCCACTCTTGGTATTTTGTTGGTTCTTTTTTTGTTTTTTCAGATTTTTGTGATTTTGTTTGAGCCCGAGCTTTTCTTTCCCGATTCGCTTGTTCTCGCGTTCGTTCTTTTCGATTTTCTGAGAATTTTCCTGATATTTGATCTTTCACACAATCCTTTGCTTTTACAAGCATCAAATAGTGAGTTTTTCCTTTTATCCTGGGCATCAGGTTCTGTCTCACTTTATTTTCGGCTCTTTTCTTCCTATAGCATTCTTGGCGTCTAGGGTGTTGATTAGCAAAATCATAAAACTTGATATTCTCTGCTTCATTCCCACGCTCACTGGAGGTGTCCGAACACTCATTATCTGCCTCATCATTTACTTCCACTTGCTCAGAAGAGTTGTAAAACTCTTCTTGTTCTGGAGGTGCTACCGTCTCTTTTTCTGGCATCACGCTTACTATGTAATAGGGTAGCACATCGTAACCATCCTTATCGCAAAATTTTGTTGTTGGAATGTCGGTAATGGTACATACATCTAACGTTGCCAGTATGTGTTCCCATTCTAGAGGCTCCAAGGAATCTTCAGGGAATGGCTCCGGAATATACTCTTTGTCTTCAATTGCTCTTTCTAAGATGCAATCCTCTTTTCTTAAGCTTCCACAATGTGAAGCTCCGCACATCCATAGGTCTTTTGGTTGCCCCAACCATGCTGGTAGTTCTAATCCTGCTATTGTAGCCGAATCAAACTCTTCCACAGGTGTTTGGTTTACATCCTTGTCACTATGGTCTTTCAAGTGTATTTTAGTTGTCGTCTCGCCATGTCTAAGGTATATGTGGTCATAACCCCAATCTTGGACCATCTTCAGTTGTCGCATGAATGGTCGTCCCAAGATTATCTCATAATTGTTCTTTTTGTCGAAATCGACTATTGCAAATGTATGCTCATACTCGATCCCGCACGAAGTGACAATTACCTTTTCCAAGAGTCCGAGAGGCTTCTCCATGAAACCATTTGCCAACTGCAGCTTCATTCGGGTAGCCCTCAAAGCTGGTTTTCCCCATTTTTTCCAGACTTCCTTCGTGGCGATAGCAACTCCCGCTCCACTGTCAAGAATAGCTTTGGAAACCACTCCTTGGAATTCTACAGGTAGCGTTGTGTTTCCGTCTTCTCCCTCACAATATCCTCCAACCTTATTCAATGGTACCGGCCTAGTGTTTAGATTAGGCTTGTCCAACTCCCTGATTCCTTCTTGTAGTTTCAAGGTGGGGTTTTCAACTCCAAATTTTTCCAGGCATTTTCCTACTGTGGTCCACATGTTTGGCCTTAGCTTTAGGAGTTCTGCTAACGTGATTGTGCATGCCACCGGGGTGGCTAACAGCTCACTCAATCCTTGTGAGTCCATCACCTTGTTAGAAGAAAATCTTTGAGATGGAATTTCCCTCACTTCCGACTTAGCTTCGTATTCTCCTAGGTAAGAGGGTAAAGTTCTCAAAGAGTCTGGTTGGCTGTGTCCCGAATTAATAGATCCTTGGTCTCCCCCTTGTGAATGCACCTCAAAGTTTATTTGTGATCTTGCCTCAAATTCTTCAATAGGAGGTAGGATCACATTCTTTCCTTTTCTCGTGCTATTCATGTGGTCATTCATTCTATTAGCCTCGTTGGCCTCTCTGATTTGCTTCCACAGATCATCTAGACCATTACCGTCTTTTCCCATCTCTGCCGATATTCTAGGATGGACCCCGTCACTTGCCCCTTCGGTGGTATTGGGCACTATGATAGGCTCTCCTCTGGACTCATATTCATTAGTGAGTTTTTCCTTTGTTTCCTCATGTTTCTCTATTGTTGGTTGGATAGGGGTTGGAACTGGCACATCATGGCAATTTTCCGGTTTTCCCAATGGGTCTTCCATCAATGATTGAGGCGTCTCGATCATCTTTTTACACATATCCAACCTTTGTTTTTCTATTTCCGCATATGGATATGTCATCCATCTTTGCTCCTGGGTCTGGTTTTTTTAAAGCCGAGCTTCATAAGCTCTTAGAAGCGCATCCAGCTGCTCGTTTACTTTGTCTGCTAGCACAGATCCTCCTGATCCTGCACTTTTGGACTCAGCTATTTTCTTTGGTGCTATGGCTGCTGTGGTGTGTGAGCTTAGGCTGGCTAGATCTTCTAACCGCTCCAACTTGTTCTTTGTATGTTTCAACTCATCGGATAGGGCGGTTTGCTCTCGTTCTTTCCTGGCTTTCCTACACGCCTTTCTTGCCTTCCAAGTGCTTCTCGGATTTTTCGTTTCTGAACTTTGGGCATCCGTCTTTGGTTCTTCTATTATGGTTTCATTCGTCCTTCTTTGGGCTTGGGCATGTGTCACCGCCTGAACAGGTATGACTGTTTCACTTTCTGATACTCCACTGGAAGGTACTATTTCCAACAGGTTCAAGGGGGTTTTTGCTCCTTTACTTGGGTTTTTAGGGCAATCGGGAATCAAATGAGTAATTCCACATTCTGGACAATACGCATTGACTCTAATGATTTCATCATGGGGACAGTCTCTCAGTCAATGGTCTCCGCCACACTTGTAACAGGGGCCCTTGGGTTGTTGAGGTTCTCCTTGAGCTCCCCGTTGCTGGTAAGTCTGTCTCTATCCGCCCATGCCTCCATTGGCTATGAACAACAATGTTCGTTCATCTAAGTTATATCTTCCTTCTCCTGCGGCCTGTATAGCAGTTGGAGGTCCTTGATTCCCCATCATGCTCCATGGATCTGGTGTCAAGGGTTCCTCCAGTGGATAATAGATAGGGTTCGCTGCATATCCATTGGGATCCTCATAGTATGCATGCATAGGCACCAAAGCCTTTTCTTCTGGTTCAGTTACCGTTGGGGTGTATCTTACACCAACTGGTCGTAATCCTGGTAGGGGTGGTTGTTGCCCCAACACCGGTTGTGGTCTCTCTACACCTACAGGTCCTGGCAAGTTGCCTGCTTGATATCTAGGCATAGGTGGAACTTGAGGGGAAGCTACAGGAGCTTGGGGAGCATAAGGTCTCTCCCTCACATATCCCTTGTTATAGTAACATTCCTCGGTCCCATGGTTTGTCCATTTTTGTTCAATAGCACACCACTTGGGCGGTTTAGCCTGGGGTTTGGCGTACAAGTTGATCTTTTTTAGCACTTCATCTACAAGCTGTTCTTGGTTTACCGCTATTTCTCCTTTCAGTGTTGTCTTGGAGGACTTGCTCCCACTTTGCTGTGAAGATGAATCATCATCAAGGTCCTTGAACTCCCCTTCTTTGTAAACCGCACAATTGTCCACAAGGTACAAGGCTTCCTTGGTCAACTCATTGAACGTAGTGCTCCTCTTCATATGTAAGTCTTTTTGGAGATATGCATTCCTTAGTCCTTGGATGAATATCAGCATAAGTCTGGACTGAGTTGGCAGTTCTTCAACAGGACAGAACTTAACATATCTCTTTAGTCTTAGGGCTGCCTTCCGTACAGATTCTCCATCTTTTTGTTTGAATTTATGGATTTTTGAGACGGTATTATGAGCTATTCCCCTTTGAGAGAATTCCTCAATAAACTCGTCAAACACTTCCTCCATCGACTCAAAGTCTCTACGCTCTACAGAGTCAAACCAAGTTGCAGCATCATCCTCTAGGGTTAGTCCAAACCCTGCAAATTGGGTAGGAAAGTCTAACACCTCTTCAGCTCTAATCACACGTACAAAGGCTGCTACATGATCTCTTGGGTCTCTGTTTCCTGTGTATTTCCTGTTTACCCATTTTTGCACTTGAGAAGGTCTAATTCTGCGATGGTCTACAAACCTCATCATGGGATCACCCCTTCCAAATCTATACCCCTCCTCAGGCCTTCTGTAATAGGCTGGTTCCTCGCCCAACGGTGCTCCTAAGCCATAATTTCTAAAGGTTCTCGCCGGAGGTGGTCCTTCTCTTCGAACTCGTTCCATGGGCGGTCCTCCAAGTTCGGTCGACCCTTGTGTCTTTGGCTTACTCTCTGCTTGATACCTTGAATAGTGTGGTGGTTCTTGCAAATCCCTGAGCCCTCAAGCCGCTGGATAACCCTCTCGGTTTTTGTCTGGTTCCATTGTCGCACTTTGTCTAAGCCATGCCTGCAATGATGGCTGGTTTACTGGTTGGTCTTGGTTGTTGAATGCACGCGGTCTGGGGGAATGTGATGTAGCGTCATACTCAACTGAGAATGGATTCGTTGACTTGCTTGGGGTGTGGACGGCTCTCGGCATTTCCTCAGGGGCATATGCTAATGCTCCTGGACCTGTTGCTCTTTCTACTTCCTCTGGGAGAATACGTTGGTATTCTCGCCCATATCTATCAACAAAAACTATGCCCTTCCCCGTAGCAGTTTCATAAGAGAATAAGTAAAGAACTTTGTCTTTGCTTAGTTCGTCTACGTATGGTTCTTTACTGCGAAAGTAAGAGACAATACCCTCGCTCTCGTGTTTGTAGATTCCCACATTCTCGTTATAAGTTGGAACCCTGATTGTTTTCTTATCGTACATGAAAATAGCTCCATGCCGATCAATGTTTGGTGGAGGCTCTTGAGTTTTTGAAATCATTTTCCCTTTAGCCACGTTGTCTCCATATCTGTTGTAATCTTCAGGGTTGCTAGCTATTAAATAGTGGTTTCCCTTTTCATCTCGGAATCTATCTCCATCATCATACACGTGGATTATCTCCAATCTTTGTGCTGGCCTCTCTTCAATACAAATGCACTTGTGACCTCGACAGTCAGAATAGACTAGGGCTCCTCTTGAGTTTGTTCCCTCCAAGAAGATCACAGTAAGCCTGGAATCATTCGAAGGATTTTGGGAGGTACTTCTTCCTCGCATAGGTCCCTCATAGGCGCTCCCCATCATGAAGAAATATTTGTCTGACGACGTGTCAGTATCACTACCTTCCTCAATAATCGGTGCTAGCGGATCTAACCTTGCCTGAGTTACACTCTCTTCAGTGGACACTACGCTAACTTGGTCACCTGCCACTTTCTGGTCTCTAACAATGTATCTTCCTGATCTTAAATTCATCAAACTTATCAATGCAACTTATCACAGGTTCAACCACTAACCTGGCAATGGATCAGTTTCTGCATAACGTCTTGCTTTGTTGTTGAATATACCTGTACACAAGAGTTTTAATTTCGGCAATTGGATCAACGCATTTATCTGCTGGAGGTGATCTTAGTAATGATTGGTATAACTGGAGAGTTAATCTCAACCACTACTGTATTCTATACACTGTTGATGTTCCTGATTAGGTTGCTAATCTGAAACAGTACCCTTCCTTGATGTTGGCCAATTTACGTGAAAAATCTTGAATTCAGTATTTGCTTTGTCAAATGGGCAATCACGGTCCAATTTTACCTCTGAAAGAAGTTCTAGAGCCCTTAAGTCAAATAGAACCTCACTGTCTAGGCCAAGTCAAATTTTCTCTCCAGAATGCCCCAATAGACATCCTACGCGTAGGATGTCTCATGCTGCATTTAGCCTGGATTTCTGCACTGTATTTTCCCCTTGTTGTGCTGAGCTTACAACTGTTTTTACTTTTTGATTTGGACTTCTAGAAGCTGGTCAATGAGTCAGAAATCTGTTTTGACGGCCTGATGATGGTGTTGATCAGTCTAATCAACTCCAAATTGGACCAAAATTGACTAGCAGGATTGCCTTAGGCTATATAACCCCTTACAATACTCAAAGTCCAATTATGGCTTCACTTTCTTGCATTAGACATACTATGCGCAGAATGTCTTTTTCTTCAAAATGGCTTTAAACTCAAGACTTCAGCTCTTATTGAGCTGCTGATCATCTTGGTATACTCAGATTTCAGTTTGGAGTCCTAAATCACTCAGTAGACATCCTACGCGTAGGATGTGTTTTTGGCCTGCTTGACCCCAGATTTGTTCCACAGCTTCCCCCTGATGTCAGTATCCCAGTGGTATACTTAGATCTCAGTTTGGATGCCAAAAGTCTCAAACTTATGCTGTTTTTCTTTTTTGAGTCAAAAGTGCTAAAGTCCACTTTGAACCCAATTTTCTTACCCAAATGAGGTGAAGACCCTTTCAGTCACTCAATATATCATGCAAGGCACACTCATGCAGCCATCTTAAGGTTTTGGTTTCAAGTTGATGCTTTTGCACTAATTGGGTAGGATGTCTAGCAATTTCAGTCTATCTGGCCTTATCCTGTCAAGAGAAGGCCAAATTTCCCTTTTGCAGTTGAAATTAGGGTAAACCCTACCTTCAGAACACACTGGTCACCTCAAAATTCCAAAATTCCTCCCAGATTGTCCTGTAGACATACTACGCGTAGGATGTCTCCTGGCTTAAAATTAAAGTTTTTCCTGACAGGAATGCTGCTGATGCTCTTTAGGCCTATCAAAAACACTCACAGTATTCTTTGGACTTTGATTAGACTTTCAACCACACTTTTGCGTCTTTTTGCGTCTTTTACAAACTTGTAATGATTCTACCAAGCAAGTATACATGCATGAAATGCTCTAGATCTGAATCATGATGTTCTACTTACTCTACTCCTACCTACCATGAAGAAATGGCGATAATTGGTGTTTTTGGTTGCCTTTTGGCCTCTCCGGACTCTCAAGCTCTCTTCACACCGCTTCTCCCACTCCCTGTTCCTACTCTAGAACTCGACTACTAACTAAAAAACTTCCTAAGTGTACCTCCTCTACCTCAGTCGAAGGATCTAGGCTAGACACATGCTTCCTAAACTCCCTCTAAGACCTAGAGAGTCCTCCACCCTCTCATCCTATCTAAATGTAAAGCGAGACTCTTGGCAAGCCAAAAATCCCAATCCTCAAGGATTAGTCTCGGTCACCTACCTAAGGTTTTCATCCCCGGCAGCGGCGCCAATGTTGGACGGATACGCCGCGACAGACGTCAGCACAACGAGAACTCACCTAACAAGTAATGTCAGCTAAGTAAGAATCTCGACCTGTAGGCGCGTGGAAGCAAGCATAAGGTGTCAACTTACACTCGACCGACTCCTAACTAGTTCCTACAGAGGCCCCTACCAATTGTCTAAGTCACAGTCTTCAAGAGAACAAAAGAGGATGCTTCCTACAATGCTTGCTAGAGTCGAACACCTATCAAACACTTCGAAAACACCACAGAACTTGAAGGAGACCCTACGAATACCTATAGGCCACTCTCCCTAAGGGCTGTGAACCAAAGTCACGACCCAAAACACCCGGTGCAGAAACACGTAGGATGTCTGGTCGAAATCTGCAGGTCTTTGTTTCCTAAATCTGAAGCACCTAATGTGTGGTTCTACTCAATGTGAACGTGTGGATATGCTGCAGTGCAAAATCGGACAACGTATGCTCACCCAAACAACCGATGAAGCTCGTAGAAGAAGCTCCCGAAGCCGGACCGTATGCGCACAATGTTGGTATCGGCTCGTAGCTCTAGTTGGGGGCAACATGCTGCACTTCTCCGCACTCGATTCCGACCACCGTAGCACACGTAGCGTCAAGACAAAGCTCACACTCTCTCTCACGTACACAGTACGCTCACTCACAAAACTTAAACTTGTTTAAAATGACAAAAGGTCTTTCATTAAGGTCAAAAAGTGATATATATACCTTACAACTTCTCAAACCCTAAAGTTCCAAAATCATCCATCTACTCCTTCTAACTATCAAAACTGGGATACAATCTGGAAACTTCTGTAAGTCCCAATATTTACAAGGTGAAAAACCGGGTTTTCCTCAATGAATGACTAATTACAAAAAATAATAATCCGCCGAGTAGTTAGATGCCGTGGGGTGTGTCCAGCTTCTAACACTTTTGCCTCTGTTTTTAGCTTGCAAACAAAGCACATATACTCCTATCACATGGAGTTTGGCCCACAAAATCAGTACTCTTAGAAATCAGCGATGGCTTAACCTCTCCGTTATAGCCTTTAGTAGACCCACCATCAAACACACACGCCAAATTGTTGTGACCCTAGTAACCAGTACCAGTAACCAGTAACCAATAACCAGTAACCAGTAACCAGTAAAGGTAAGAACCAAGCGATAAGAGACCTTGGCCATCCACTCAACCCCCTATTCGCCTAGTCTTGACCCCACTACAAAACTGGTGTTCACCAAAGGAAAATCAAAAGAGGTCATAACCAAGCGAAAGGAGACCTTGGGTAGCCACTCAACCCCCTATTCGCCCGATCTTGACCCCGCTGTAAAACTGGTGTTCATATAACCAAGAGAAGGGAGGCCTTGTGCAGTCTCTAAACTTCCTATTCGCCTGGTCTTGATCCCACTGCAAAAATAGCATTCACCAAAGGCATATCAAAAGAGGTCATAACCAAGCGAAGGGAGGCCTTGGGCTGTCTCTTAACCCCCTATTCTCCTGGTCTTGACCTCGTTTCAAATGGCGTTCACCAAAGACATATCCAAGCAAGCCAAAACCAAGCGAAGGGAAACCTTGGACAGCCACTCAACCCCCTATTCGCCTAGTCTTGACCTCAATGCAAATGGTATTCACCAAAGGCATATCCAAGAAAGTCAGAACCAGGCGAAGGGAAACCTTGGGCAGCCACTCAACCCCCTATTTGCCTGGTCTTGACCTTGCTGCAGATGGTGCTCATACTCATTTCTCGGATATTTATGTCATGTGTATGAAGATATTATGAGCACTCCTATGCATAGTTGAACTTCATTGCACAAAATGTTTGGACTTATGCATGATCTAGTGCTTTGCTTAATTGAAAGATTCTCTCTGCACTAACTGAAAACCCTTGGTGATATGTTTGGGCATCTTTTGAGAGTTACATTGCATATGCAATAATGCTTGATCGAGACATTCTATGTCCTAAAATTTGGGGTTGACATTGACTGTGCATTTTAGTGCTTGCTCTAAATGAAAACTCCTTGCATAGCACTAAAAATTGAGATTTTGTGAATGATCATGGGAAAGCAGTAAAATTTCGAGCTTGTGATTGACTGTAAATTCTTGAGCGCTTATGTTGAATTTTCAAAGGCTTAAGAGCACTAATGATTTGAGTTGTTTGAAGGGATGTGGGCAGAAGTTTGATTTCATTGATCCAAGAAGGGGTCATCATTGAAAAATATTGCAAAATTTGGCTATTTAGAGCCATTCCAATTGTTTGGATTAAAAGTTGTATATGCGCTAGCTCATAGCTTGGTCAAAAGTTAATTTTTTTCATTTGAGCTAGTATTTACCCAACTTTTTTGAGCTTTCAAGTACATAATTTGGCTAGTGAGAGCCATTCATTTTTATTTCATCAAGTTGCAGTCATCTCTAGCTCATAGAGTGCTCTAAAATTGTAGGAATTCATGAGCTAGTTGTTAGCCAACTTTTTAAAAAGATTTAAATTATAAAATTTGTCTATCGAGAGCCACTTCATTTCATCAAAGTTGCATTATTTTCAGCTCTTGGCTTGTTTTTTTTCCATATTTCATTGAGCTAGAAACTAATCAACTCTGAATCGTGCATGAGAGATGGTAAAAATTGCAAAATTTGCTTATGTAGAAGCATTTAATCTCTCTCATTGTCATTATGCATAAATTTGCTATGAAAGAGCATCATGTGCATAACCAAAGGCATTTTTTTTTCCTTTGGCAAATTCGGGTATGCAAGACCCTAGCTTTAGGTTTTCATTAATGTTTTTTGTGTGCATTTGGATTTCAATAATTGGCCTTTGGAGCTTGTGTTTACACTTAGCTTCAAAAAGCTTTTTTTACAATAAAAGGATCAAGAGACTTCTCTACACAAAGGGGATGCTTGCTCAAGGATGCTCAAAAGAGCATGAATAGGTGTAATCCTTCCTTGATATTTGCTCTTTTGTTCATCTCGTCATTCTCTTGCTTGGCTTAAGTGAAATTTTGCTTCTAAGCTATGGTTCTTTCATGTTCAAAAGCTACGCATCCTAAAGTTTCAACACTTTGCTTTGTGAATATTAACTCATCAGAAAATTAGGTTTTATGTGTGTTAATTATAGGTAATTGGCCTTGACCTTAGGTCAATATAGGATCATTTCTTATTAGTCCTAGACTCTCAGTGATAGTCTTAATACTCCATTCATTTTTAACATGACCTAGGGCTATGATTAGTCTTGAGTCCTTTAGTCCAATTTCCATTAGCATCTCATGTTGAAAGCAATAAAAAAGTTCTAAAAAATGAATCAATGAAGCAAACAAGAAAAAGTAGCAAAAATGCTACTAGACACATGAAAATAAAATTCTATGTTATGTTGTGTCTATGTGAGGCCTAGCGCCTTATTAGCACTTGGCAGGTGAGGGGAATCACCTTGGCTCGCTTGGTCAAGTCCCTAAACCGATGCCCTGGGCTAATAGGGGTTAGCCGTCGCCTTGATAGGCTAGTAGGATTTTGGAACACCTTCTTGAGGATTCAAGGAGCCAAGAGTCATAGCTAGACTTTCCTTGGGGTGGTAGCCTTGTATTGTGCTTTACTTTTTTCAATGGATTGCAAAAACAAAACTTCGATGAGCTTCAAAAAGCTTTGACAATGTACTAATAGATTAGGAGATTTTTTATAGCCCATAGACATGATAGACTTGAATGATTTATTACTATTGGTCACATAGTTTTTAGGCTAGTAGGTTTATCAACTTGCATTAGCCTTGGGTCATAATTGACTGCTTGTGTTTCATGCATAAAATTGAAATTTCAAGTGGTTTAATCTTCACGATAGTTTAAGTGTTTTTTTTCTTTATGTTGTCTAGTTTTTGACTATGATTCACCCATCTTTTAGAAGCTAAAAATTCACTTTGCATGGTTGTTCATTGTGCTTCATGTTTTGTATCCTTGTTGGCCTTTGATGCTCATTACTTGTTCTTATGTTTTGCAACTAAAAATTTCTTCCATGGACTTGCTTTCTACCATGTCACCGTGTCTTGCTTCATCGGCACATGAGGACATGCGCCAAATTAGGAAGGGGGGAATGTTAGCAGTGGCTAACACAGGCTATCGAATAAGCATCAAGCGGGAGATATGCTATGGTTGTGCATAATATTTCCAACTCACGTTGTATAAATCTTGGGCTCACTTGGAGTTCCAAAGTTGTATATGGTAGCTAAGAGGCTCAAGCTGAAACGCATAGTAGAAGGGATTGTGGTAAAAGACTTTAAAAAGAAGCCTTTAGGCAAGGAGGCTCCATTCTTGAGTATCCACTCTTGAGGATTCACTTTTGAGAGATCCCTCTCTCTTGAGTGTTCACTCTATGGCCTAGCCTTGAGCTTAATTTTTATGCTTGAGAGGCTAGTGCTAACCATTGTAATTAGTGTAAGCTCTTCTTGATTAATCTAATCCTTATTTTCTCATTAGTCTACTTCTTCTCTACATTTCATCTTGTCATGAAGTAGTATTACACTTTCATTATTCTAGATTTGAGAGATGTATGTACTTCTTGATAGTAACCACTCCTATTCTTCCATAAACATTTGATTTGTGATATTTAGCATCACAAATTAGGTTGATTAAGTTGGGTCTTAATTTTGTAATTTATGTGTGCCCTATTCTTTGCTTGTGTGTAGATAGGTTTTATGAAGCTCTAGCACCATTCACCTCGTGTGTGTAGCTATGGATGAAGTGCCGTAATTGACATGTGGTAAATAGTGTGTGCTTATCATTAGTGTGCTTTGGGTTTCTAGTCTATGGTAAGTCGGACTTCGGTGGGCTTGATGTGTGTAGGAGTTGTTTGATTAGTGATTAGAGTAGGTTTAGAGTTAGTCTTGCCATGGATAATTTCTACTTGCAATGGAGAGGTGATCTCTTGAATCCTCTATTCCATTCATCTGATGCTCGTGCTTCCATGCCCTAGCCGGGTTGCCGATCCACGGATTTGATAAATTTTTGTGGGTTGCGATTAGGTCGTAATGGTGTGCAATCGAGGTAAATGGACCAACCATGAGACCAATGAGTGATATTTCCGACCAAAGTATGATGGGAATGTTCAGTACGTGCCCATGAGGCCACAAGGACAACCCATGTACAGATACCAGCCTAACATGGCACCAACTCAAAGACCACCGATGGGTACGGAAAGACCTCAATCCATGTTGGGTCAACAACTTACGTATCCAGGACATGATGCAGTGCCTGTAAAGTACATGCATTCAGAAGGAGTCATAGATGAACAAGCACTAGTGCCTGCTACACCCTATGCTGAGCTTAGTCCATCTAAGTAATGGTAGAAGGAGATTGGTATAATTCACATCCACCACCAATGGAAGAACCTGTGACTTATGCTCCACCAGAGCTTGCACCAATGTATTATGTAGCTAATCAAGGTGTTAGACCTCCTATGGTAAGACCCACGATTAAGCCAAGAACGGGAAACTTTCACAATTGTGGTGCAGATGATCATTGGAAAAATAAATGCCTAGAGCCTGACAAAAACCTCAAGCCGGTTGAAGCTTATTGCATACAATGTTGCAAAAAGGGAGGAAACTTCCCAAAAGATTGTCCAAAAAATCCTTTAAACAAGGGAAAAATAGTAGTAAACGTAGTCCAAGTGATACCTAGTACCTCATTTGAGAGTGAACCGATTGTCCCAATCAAGGTAATCACTAGAGCCTAGGCTAAGAAAAAGAAACATAACTCCTCTGATGATTCGGAGAATAAAAAAATTGCCTCTCAAAAGACCAAAAGAAGCAAAAGCAAAAGGTATGAGACGAGATAACAGAAATGACGATCTAAAATTGAGGAGAAAGCAAAACAGCTATTCCAGGAAAAGGTGAAAGAACCTGGAAGTGAAATAAAAGAAACAACTGTAAAATTTGGAGGATCAATTTTGGTTGATGAAATTTTTGAGCCTATTAATGCAGCCTTGGAAGCCTACCAAGCGGGACTTAAAGCAGGCCAAAACATGATTTTTTTTTGGAAAAACTATCATTCTCTAGACATGGAAGCAGCTAAGCTTGAAGCTTATCAAAATTTGGTAAGAATCACGCAAGAAATGCTGGAAAAACAAAAACCCAAGCTCAAAAGTATGGCAAAACTTGAGGAGCTTGTGGTAAGAGACACTAAAGAAAAATCCTAAGTGGTGGTAGAAACCCACCTTAAAACGAAAGAGCCAGAACTTATAGTCCCGGACAACGAAGATGCCTTAGACGGGATTCCATTCGTAGAGGAAGACTTGCCATGACACTTATGGGAAAAAGTTCGAGAGATCAATGATGGGAGCCTAATTCTAAAATCAGCTCCTATAGAGGAAGTTTGGTTAGACAACTTACCTCCTGATATGGACATGGATGTACAATCCTTGTATGGGGATTGCGGATCTGAAGCTTCAAGAATGTCTAAACCATTGACCTTGAAAACATTACCCTCTTACTTGAGAGATAACGAAGATGAATCCATAATGTGTAAGACCACTCAAGTAAAAAGAGCAAAACATACACTAGAAGTAGACAACATTCATTCAATCATGTCTACACCCATCCAATGCACTCTTACTTTGGGACAACTGTTAAAAATGAGACCATATTTATGAAATGATCTATAGAAAACCCTAGAGAAGGTGGGAATAATGGGGCTTATCGTAATTTTTTTGGAAATGTATAATAAGGAGATTCGATATGTTCCAATGAACAAAGTTGGAGAATATTACGAAGGGGAAGAAGGAAACACCACCCTTCCAGTGAAATATAAAGACATTGAAACCATGGCAATACTGGATAGTGGGGCATGCATAGCCATAACCACGAAAGCAGTATGGGAATCCTGGGGACAACTAGCCAGACAAACTCGAGTGAAATTGCAATTGGCTGATGGACACATTGAAAGACCCTTATGACTGCTCAAAAAAGTGATAGTTAATTCATGTGGAATTGAATATCAACACACTTTTGCCATAGTAGACTTTGGAAAGAAATTCAATTACAAAATGATATTGGGAAGACCTTTCATGCGACAGGTACAACTTATCCAAGATTGGGGAAACAATTATCTGTACTTGAAGAAAGTGGGATCTATAACAAGGGTTAATATAAAAGATCACACTTATAGAGATGTCATGAAAACACCCATACAAGAGTTCGATTCAGTTTCTTCGGCTGAAACTAAGCTTCCATCTAGGTTAAACAAAGAAACTCCTGTTTGGATGTGCGGAGCTTCAGAAATGGGAGTTTAAAACGAGAAGAATGTATTTTAGAAAGGGATTGCACTGACGAAGCCTATGTATCTGAACCCTTTTCAGAGCATTTGTTTGAGCCATTTGAGTGGGCTCAAATTTTAGCGGCAATGGATGTAGGTGTGAATAAGTCTATGCCTACTCAGTTTTGCAATGAGGACGGCTATGACATAATTCCCATCCAAATAATTTCAACCCTCTACATTGAAGATGAAAATGAGGAACCCAAGGACTTGATGAAAGCTCAACAAGTCTTTTTAGACCTCTACTACGATGCAAGAGATGAGTTAGAAGAACACTCAGCTACCTCAGAAGATTTGGGGTCAGAAAAAGAACATGTGAGAGCTAAGCTACTCATGAAGGGAGGGGAGGAAAAGTTTTTGACTTTCCTAACCAAAAACCAAGAAGACAAGAATGGTATAGACAAAAAAGAGATACCAGAAATGTGAAAGCTAGACCTATGCCATCAGTCTCCAGTGAACACAGTTCCTATTGCAGATAGACGCACATGATTGTGTCAAGGACAAAATCACTGGCAGATATCCTTCAAACAAAAATACAAAAATGTCAAAAAAATCAAGAAAAAGGAGGAACGATACTCAAGAAAAACCAAAAAAACAGGAAAAGAAGTCAACCATGACACGAGTTGAGCGAAAAAAGAAGTATCAAGAGTTGAAAAAAGCTCTAAAGGAGATATATACAACCAAAATGGAAATCACAGAAGAGGATGGTAGAGATGTAATGAGTGTTACATCCCATTACAAAAAATATACTCTCCAACATCGAAAAATCATAGTCGAACAACCTGTTAGAGAACTACGAAAACATGGCAAATCCTACGAAGGGCCTAAAAATGCAAAAAATATAGATTTTGTTGAACCAGGAGAAGAGCCTAGGCCTGACTACATTGCAAATGACCTAACAAAAGAAGAAGAAAAGCTTTTACTAAGCTTATCAAAAGAATACCGAGATATCTTCGCTTGGTCTTATAAGGATCTCAAGGGTGTTGATCCAGAAATCTGTCAACATACTATACCCACGAGAGATGATGCGAAACCAAGTAGACAAAGGCCATACACATATAATGAGACATTTGCCAGGAAGATCAAAGAAGAGATTGAAAAACTAAAGGAAGCCGAATTCATTTATGATATTGAACACACACATTGGGTGTCTCCAATTGCGGTAGTGCCCAAGAAGAATGGAAAATTACGCATGTGTATCAACCTCAAGAAAGTGAATGCAACTACCATTAGAGACAGCTTTCCTCTTTCAATCCCTGAGCATGTGTTAGAATGAGTTGCAAGTAAAGAAGCTGTAAGCTTCTTAGATGGCTTTTCGGGATAATCAACTTTTGGTTGACCCAAAAGATCAGCATAAAACTGCTTTTGCAATGGAATGAGGTATTTTTGCCTATCGGGTTTTAACTAATGCTCCTGCCACATTTCAAAGATTGATGAGTCATGCTTTTAAAGAATATCTTAGGAAATTCTTGGAAGTATATATGGATGATCTATGCGTACATTCATCAATCTGAGCTGACCATTTCGAACATCTCAAAAAGGTATTCAAAAAATGTAGACTTTATAGGATTTGACTAAATCCTGAAAAGTGCACATTCATGGGTAGACAAGGAAAAATTCTTGGACATATGGTGTCAAAAAATGGCATAGCTACTGATATGGGATAAAATTCATGTCATTGCTGATTTGCCTAGACCAACAGCAGTCAAGGGGGTTTAAGCCTTCACGGGACATTGTGGATATTACAGACGGTTCATTTACGATATAATTGCAAAACCCATGTATAGCTTGAGATTAGACACTTTGAGTGGACTGAAGCATGTGAAGAATCCTTCATGAAGCTTAAGCAAGCTCTCACTTCAACTCCAATATTGAAAGCACCAGATTGAAATAAGATATTCCACATACAAGTAGATACTTCCAATTTTGCCATAGGGTGTATACTAGCTCAACCAGGAGAAGGTAAAATTGATTTTCCTATTTCTTATACTAACTGACAGTTGAACATGGCAAAAAAGAATTACACCACCACTATGCCGGAAAAAAGTGTAGACATTACATATTAGCGAACAAATTTGTGTTCTTCGTGGACCACCAAAATTTATTGTACCTGGTCAACAAGCCATGCAACACAGGAAGAATAGTGAGATGGTTCATCATTCTTCTGGAATTTGATTTCACTGTGGTTGTAAAAAAGTGCACTACTCATCAAGGAGCAGATCATTTGTCAAGGATTGTTTCAGGGGAATCACCTAAAGGGGTAGATGATGATCTACCAGATGCCTATTTGTTCTCAGTGGAAATGATACCTCGATGGTTGGGAAAAATGGTGTCATTGATGACCATAGCTCAAGTGGATTCACAAATACCACTTCCTATTACAATCGGATTAATTGAGCAATCGGCTACGTATCAATTACTAGCTGGTAGACTATACAAGAGAAACCGAGATGGAATATGGCTCTTATGCATTAATCCTGAAGAGAAAAACCAATACCTAAGTCAAGCACATATTACCACAGTAGGACTTCACTTTGCGGAAGTTATAGAACAAGCACATGCTAGATTAGCTCGAGGATACTTTTCTAGTGAAACCACCGCAAGAGCAATCTTAATGGCAGGCATATGGTGGCCAACATTTTTTTCAGATGCCAAAGAATACATTCGGAGATGTGATGCTTGTCAACAACGAGAAAAAATGCCAACACGTGTAGATAGCATGCCCTTAAGACCAATGATGGGATCTAGAGCTTTCGTAAAATGGGGTATAGATTTTGTTGGGCCAATACAGCCACCTGCTTATAGAAGCCAAGCTCAATATATCATTGTAGCTACAGACTATTTCATCAAGTGGGCCGAGGCTAAAGCAACTCAAAAGAATGATGCCAGAACCACTACCGCATTCTTATATGAGTATGTGTTCACATGATATGGACTGCCTATAAAAATTGTCAATGATATGGAAACTCATTTCCTCAATGAGGTAATCGAGTGTTTTCTTAATGAATTTATGGTCATCCATAACAAATCATTTGCCTATCATCCACAAGCAAACAAACAAGCTGAGCATACGAATAAAATTCTCAACTCGGTATTGACTAAAGTGGTTAGTTCGAGAAGAACAGACTGGGAAATGAATGTCCATGCAACTCTATGGGCTTATTGAGTTTCATTCAAAATAGCTTTAAATGCTACACCCTTAAACCTTGTTTATGGCCTTGATGCTATACTGCCAATTGAATTTCTATTACCGACATTAAGGATAGCAAAGGATCTTGAGTGGAATGGACATGAATTTTCAGAAAGACTTGAAGATTGAGAAAAGCTGGATGAGCAAAGGCTAATAGATGTAGCTCAAATCTATGCACAAAAGCAAAAACAAAAACAGTTTTTTGATTCCCATATAATTACAAAAGCTCTTCAAAAAAGGGGACTTAGTTCTAGTCTATTCCCTTAAGCAACACATTCCCAAGTTTAAGAAAAAGGAAAATGGACTGTTTATCATTGAAGATATATCTCCAAGTGGAGTAGTTAAGCTATCTACCCTAGATGGTGAGAAAATGGCTAACTGGATTAGCGGATGTTGTTTAAAGAAGTACAATTTGCCACTAACCAATGAATTGCTAGAATGAACGAAAATGCAGCTAAGCAAAGAAAGATAAAAAGACAGCAGGTTACTGATGAAGCCCAAGAGGAAGCTCGGCTTCGGGTACTCAAAAGAAAAGCTGCTCTCAATAATCATCAACCTATTCCCATCAACACCCTAGAAATAGATGACCGACAATGGGAATTGCCAAAAGATGCAGTGTCAACATACGAGGAATGGTTAGATGGAATGGACCTTCGCATCAAAGTACAACTCAACAATCATAGCAAGAATACATGGGTTGATATAAGAGCTCGAGTAAATGTAGTCGGTTATTCCACATACAAGAAAGCAGCAAGTCAGTCTTTGACAGCAGGAATAGCGACAATAAAAGGATGCAACAAGAACCCAACACCAACATTGGGAGTATTCAACTTAAATGTGATAGTACATGGGTGCTCATGCCCTCATCAGTTTGTATGCTTACTAGATGAACACATGAATGAGACGATGATTCTTGAAATTTCATGGATGCTGACATACAAGGCAGTACCAGATTGGGATACAAATCAACTCAAGCTATCACCTAAAGGCGGACAACTCATTGTTCCAATTGCACCAAGCAAGGAGGAATGGAAAGGAAGCAATCAGCAGAGCAAACTACAAGGTAATCAATCTTCTCCATGCTATCGACGAGCAAATGCTACAAGTAGCATGCAAGGAGCCAGGCAAATTTGGGTACCGAAAGCACAGCTTAAGGACAAACCAATTCAAATCTTGGTGCCCATAACATCATCGACAATAGACAATACCAAAGGCGGTTCCAAAGATCAAAACATAGAGACGAGCATCTCCGAGTAGGGAACCTAAGATGAAATGGATTTGGCAGGAAAAAGAGCACTTATCTTCTCCACAAACGGGAAAACCAATCAAGCAATGGAGAGTTAAGTCTCAGAAATCTCAACCACACCGTTCTACACCAAGAAAACCAAGGTATCAATGGTGAGTAAACAATCGACAATAGTAAAAAGTTCTACCAGCAGCTCAGGAAATCAACGTGCTAAAGAATCCCGATGGAAAAATCAAGCAAAGAGCACACAAGCTACAAGATTTACTCTTTGGAAGACAAAATCAGAAAGCCTCGACATCAGAAACCCTTAATTACTCAAGACCCAACTCTTGCACAGCATAATGGTTTGAACTGCATTGCTCTTCAAAGCACGGTAGATCCAACCAAGGCTATGCATAGACATGATTGTTCAACCCATGCACACAGTCGTTCCGGAGTACGCCATCTAGGAGGAGTAGAAGAGTACTAAGTAATTAAGGGCAATGTTTAAAGAGGGAGGAAAAGTTTGATGTTAACGTGTGATTTTTTGCAAAATTACCTAATAATACCCTTATAATTCATCAACATAAAAAATTCAACTGATAATATCTCCCCGATGAATGTAAATAGTGTATATACTATCAGAAAACCATAAAAAAATAATCCTTGTTGATTATTTTTCATCATTTTTCTTGATATTGAGACTTAAAAAATACAAAAATCAACAAAAAAAATAAATTTGTGTTCTTCAATGGATATTCTTAATTATTGGATTTTCACTTTGCTTTTTTAGCGCATTTTGTTATTTTCTTTGATTTTTCAATAAATAGGTCAAAAAATTAATAATACATAGCAAAGGAGCTCAGATGGAAAAACTGAAGACACGATGGTGATCAAAAAGTCAAGGGGGACAAGCACAAAAAATTTCAATCAAATTGGAAAATGGAAGCGGGAAGCCTAAATTAAACGACCAGACCTACTTCTGTAGAATTCTTGCAGAATGAGCTACACGAATCCGATTGGGGAAATTTTTGAGTTTAACATAGATTTCACGGCCTAGTAGGACTTCACGGAAATCTGGGGAAAATGGTTCGGGAAGTCCAAGTATAGATACCCAAGGTAAGCTAAAATCACCTCATTTCCACTTGTTGCCTTTGGAGAGAGAGCTTTTTGACCTCCTTCGTGCGTCTTTTTAGGAGTCTACAATCACCTGTTTTCAGGGCCGTCTCACACGTGACATGAGGGGTTAGTTCTTTACTCAACAATGATCCATTTTGTACGGTCGGAAGCTAGTCTAAACCCCTAGAAAAAACCCTAGAATCTGAGCAATGCACGAAGACCTACGACCAAAAATCGACCATAGCAGCCTGTCAGCTCAACCAAATCGAATGAGATTTGAACTGTAGCATGCCCCAACTTAATAGAGCACTTCTATATCACCAGTTGACCATTCGGCAAGGGTCGAGGGGGTCCCAAGTATAAAAGCTAGGTTTTTGACACATGCCAAAATTGCATTCTGACTCCATAGATAGCTTACCTATGAGGTCTATATACAATGTATATGATTGGTTTAGTGAAATCAATCAAGCAAAGCCCTTGAAAAGCAGAAAATGGCTTGAAGACTACAAAGCGTCAAATTCTATATACAAGGTCAAATTGACTCCAAATGGGCCAAAATTGGATGAGTTGCTTCACGAATATGTTGCGGACAAGTCCATATCCTTAAAAGTGACTAACCAACTCAGCAGGCAGTGTAGTCACAAAAATCAGAGATTTCAGAGTCGACAAAACACAAAGTGATACTGGCAAGACCAAACTTTACCAAATTCAAGTTAGGACTTGTTTTAGGTGTATAGAATGTGTTCAGGTCAAAATTTACAAGTTTTTCAAGAAAATGTTGACTGTTGTAAATAATCGCAATTATTTACTTTTGCACTATTTTTGCTTGAAAATTGTGTCACCACCTCACCGATCACTTGTACACACCAACTACATGCCAAACTTTAAGTATGAGTTAGAATGATCACATATAACTTGGAAAAATGCCAAAAAATACAAAGAAGTCTTTGCAAGACAATTTATGAGTTATGAGCCATATGTTTTGATCCAAATCACCCCTTATCCCATACACAAGGTCTATACAATGCCTAGGACCAAGTTGTACCAAAAAAGGTTCATTTTGCTAGAAAAGTTAATAATCTCGATTATTTACTTTTGGCCAAAAATGGAGAAATTTGCAACTTTGCCATCATAGATCCAAAGTACATGATGCCCTAAGCCCACTAGCCAAGTTTGAACAATTTTGGATCTCAAAATCTCAAATTCTCTTTACATCTGCTGTTTCAGAGACCTAAAATCTAAATCTGGCACCATTTTCACCCAGTGCACTTAAATGAGGCCATATTTCACTCAAAGTATCAATTTGGTATATACTTCAAGCTTGTAATGCCAAATTTTGAAGAAGTTGAAAAAAATTACTCAGCTGTAAATAATCGCGATTATTTACATTGTTGCAATTTTTTGTTTGGACTTCATAATTTTGTTCTTTACATGTTTTTATGCATCTATGCATGTTCAAAAATTGATTTGAAGCAAACTAGACCAAATTTGTCGGCATTACAGACTGAAGGATATTAAGAGAAAATATGCCAAATTTTCTAACTTCGACACTTTATTTACTCAACAGGAGCCATGCAAGCCGTAGAGAGGGACAAGAAGAAGCTCTTGCAAAAGGAAAAGCTGCAAGAGCTACCACCATATCAACTAGACCCCGATTCAATCGAGAATGCCAAAGCGACCTATCTCTCAAAGGAGCAGCTTGAAGAGCACAACACCACAGTGTTCACCAGTAGATTCAAGAGCGAGGAAGGACATCAGGTAGAGCTGCAACTTCTACCAAAAGAAGTGTATGATGTCACCGCAAAGCCCGAGACCAAAGAATCCAACCAAAGGTTGGGACTCAGAGATTTCTATAGACAAGTGCCGTGTGGAGTGGACTTCCAAAAAGCTTATGAGCTTTTGTCCACGATCAAAGAAGATGGAACCGCTCAAATCTCTGACCCACAAGGGAATAAGGTTGATGTAGTGATTACCAAGAAGATAGTGGCAGAAGCACTCAGACTGCCAACAAAAGGAATGACAACGAGGGCAAGAGATAGAAAGATGGCCAAAACTTTCACCAAGGAAACCGCCACGGCCACATTTGCCAACCTCATTCACAAAAAGGTGGAAGAGCCCGCAAGGTTGTACCACCAGCACTTTCACTTCCTTGCCAAAAGACCACCGAGGTACATGACATCAAATCATGCAATTGCCACAACCTTTACACAAGTTCTCAAATCAACAACCCGCCAACCAATTGACCATGCACAATATGTCTTGTCCACATTGAAAGGGACAAAGAAAGAGGGAAAAATTACATACCTGGGAGCACCAGAGGTTTTGACTAGAATTGCCTACCATGCTATTGGCATGGCCGACAACTTGCCACCTGCCCTAGATCAGAACACTTGGATAGTGTCAGCACACCTTTCCCCTTGATCTACAAGATCTGCCAAGAGCTCACCAGAATGGAACAACAGTGAAAGCTCAAATAAGGAGGAAACAAGAGCATGAATTGAAGAAATGAAGAGAAAAGCCCTGGCAGCACACCAGGAGGAACCTATACAAAAACAAGCCCTCTTTGAAAGAGAGAATGGGTACCCATTGAGCTTAAATATGCAAGAGCAAAACATCATACTAGGAAACAGGCAAAAGATCCCACATAACTACTGGAAAAGATGTATCAAGAAGCAGAAGCTTTAAAGCTGAAAGAAGCCTAAGAAGAAGAACAGAAAGCTAAAGAGGTAGCAGAGCAGCAAAAGCAAGGAGTGGAAGCAACGAAACAAGGAGAAGCACAACATGATCAAGGTGATGTATCTCCACGACCTTCTTCACCTGCTTCAGAATAGAGTGATCACCCCATGCCGAGTCCACCACCTTCACCAACAAGCAAAGCCACAGAAGCTGAACACACAAAAGAGGCATAGCCTGAACAAATAGAAACAGCTGAACCGACGCAACAGGCAACTGAATCTACACAAGAGCAACACAAAGACCAAGAGCTAGAGCCTAAAAGGACAGCAAGTCCTGAACCAGAGGACAACACAAAGTTTTAGGAACCAAGAGAATAGGAGGCCGAGGAAACACCTTCCACCTCAACACAACAAGAAAAGGCCGAGGCATCCACGAAGCCTCATGATGACAAAGCGGTAGATTATCAGCCACAACCTCAAGAACAACAACAACTAGCCGCCATGACGCCGCCAAAAGATACACAAGAATCTGCAGAAACATCAAGTTAGCTGGCACGAAATGAAGATCGACAATCAAATGACGAAGTGATCCTGCAAGTTAATGAGTATGCCAAGCAAATGCAGGACATGATTGAACTTCACACAATAGCACTTAGCCGTAGCACAAGGTCCAAGGAATTAGAAATGGTGATTGATGCACTCCAAGGGGAGTTATACGACTGACTAAGCGTCATCATCAATCTACAAAGGCAAGTGCAAGAGTTGAAAGCGGAAGTTGAACAGCATTAGCTTGCAAGGAATAACCAGCAGAAAGAGACGGAGGAGCTCGATAATCTGCTTACAAAGTTGTCAGATGCTTGCAAAGCAAAAGATGAACAACTGATAGAAGTTACGAACAAACTTCTAACGACAACCCTGTCAGTTCAGAAGATGCAAGTACAGTTAGATGTAGCAAATGCTTCCCTACAGTACTCAAAACAAAGAATAAAGGATCATGAAATTTTCTTGTGGCAAATCAGAGAAAATATCGTAGTGGCCTTGATCAAAGGCACATACGAGGTCTACAAGGCATTAGAGAAGAAGAATAAAGACCTCGAGCTGGAGCTTAGCTTGGAGCAGTCTCGACGTAGAGACCTGGCTTTGATGCAGGTCCAAAGAGAAGACAAGATGCTGAAAGAAATAACAGAACTTAAAAGAGTTAACCAGCTATTGAGAGAGGGATGGCCAGAAACCCAAGAGGAGGCAGGAACTTCCGAGCAGCCACAGATAGAGATCCCCTCACTTTCATTTGCTGAGATGGAGACACATCCAGCTAAAGAGCTAAGTGGCGAGGAGGAATTTCAAGTACACATAACCAAAATAGATACAATGCCAATGGTCCAGCTCTCAAAGGCTGAGGAAGATGCACTGAAAGAGAAGATTACACAAGAGGTAGATGAGCAATGGATTGGGAGTTGGTTCCATCAATGTTACACAACTCACTCCCAATCAGGTCAATGCGCAATGGCACCAAAAATCCCTGCCTTACCCTCTGATAAAGGTGGAGTTGCTCCAGGTAAAGGAAAGGCTGTACAAAGACATGCAAGAAGACGGTGCAGATCAAGACCACCCAAAGTGGAGGCTCAGCTGGTTGAACAAGAATCCAAGGTATTTGATTTTGTTCACAAGAACACCTATGGCCATACAAAAGGATCCTACTTTCTGTCCTGTACCAAGAGTAAGGACCTAGCAAGAACATGAGGCATTAATAAAGAAGCGGCCAACTTGGCTGAACTACCCCCGATTGCCTGCTCCAGAAAAGGGACTGCCGACTAAAGAGTACATGGTGAAAACCCTAACAGGTGCCATGTCCTTCTTCAAAAATCTACCAGATTTATCATGTGCAATGTTATATAAAATCTGCCAAATGCTGCTCACCTGCATCGAAGTCTTCCATGAGCCAAAGCAAGCAGGCACCCCTTGGATGTCATTCCTCGAGGGTAATAAAGGATTATGCTACGACCTTAGTGGTCAAACTTCCGAAGAAGTCCTCTATGGCTTCTAAGCCAGCTGCATGTGTTTACCTTCTTACAGTATGCTGGCGTTCGAGGAAGCATTCTACACCGGGTTCTTCACTTGGCGAACAAAAATATTTGGTCTAGTGATCAGCAACCTCACATCAAGTTTTGTAGGCTACTCAGCGTTGGAGCTGAAAAACAGAGTCACTATGCAGTTCTTGCAAGTGCCAGATAAAGACAGGAAGATCAGATACCAAAATTCACTAAATGTGCTTAAAGACTGCCTTGCCAGCCGTCAATCCGAAGACTACTTCAGTCCATAAAGCTGTGTCAAGGGACGACACAGGCGAAGAGGGGGGGAATGTTAGTAGCAAGCTAACACGTATACCATTTTTCGAAGCTCCCATGTAAAAACACTTATTATTTTTGATAGATTGGGAATATTGTGACTCCTATTTTTTGAATAAACCTTGTAATAGTTGAGTTGGGGCTACAAGCTTCTAAATTGTATCAACCTGTCATTACCTATCTTTAATTAGAGCTCCTTGATTATTAGTTTTGACCACCAAAAACCTTGGCTAAGGTATAAAAGCCAATTTTTGTAAGTTATTTGTAAGTTTTGGATAATGAAATACACAACATGAGCTAGCAGTTCTCACCTCTCTCCTTCTCGCGCTTCCTACTCCCTCTCTGGTTGTCACATTGCAGTCGCGTTTGTTGGATTGCAACCGAAGGTAAGAGCTCTATGCATTGACGTAAACACATCACAGTATTTTGTAGCTTTTGGCATCGCCGACTTGCGGCCTAATTTCATCATAAGTAGGAATTTACACTTCTAAAATAAAAACCAAGCATAGGCGGGGTATTGGGGCATCATTGCTAAGCATTTAGGTGCACTCTAGGTCAAAAACGACTAGGTCAAAACTCCACTGCTGTTAATAATCGCGATTTTGACACTTGGCCTAAAGTGGATTTTGAGACCATAATCATGTGTGCTTAGGTCTTATAAACATGTCTTAGAAGTTTTGTTACATTTGGTTGTCATTTGATGCTGTAACGGATGTGATTTGTTTGCCGATGAGCGATTGGCTTTTGGTGATTTCAGTCACTTGAGTGTAGCTTGAGTTAGATGCAAGTTGTTAGTTTTTTTCTGAGATATTGACAACCTCTTGTAGCCTCTATGCACTAGTCGAGTCAGCTTCGTCCCATGGATTGACAATTTAATCGTGGCTCTCGCTAAAACTGCAATAAGATAGGATAGTGAGGCTAGACACACGTCCCACATGTGATTACGGAGGATTTTTTTCACATCGGAGTCGAGAAGCTAAAGATTATCATCCCCTCTTTTATTCTATAAACCAAGTGAAGAATTTTGGTTAGCCATATAATGAATTGGATATCAATTTCAAAAATTCATCATCCTTGAAATCTGAACTTAGGTTTGATTTACATCTCATTGGATTTTTCTTTCTAGTGCAATGTGGATTCAGTTTCAGGCTCTTGTAGTTGGGGTCTGTATAGGGAATGGAGATTTTGATTGCTTATACATAATCCAATAGAACAATCAAGATACCTCTCAAGGTGTGTTTTGTCATAGTGATTGAGCACATGGTTGAGCAGGTTTTATGTGGATATGGATCTGAAATTACCAACAGTACCTCTCAAGATGTGTTTTGTCATAGTGATTGAGCACATGGTTGAGTAGGTTTTATGTGGATATGGATCTAAAATTACCAACAATAAATTTACAATTAAAGTGTATATTGTACCTGTCTCTCTTAGTCAAGCTATCTTAACACTTCTCACAACCAAAAACCTAGTGCTTCAAGTATCTCTCTCAAAAAATATTTTATCCAAGAAAGCACATGAGAGAGAGAGAGAGAGAGAGAGAGAGAGAGAGAGAGAGAGAGAGAGAGAGAGAGAGAGAGAGAGAGAGAGAGAGATACTCATATTAAAGTGGGAGAGGAGGAGGAGAAGAATAAGAGATGAGAAAGCCGATATGAAATGACTTGAATTCTTCTCCTTCTCCCACTTCATATCGGCTTTCTCATCTCTTATTCTTCTCCTCCTCCTTTCCCACTTTAATATGAGTCTCTCTCTCTCTCTCTCTCTCTCTCTCTCTCTCTCTCTCTCTCTCTCTCTCTCTCTCTCGTTGTTCCATGTATCTAGTTTAGTCACCGTCCCTCTTCTCCCAATCCCTCACTTTCACCCTTATACTTTCTATGTCTTTTTGGAATGATTGAACACACACACATCTGCAAAAATACACACTCACACTTACCTACACATATCACAAACTTATATCCATACATACACACACATATGTTGATAAATTTATGTAAGTATATGTGTTATCTATGTGCATGTACATCTTTGTGTGTGTTATCTATATCATCTCATTGTAATACATATACATACCGCATACATGTTCACATGGACATAAAACAAAATGCATAAAAAATACAAATAAATATGTGTAAAATGCCCAAGAGACTATACTTGAGCCTGTAAATTTGTATGGATAACTAGCTTGTTTGCTTTGTCAAGGTCAATTCTTGCATCAAGTTTTTGTTTTGGTATTGAGTTTCTTTTTAACAGTCCACGTGAATGTGATTGTGACCTATTTGGATATCTCCCTTTTTAACAGCCTAAGGTAGAAAAGTGGGGAACGTGTAGCTTATAGGAGTGATGGTCCTATAACAAGTTTGTTATAGGTGGACCTTAACACATGTGGGTTATATGTCAGATAAGGGTCGACCTTGTTGGATATATTTCTGCAAGAAGGCACACAAAGATGGAGAAGATGAAGGAGAAACTTAAGAGCATACAACACACGGAGTAGTATTAATGTGTGTGCTTATAAGAATATAAATGTTGCCTTAGAGTGATGGGTATACGTACAAGCCAAGCGGGGGGAGGGATATCCTAGTGAGGAGGAAAAGTAATCGGGTTGCCTTATGTATTCACATACATCACTACCATAGAAGAGTAACAAATCCCTTTGTGAGGAATGTATAGGGAATTTCCAAACACTATGTGATCCGTACATAAAGGAGAGTAAGCCCAAAGCTTTGAGCAAAGAAACCTCTCAAGAGGTAGAGCCTTTATGGAAATATTGGTAGGTTTTTCTTTTGTAGATTGGTTGATCAAAACTAATGCATATACTCAAATTTCATGACATATACTCACTCTCTCAATGAGAACGGAGGGGTGTCTAAAATACAATCATATACATTTTCAACTATACTAAATCTGTTTTGGAAGCACATAAACACTTTGGACTTTGCCCTTGAGTGAATACACCCATGCATGCCCAGAGTAATTACCAATAAAAATCATGCAATACAAGTTATTCCCAAAATATGGAGTGTGTACAATGATTTTGGAAAATACCAATTAGCAAGAATCACCAAAAGATTCCATTGAACAAGAACAATCATTAGACATCAGATTAGTCTGGATGACAACAATAGACTTTCCTTCGCTTTGCATGTGTAGGTTGAGGTAGTAGAGGAAGGGCGTGATAGAATCAATACTCTGCATGTCTCATACATGAGCAAGGGGAGCCATAAGGAAACTTTTTTTATGTATTTAATGTTTGGTACTATGAGCTGAATAGTGTTGTGTGAGATGTTGTACACCATCTATTTCTAGTTAAAAGTCTCCACAACATGGGATTAAAACCGATGCTTCTCTCATTTCTAGAAATTTGATATTGTCTTGCATAGAGTAAGAGCCTTAAATGATGACGTTGTTGAGGAATCATCTCTGGAAGATTTGTACCAATAAGTTTAAAGAGTCGCCTATATTATTCCCAAAACAGATGGAGTATGCATCGAGCCACAAGCAATGCTATTGGACAAGCTGCAGTTTGTGAGTAGTCTACACAAAGACATTCTTTGAAAACTTAGAATGCTACAGTTTGCCTAAAATACAGGCTTCATATACATCTTTTGATTGTGCCTCAAGAGGAAGAAGCAAAGGAACCATATTAGAAATTTGCAAATGCAAAAAAACATGGCAACCATATCAAAATTTTGTAAGAGTGTCATACCATTCGTTTAAAGTAAAATTCATTCCCTTCCTCTTTACTAGTTTATGCCTCCTTAATCTCCCATCTCCCCTTACCATGCTATAACTCAACATCATACCTTTCTTCAACAGCCTTTGACTCAGAATCTCCACATGTATTCTCTCATCTATGCCAATGTCTTGCATAATACCACATGCCTTCAAGGTGTCTTTCTCACGTTGCACTCATACAAAGATAACTAGCATAGAGAGGGAGGGAGGGCGTGCCACAAAATAGAAAGAGCAAGGTCCACAAAGGGGCAATATGCAGATAAGAAGAAATGTGTGTTACATACAACAATCGTCAAAAGATTCCTAGCACTCTTTGAAAAGTGGATTTACCATTGCACAATGGAGAAAACATCGATTCATGATGAGGCTTATAAGATAATTGGTGTGTGGTGCTTGTACTTGCACGCCATCAGACTAGACACGTTGGTATGAGAGAGAGAGAGAGAGAGAGAGAGAGAGAGAGAGAGAGAGAGAGAGAGAGAGAGAGAGAGAGAGAGAGAGAGAGAGAGAGAGAGAGAGAGAGAGAGAGAGAGAGAGAGAGAGAGAGAGAGAGAGTTTATATTTGAAATCCCTTCATTTAAGAACCATATATTGACACATGACAAACTACAATTGAATGACAAGAGACAAAGGACATTTTTTATAAAATGAGATTATTTTGGTACATTCATTTTTGGTAGGAGACTGAACAAGTTCCAAAACCCATGAAAGAATAGGTTTATACCTGCACCATCCAACAAAAAAAGCATCCAGTTAGAACTTGGACAACCTTGATGGGAAGACGGGTATCCAAACAACCCAGTCTGCTTGTTATCTTTGTCCCATAGCCCTAGACCCCCTCACTCTCCTTGTATATGTTAGGAGGTAGGTTTTTAGCTTTCCGCTTGAGCATAATCCTTTTCATAATGGTTTTCTTTCCTGCAATGGTATGGTCTGGTTTTTTGGAAACTTCAAGTTTGCTGAGAAGCCTGGTCTACATCCTTTTGGGTGTGTGGTGCTTGTACTTGCATGCCATCCGACTAGACACGTTGGTATGAGAGAGAGAGAGAGAGAGAGAGAGAGAGAGAGAGAGAGAGAGAGAGAGAGAGAGAGAGAGAGAGAGAGAGAGAGAGAGAGAGAGAGAGAGAGAGAGAGAGAGAGAGAGAGAGAGAGAGAGAGAGAGAGAGAGAGAGCGCTTGCAAGTTAATAAAAAGACCAAGAATCTAAGATCTGCTTCCTTTTGTTTGTCATTAAGTGCTAGATCAGTGATGATAGAGCAGGAACCTCTTGTGTACAAGGTCCTTGATTCAAGCCCCCTTGACCACATGTAGCCCTTGGGGATGTTCCCTAATTTTATATGATGGATTGGCCTACCTTATCCAGCTAGGATTCTCCACGTGCATTCCAAAGTTTTGTATCTAAAACAACCTTTGAATAAAAAAGCGTACATACTAAATCTTCCACACATTTCTTGTAAAAGCATTTCAAAGCATACTCAACATCCACAAAAGTAATTGTTCTTCTTTCGTGGCAATCACAAAATGATTTTGAAGCACATGAATTACATAATGGCCTTCTAGTCAAGTTGAACCATTTTGTAAACTTGTACACTTTGAGTCAACTAGTGTTGGTAGAGTACAAGGGATTGATCATTGAGGTCATTGTAGGCCTAAACAGTGATTAAGATGCCATGCTATGGGCCATCTAGTGAAAGATTTCCCAGAGCCATATTGGCAAATAGAGAGCTAAACCTTGTTAGTCTTGATGAATAAGCTTATAGTAGGCTTCCAAACAACGACCAAAGGTGTAATGCTTGCTTCAAAGGTGTACCCATGCATGCATGAGGAAAAATGTAAACATAGTAGGACATGAAACCCAGGTAACTATCTGGTTCATGCTATCTCTTGTATAAAGGTCTTAGTTATTGGGACCTTGTCCAATAGATCCGTATTTTTTTCCTTGCCTGGCTTGGGATTATGAAACTCGAAACTTGCCTCCCTGTATAGACAACCCAAAAAACCCTAGTAGTGATCCGCATGTCAACCGGTGTATTTTTCTATAAGCTTATAGATGGCTCTATAGTGGATGGGATGGATGAAACAAGATAGATACATACTTGTTCCTTTGGTTGATGTTCATTTTTTCTTGTCCTCTTTTGAATCCCCAACTTCCCCAGATCTATGGTCCTTGGGCTCCCTTTCTTTTCTATTGATTCAATAGCACTTCATGTCCCTCTTGATTTGATCATAACTACCTTGTCGACCACAATATGTAGAATATAAAATCTTGATTTGATCAGAACTACCTTGTCAACCACAATGTGTCAAATTTTAAACTATTAACATGCTCAACTCACTTTGCATACATAAAAAACAGCCCAAAAGTAATTGCAATCATTGTATTCCAAGAGACACACAAAGCTCATTTTTGGCATACCTGTCACTACCAAGCACTACAAAAAACCACTCACTTTGCAACTACCATTAATAGTCCAGAGTTTCCTTAGCCAAGCCTTGGATTTGGCATACATGTGAACCAAAGAATCACCAAGAAACACTCCCTTTTGCATACACTATAAATGGTCCAAAGCTTCCCCAACCATAACTCACCAAAGCACTACCAAGAAACACTTACTTTGCATCCATGTCTAGCAATCCAAAGCTTCCTTAGCTTGCAATTGCTAGACACCTCCTCATATATGTGTCATCTAGAGACTACATTTGAAGCACTACAAAGAAACACTCATCTACAAAAAATATCAAATTTTCTTTGCCCTCTCCATAACTTGCAATCATTAGTGAAATTGGAAGAGACAACATCCCAGACAGTAAGCTCAACAAGAACATCTTGTGCTTTTGTGAGGAGGACCTATTTGCATACATACCAACCAATGAACTACCAAGCATGGACATGTTTTGTCAATAACCCCTGACTAGCAATCTCATCTCAACAACCTCCTCAACCACACACTTGGCTCGCATGCAACACCACAAAGCGCAAGCCCACACAATTTTTGGCTGGGGTGAAGCCCTCTTGTGCTTTCACAAGGATGCCACCTATTTAGTTACATGCGACTTGAAGCATTTCCAAGCATGACATGCAGTAATACCATGCCCTCATCATTGCTCTTCACTTTGTAGCCGCAAAAACCAACATATAGCCTCTTGGACCTTGCCCTGCTGGGCATGACCTATAATTAGAGTACCCAAAGAAAAAATAGAGTTCTCAACAACATGATTCTCAAAAATTAAAGGATGTTTTTTGTGCATCTCTAAATGTATTTAATAACTGATGCCTGAATAAGGGGGAAAAGTAGAGCACTTGTAAAGCAAGTTTCTACCACTCTACATGTATAATGTCATAGTTTGTAGATATTTGGGGCAAGGTGAGTTGGAGGTGGTGACTATTAGGGTAAGCCCAACTCGTGGAAACATGTGGGATATCCCTCTAGCCACGTAGGAAAGATAAATGATGACATAGTCCAATAGAAAAATGATGCAACCTATCTAGCCAATGATTGTAAAGCACCAAGCCTATATTAGAGGCTATTTTCTAATGAGTCATTGCACTTTGAACATTATCATTGTGTCTATACTCTTTCTCTCTATGCTTCTATTCTTGGCATAGCCTAACCCTAATCTCCATCTCTCTAACGCTAACCCTAAGACCATGGTTAAGCTATGGCTTCATCCACTATATCCTAATGCTAACCATTGGCGATTAGGGAGTGGGCTTCTGCATCAACCAACCCATCAAGTGGTATCAAAGCCGATGGTATCACACCTAGGTCAATCAACCTTTTCATTTAATTGTCATTACTAGCTTAATCAATCTCATGTATTATTAATAAATTCCACTCCATAATCATCACTTGGGATATGAGCATGCTCTAATGCCCATGATGATTAGGTGAGAGGGAGTTAATTTTGCATGTCCTTTGCATATTTTTTCAATTAGTCTTTGCATATCCTTGTACAATAAGCAGCCTTATTGGCCCCTTGTATTGGCAAAATTGGCGTTCATAATTTGTGTGTGGGTGTAGCTCTCATCAAGAGCTTTTTGTAGCACTTCTTCAAGCATAAATTGGCCAAGGATTGTCATTTAAATTGATAAATTAAGCTAAATACTTTTGAAGCTCACTAGTTTTCTACAGATTCAAAGTTGTGTGTGTGTGTGTGTGTTTTTCTTCATCAATGCTCATCATCCTATTTTCACCACTTTCTTTTTTGTGAGACTTTAGGTTCCGACCACGTGGGAACCTAGCAAAAGCAAGTCAAAGGCCATTGAACCAGACGATCACACTAAAAATGAACAACAATAAAATCCAATGCACTCAGTCTTTGGGTCTGACTAGTCACTGGACCAAAGCCAACCGGCTGCTCTTATTGTTGTCATCAATTGGAAGTTTCCCTGCATCATCTCCACCCATTAGTGGTAGCATGTGGGATGTCCACAAAAACTACAGACCCTCTCAAATTTTGTGTTGGCCCCATGTGGCACTGCACATTGTCATTACAACTCCCTCTCACTGTGCCTACACTTGAGTCTCCACCATGCGGCCCTACTTAACCCGATTTCGACAAGGCTACAAGCCTCAACTAGTGGCCACAACTCCTTTGTGCCTTGTTGCACTTGTGCTGTCAGACACATGTGGTTTTGATATGCAATTGACGTCATTTTTTCTCATATAAATAGAGCTTGGAGGATCCTCCTCTTGGTAAGATTACTTTCACCACATGAACGAAAGGAAATCTACACATTCATAAAGAGCAACATGAGAGTGTGCACATCAAATCATTTTTCAGGGAAGTCCCACTATGCTATACAAGTACAAGATATGTATGATCTACCCAACCTCAAGATTATCCACAAACCTCTTTGTAAAATGTATGCACGCATCCATGTTTTGGCATCTATGCACACTTTTATAATTGGGTTCAGACACTACCATACATGTTTATACGTGGTAAGACCGCCCTATTTTTTTCACAAAAAAACACACACACAGTCACACACATGACACATGGTATGTATGTGTGCTTTGCACAACTGGCCATGAAGGCCACATCCTTGACAAAATAGACCAACGAATCCACTGAAGATTGACATCAATAAAACAACACAAAGAATGAAAATATAAAGATGAAAACTTATGAAGCCACTAAAGTAAAGAAGATGATGACAACAACAAGAAACGACATCAAAATTAAAAATTTTTTTAAGAGGACACTCACAACCTCTTCACACATGAATGAATTAATGCTAATTTTTACTACCTAGGTCACTAATGAACCTATTATGTCTCATCAATGTGAACCATAGAGATGAATCCGATAGAGAACCGCTATGATGTATCATGGCACATTGAAATATGGTCACTGGATCTACTGAGAATTGCCACGATGTATTCGATTGAGAATTGTGAAGTGTTAGATCCAACAACAACTGCCATGATGTATCAGGTAGGGGAATCGTGTTAGCCTAGGAGTACGCCATGACATAAATTCATGAGTCAAAACATATGAAGTCTTTGTAAACCCCCAAGTTTGGCTTGAGGGAGTGATTGTTAGGGTAAGCCCAACTTGTGACACCATGTGGGAAATTCTTCTAGCCACCTAGGAAAGATAGGGGAATAACCTAACCTAATCTCCATCTCTCTAGCCCTAACCCTGACACCATGGTTAAGCTAAGGCTTCATCCACCATAGCCTAATGCTAAACATTGGGAATTAGGGAGTGTGCTTTTGCATCAACTTACCCATCAGTGACTTGGCCTTTTGGGCTCAACGTGTAATTGGTGCATGCTCCATCTAATGTAAAAAGTCTCAAGCTTCTTGGCCTTCGCCCTGCTACGTATAACCTGCAATAAATTCACTCCAAGAGACAACATCCAGGTAGGAAACCATGAAGTACTCTTACACAACAATCAAGCATCAACTCTTGCATAATCACTCAAAAGAAGTTCACGATTGTAAGTTGGTGCACTCTAAAGTTCTATGTTTGCAATTCATGGACCACACTAAAGAAAAGATCATCCTAAAGAGTGTATGCATTGTTCTTTTCAAGTTTGTATTCTTTCAAATTTGTCATGCAATTGCGATATGGGGGGGAGTAAGGGGATAGCTTCACGGAACTGATGACCGTATTGCTTGAACATAAAACTCCCACCGCTTCCATGGAGATGCCCATGGATGGAAAATGATGCAAGAGACCAAAATGGGATTCTTCAAAGTCAGGGTTATCTTGAAACTTCCGTCGAGACAAAACCTTAACTCCCAAGAGACTCGTTGTTTTCTTAAGGTCTTTTTTGAGTAAAGATTAAAATAAAATAGGAACTAAGGGATTATAACTCAAAGAACTGAATCTAAATTTAAACTAGGATTAAAACTCTACCAAGAAGATTTGACATGGATATCCCTAGCATAACATAAAAGATTGAAGTGTGAACTTTGTCTTACATGTTTGGAAAAGGGCGACGTAGGTGTTTACATGTGGGATGCAATGGGGGATGGTCCTTTTTGGCTAGATAATTGTTGGTCTATGTTTTGAGCTCGGGTTCATTCAAAGCCCTAGAAATGAGATTGGATGGGAGTGTGTCCTGACCAGGCAGTGAGACCCGCAGATGCGTCTAGAAATCGGCCTAGTCTGGGTAGGCTTGATGCCCACATAAAAAGGAGAAGGGAAAATGGATCGATGAAGGGATCGGATAAGGGAGGAAGGTGTGATTTAATAAAGAAACTCTTCTAATTGTTTGGCAAAAAAGAACCTTGGAAAGTCTTATCCTATAATCATACGACAGTATGCGTGTACAACGCTCTCGTAAAGAGAGGTACCATAAGTCACATCTTTGATCCACCTACCTTGTATGTGAGCGTGACTGTATCAGGGTGAGGTAAGTACGACACTTGGGACCTGTGAATAAAATAATGTTGTAAGAAATTAATAACTGACCTCGTCCTTGACAGAGTAGCTAGTGTTGTAGTGGAAGCATATACAATGATAGGGTGTCGTACATCCGTCGTACTAGTACACCATGCATACTTATAAAAAAATAGAATAATCAGCCCTTCGCTTCAATAACAATCTCAACCATGTGAGCTCATGGTATACATGCCTTGCACGATTACACTACAATGGATACATCACAGTGCATCGTTACATGAACTGTTAGCTTATATCCATGTAGTGCCAAAATGTGTGCCATTATTGTTGATCTGCAGCAAATTGATAATGCCTTGGCAGATAAGAGAAGCCTTGCTTCACATGAAATTTGGAAGAGCACTTTACTTTGCATTGTTCAGAAATATTATTGTAAATAAAATATTAAATTACAAAAGAAACAAGCATAACTTGAAAGTTATCAACCCTGTTGCCCACTTGTGGCCAGGTTTTTGGTAGTCCATAAGTAAGAAGCTTGCTCAAATTTGGGTATCAATATGTACTCTCAAGTGAGTTAGCGTATGTATCACATACACCTTCTTATAATGTAACTAGTATGCCTTGATCGACTCGCTGTGGAAATGGTGTGAATAAAACAAGAAGAGCTTCTTCTGAAGGCTTTGTAGCATCTCTCCTCGAAGCTTTCGCCAAAAACTCTATGACCTTGCATCACAAACGAGATTTTGCATTAAAAGATGTATGGAGGTGAAAATATACACATTACAATTAAGATGGAGAGAGATGCATTTCGTGCATTTGTGATGATTGTGCCCATAAATTAAAAAAAGAAAAAACCATACGTATGTATGGTGTGGAGTTGGCACCATTCTCCACATTTATAATAATACCGTAGGGAACTTACCCTTCCCTCGCCACTTTTATCCCCTCCAGTGTTGAAGGGGGACTTATGCTTCTCCTCCAGTGTTGGAGGAACTTTCTTATTGTAAAAATATTATAGTTGTACAAGGAAGAACTCATTACCGATGTTTTATGAAGATGTGATCGTTCCATGTTGCCATGCCATGGTGTATCGTCTATGTGTCTCTTTGTTGGGCATCCCTAAAATTCTTCAGCCATTGTCACCTTCATCTACAACCTTTAGAATGGAAATGATGTAAATTAATTGCGTTAATGAGTACATGATGTAATCTAAGTACTTTTGAGATCATATAGAGGAAATCAAAGTCAAAATATAAGTGTACCTTTGGTATTGGTCGTGTGGATCGACGCATAATTTTGGATGGATCGGCTCCTAGATCTTCCTTACATTGTTCCATCACCTTCCCAATAGTATACGTTCTGCCATCAACATCCTTTGCAAACATGTCGACTGTCGCGTTTATTTTTGCTATCATGCCTACCATTACCTGAGCTACTTTTGTTGTACTTGGTTTCAAGGTATGTTGAATCTTCCTTAATGTCCGTCCGTAGGCTCACATACACACACACACACACACACAATGTCGCAGTCTTTGGGGCACCCCAACTGGCATACATATCGATCAAAACATGTCCAATCATGACATCTTTCTCCAAGAGCCCTCGCTTCGCATCAACTTAGAGCTTTCTGGTGCTACCCTTTTCGGGCAAATCCTGCAATTTAAAGAGAGGCCATCGCTTCGCATTTGTTAGACACGGACTAGAGCTTTCTAGCCCTGCCCTTGTGGGGAAAATCGTGTAATCAGTGCATTCCAAGAGTCCACACTCCGGAAAATAAGATTTTTGAGAAGTTCTCCCACTCTTTGAAGTGCACCACATTTACCAAACATGTCAACCAAGGCATTGCCAAGCACGACATCTTTTTCAACAACCCCTGACTAACAATATCAATGTGAATTTTTATGCCCATATCAGCATCTTGTGTAGAGCCACACGCCTTCAAGCTGCACGCGTATGTGATTGCATTACCAGAGAGGCGCTCACTTTGCATCCACCGAAAATAGCCTAGAGCTTATTTATCGTTCTCGTGTTGTGCATACCCCGCAAGCAATGCACTCAAGGAGACGATGTTCTGGATAGGAAGCTCCTCAAGCACTAGCTTTTTACCCTGCTCCTGTTGTGCATATCCCACAATTAGTGCACGCCATTCCAAACAGTAAGCTCCTCAAGCACTTTTTGTGCTTCCTGAAGTGCACCACATTTGGCATAGAAATCACCCAACGCAGTACCAAGCACGACATTTCTTTTCAAGAACATCTTGTATAGAACTACATGCCTTCAAGATGTAGGAGAGGTCCTTGCTTTGCATCTGCTGAAAACAGTCGAGAGCATTCTGGCCCTGCTCTTGTTTGCGTGAGATTGCATCAGGAGAGGTCCTTGCTTTGCATCTGCTGAAAACAGCCTAGAGCTTTTTGACCTGCTCCTATTGTATGTATCCCACAATCAATGCACTCCAAGAGACGACGTACCGGACAGGAAGCTTCTCAAGCACTCGCTTTCTAGCCATGTTCCTGTTGGCCATAGCTGCCTCGGGGTCATTCCCAAGTGTCCTTAGGAGCCGGCTAAGCCCAAGCACGACCTTCTTGGCCCTGCCTTTATTCGGCATATCCTACAATCAGTGCATTCCAAGAGACAACATCCCGCCCAAGAGCACCACATTTGGCATACATATCAACAAAGGCATTGCTAAGAACACCAATAGTTTGCAACAGCCCGTGACTAACCCCAGCTTGGAGCTTTTTGGCCTTGCTCTTGTTGCGCGTATCTCACAATCATTGCACTCCAAGAGACGACATTTCGGAGAGGAATCTCCTCAAGCACTTTTTGTGCTTTTTGAAGTGCAGCACATTTGGCATACATATGGACTGAGGCATTGCCAAGCACGACAACAGCCCCTGACTGAATTTTTAAACCCATATATCATATTGCATAGAGTCACATGCCTTCAAGATGCACGCGTAGGTTATTGCATCGGGACAAAGGCACTCACCTTGCATTTGCTGAAATCATCCTAGAGCTTTCTAGCCCTACTCCTATTGTGCGTATCCTGCAATCAGTGCACACCGTTCCGAAAAGTAAGCTCCTCTAGCCTTTGTACGTTTTGAAGTGCACCACATATTGATGAAGGCAGTGCCAAGCACGATTTCTCTTTTCAATAGCATCTTGCATAAAGCCACATGCTGGAGAAAGGCCCTCACCTTGCATTTGCTGAAAATAGCCCAAAGCTCGTCAAGGACTTGGTGCGCTCAAACATTTCCATCACGCTTGACATACAAACTGACTAAGGTGTTGGCTAAGTATGTGTTATTTTCAAGTATCAGCATGTATCCTGCTGCCTTGGTACAAATCCTTTTTTTCACCACAGTCTTTAAGTGAGCTCACAAACGAAAGACTTGTCTCTTACTCTCCATGTTTGCTTGAGTAGTGGATATTGCTCTGTCCTATGAAAATGAAACGAATGTTCCATAGAGAGAATCAAGTGTGTGTGTGTGTGTGTGGGGGGGGGGGGGGGGGGGTGCGCGCATATACAAAGAGTGCTTTATGAAGTATAGCACATCTGGCATACATGTCAACCGAGGCAGTTCCAAGTACAACGTTTCTTTTCTACAGCCCCTGGCTAGCAATATCAACGTGAATTCCTTTGCCCATATTAGCATCTTTCCTAATGCCACATGCCTTCAAGATACAAGAGTATGTGATTGCATTTGGATAGCTTCCCTCTCTTTGCATCTGCTGAAACAGCCCAGAGCTTCTTGGCCCTGTCTCTGTTGAGCATATCCCGCGATCAGTGCATTCAAATAGATTACATTCCAGACAAGAAACCCTTTTTGTGCTTTATGAAGTACACCACCTTTGGCATACATGTCAACCAAGGTAGTGCCAAGCACGAAGTTTTCTGTCAACAGCCCATAAATAACAATATCATCGTGAACACTTTTACCGATACCAACATCTTGCATGATGCCAGATGTCTTCAAGCTATACGTGTAGGTGATTGCATTTGCTCTCGTTGCATCTGCTGAAAACAGCCCAGGGCTACCTGGCTCTGCATGCTTTCAAGATGCACTCATAGGTGATTTCATTTGGACAAAGGCCATCACTTTGCATCTGCTGAAAACAGCCTAGAGCTATTTTTCCCTTCTCCTGTTGTGGGTATCCCGCAATCAGTGCATTCCAAGAGACGCCATTTCAAATAGTAAGCTCCTCAAGCTGCTTTTGAAGTGCACCACATTTGTCATACATATCGAGGAGTGCCATGCACACAGCTCGTCAAGGACTTGCTACGCTTGGACAAGTAGACGACGCTTGATATACATACTGACAAACGTGTTGGCTAAGTACGTGTTATTTTCAAGTAACCCACTATCGCAAATGTATCCTACTGCCTTAGTAAGATTTCTAGCCCTGATCTTGTTGTGCATATCCCGCAATCAATGCACTCCAAGAGATGACGTCTCGAACAGGAAGCTCCTCAAGCACTTTATGTGCTTTTTAAAGTGCACCACATTTGGCAAGCAGGGAAATGCCAAGCACGAAGTTTTCTGTCAATAGCCTCTGAATAACAACATGCCTTCAAGATGCACGTGTAGGTGATTTCATCTGGACAAAGGCCATCATTTTGCATCTGCTGAAAATAGCCTAGAGCTTTGTGTCCCTGCTCCTGTTGTCGATATCCCGCAATCAATGCATTCCAAGAGATGCTGTTTCAAATAGTAAGCTCTTCAATCTTCTCTTGAAGTGCGCCACATTTGGTATACATATCGAGCAATGCCAAGCACAACAGCTCGACAAGGACTTGTTGTGCTCGAACAAGTAAACAAGCTTGATATACATACTAACTAATGTGTTGGCTAAGTATGTGTTATTTTCAAGTAACCCACTATCACAAATGTATCCTACTGCCTTGGTAACATTTCTGGACCTGCTCCTGTTGCGCATATCCTGCAATCAATGCACTCCAAGAGACAACGTGTCGAACAGGAAGCTCGTCAACTACTTTATGTGCTTTTTAAAGTGCACCACATTTGGCAGGCAGGGCAATGCCAAGCACGAAGTTTTCTGTCAATAGCCCTGAATAACAACATGCCTTCAAGATGCATGCATAGGTGATTTCATCTGGACAAAGGCCATCACTTTGCATCTGTTGAAAATAGCCTAGAGCTTTTTGTCCCTGCTCCTGTTGTCGGTATCCCACAATCAATGCATTCCAAGAGATGCCGTTTCAAACAGTAAGCTCTTCAATCTGCTCTTGAAGTGCACCACATTTGGTATACATATCGAGCAGTGCCAAGCACAACAGCTCGACATGGACTTGTTGTGCTCGAACAAGTAAACAACGCTTGATATACATACTAACGAACGTGTTGGCTAAGTACGTGTTATTTTCAAGTAACCCACTATCACAAATGTATCCTACTGCCTTGGTAAGATTTCTGGCCGTGCTCCTATTGTGCATATCCCGCAATCAATGTACTCCAAGAGACGACGTCTCGAACAGGAAGCTCCGCAAGCACTTTATGTGCTTTTTAAAGTGCACCACATTTGGCAGGCAGGGCAATGCCAAGCATGAAGTTTTCTATCAATATTCCTGAATAACAACATGCCTTCAAGATGCACGCATAGGTGATTTCATCTGGACAAAGGCCATCACTTTGCATCTGCTGAAAATAGCTCTGTTGTCGGTATCCCGCAATCAATGCATTCCAAGAGATGCTGTTTCAAACAGTAAGCTCTTCAATGTGCTCTTGAAGTGCGCCACATTTGGTATACATATCGAGTAGTGCTCTCTCTCTCTCTCTGTGGCGGGAGGGGCTACAACTCTCTCTCTCTCTCTCTCTCTCTCTCTCTCTCTCTCTCTCTCTCTCTCTCTCTCTCTCTCTCTCTCTCTCTCTCTCTCTCTCTCTCTCTCTCTCTCTCTCTCTCGGAGCTGTTGATTGCTACAACGCTCCTCTCTCAAAGCTTGTCCTATATACATAAATCTGGCGACAGAGAAGAATTGCGTACGAGGAGGGCGGCCTCTTACTTTGCCTGGCTAATTTGCGCTCCAAACAAAAATAGCTTTACTAGTTTTTTTTACAGATTCTCAAATCAACGCATGCCAAGTGGCATGCCTCCCCTTCCTTTATTGCAAAAATTGATCTTACATAATCAAGGTAAAAACATGCAGACATCTTGGCAAGTTTCTCCAAATTTGTATGCTATTAGCATATTTCAAACTTTGGAAACCACTTGTTACCATATACATGTGGTAGTGATGTGCGTGAACACACTAGGACTGCCGGGGCATTTTTTCCCTCTTTAGGAGGTTTTTTCCCTCGTGCATTGTATATACGCCCATCACTCTAGGGCTATCTATCTTTCCATTGCACACTAAGTAACACACTCACTATTGTGTGCCTTGAGCTTCCTTCATCTTCTCCAAGCTGTGTGCATTTCTCTGCAACCCTAATTTCAACAATTGGTATCAGAGCAGGTTGCGTCCTCCCGGGCTAGTCGCCAACTACTCCAGTACACGCCTGCTCACTTTCTCCAATTTCAGTGACTTGCTCCAGTACATGTCTACTCATATTTTTGATTCGGGCTCATTTCGGCCTTCGTTTCCACTACAGGCAGGTATGCACAGGCAATTTCGTCATTTTGTGCAAAATTTTGGTTAGTGCCGATTTCTGCATAACAGGTGCCTTTCAGTCTTCTACGGTTTTTGCTATATATCACGTGTTGTTCCCGCTCCGTTTCTCTTATTTTCGGGCAGTTTTCATATTAGGTGCAACATTTACCATGGCTGACAACAACACAGATGTCTTCAAGATGTTTGTTGCTGAGGACAGGTTGGATGGGGACAATTGCCCTATGTGGGCTTATATGATGCAACACGTTCTTGTGTCAAAGGGCGTCTGGAATATTGTGTAGGTCATTGATGTATGTCCTGGTTCTGAGGATGTAGGCGATGTCGAGGATGTTGCAGGTCTTGCTACAAGGATTTCTGCTATTAGAGTTGTTTTGCCTACGATAGAATAAGCTTTTTGGGATATAAAGGATGTGCAAGCTCATGCATTGATTGCGTTGTCTATGAAGCGTACCATTGTTCCTCACATCCGTTTAGCAAAATCTGCAAAACAGGCTTGGGATATTTTGGCTTGTCTTTATGCAAGCCGCAATGAGGCTAAAATTTCTTTGCCGCGTAAAGAGCTGGAGTCGAAGATTATGCATGAGGAAGATGATATGGACACTTTTCTTGCTAGTGTCAAGGATATCAATGAGCAACTCATTTCTGCAGGTGAAGTCATTTCAGACAGTTCCCTTGTGCAGACTGTTCTTGATGCCTTACCAGATTCTTACCAGACTTTTGCTAGTACTTGGAGACTTATGACCCAAGGAAATCTTGAAGTTTTCAAGTTTGATGCATTATGCACATTAATGTTGCAAGAGTCACTTTCTAGAAAAAACAGGACTAGGCAGCGTGTAGTTGAACATGCTTTTATTGCTTCTCAAAGAAAGGGTGGTAACAACAATGCAGCCACTTCTTATGGTTCTACTGTGAGTGGAAAAGATTCTATTCCTAATGCTTCTGCTGGTAGAAATTCGTCTGAAAAATCTGGTGATAAGAGCAAAAAGAAAATGTGTTTCCATTATTGTAAAGCTAATGATCACTTGATCAAGTCGTGTCCTAAGTTGAAGGCCAAAGAGGCTAAGAAGAAAGAGGGTGGTTCCACTGCAAATGCTGGTTCCACTACAAATGTAGCCATTGTTGAGTCTTCTGTAAAAGGAAACTGTGATGCTGATGTTGATGCAGAATGGGCTTTTAGTGCAGAGTGCAATTACAAACATGCAGTCCATGATGCATGCTTATCAATTGCTGCAGATTCATATGTGTGGTATTTCGATAGTGGTGCTACAAAGCACATTACCTCACATCGTGAATTGTTCACCTCTCTCGAGTTTCTTTACACTTGTTGATGCACTTTATGTACCTGGGATCAATAAGAATCTCTTGTCTGTATCCGCACTTGCTAGACTTGGACTTGTAGTAAAATTTGTGGATGATAGATGTACAGTTCATGATCTCAGTTTTGGTGATGAAATTGTTGCATCTGGCCTTTTGTGATGTGGGCTGTAGAAGCTTACTTTGTATGACAAGTGTGGACAAAATTTTGCAAATGCAGTTGCAGATTCAAGGGCTATTTCAGATGCAAAGCTTTGGCATGCACGTTTTGGTCATCTGAATTTTGCTAGTTTGCTGCATTTGCAGAAATCTGATATGCTTGCTTCTTTGCCACCTCTTGAAGCACTTGTCAAACATTTTTGTGAAGGCTGTATTTTGGGTAAAATGTAGCGTTCTAAGTTTCCAAAGGATGGTTCAGCTAGGGCCACATACAGGTTGCAGCTTGTGCATAGTGATGTTTGTGGGCCCATGCAAACTCCGTCCTTGGGCAATTACCTATACTTCGTGACTTTCATTAATGATTACTCCAGGCATGCATGGGTATTTCTGCTTAAAGCAAAGTCCAAAGTTTTTATGTGCTTCAAACAATTTCTGGCTATGGCTGAAAATGTATCACAATGTACTATGGACACCCTCCGTTCCGATCAAGGGAGGGAGTATATGTCTCATGAATTTAATGCATTTCTGGCTAGTCGTGGGATAAAACACCAATGTACAATGCCGTATACACCTCAGCAAAATGGTGTTGCTGAGAGGAAAAATAGGTCTCTTACGGAAATGGCAAGATGTATGGTCAAGAGTCAAGCTTTACCACATTCGTTTTGGCTTGAGGCTGTCATGTGTGCCACTTATGTACTCAACATGTGTCCTACGAAAGCGTTGCAGTCTATGACTCCATATGAAGCATGTCATGATAGAAAGCCATCTATTGAACACATGCGTGTTTTTGGCTATTTGGCATATGCTTTGGTGCCACAAACACAACGCAGAAAATTGGATGATAAGGCTGTCAAATGTATTTTTTTTGGTTATAGTGTTGAAAGCAAAGGTTACAGGTTGTATCATCTGCAAACAAAACTTATTTTGGTTTCACGAGATGTAGTGTTTGTGGAAGATTCTGTTCAGCCCTTGTTGTCATGTACTAGAGACAGTAATGTAAGCTCACATGACATTTATGACACTTTGTTGCCTCTTTTCAGTGGTGGAAATACGAATGTAAGTTCCAATGAGGCAAATGTACAGCCTATGGGGGTTTTAGAAAATGTTATAGATCAGCTTATTACTGATGCAGATGTACATGATGTACTTGATGAGGAAAGGGCTGAAAATAAGCAGGCTAGAGGTATGCCAAAATGGCTGGTGCACACTTTGTGTGACAGTAAATTGGATACACCTTTGTCTAGTCATACTCGTTCAGGCTTTTGCCATGCATCTTATGCATCAGATTGTTATGGTTTGGCTGTGTCTAGCTTACATGATGTTGAGGAACCTCTATCTTTTGATGAAGCACATAATTCAAAAAATTGGATGGCTGCCATGCAATCAGAATATGATGCACTTATAGAAAATGACACATGGACTTTATGTGATTTGCCTCCTGGAAAAAAAGGCCATTGGTATGAAGTGGGTTTACAAGTTGAAACACAAGCCGGATGGTGAGATCAATAGCCATAAGGCTCGACTTGTTGCAAAGGGTTATGCATAGCAAAAAGGCATAGATTATGAAGAAACCTTTGCTCCCACTTGTTGTATGACTATTGTGCATTTTCTATGTGCATTGGCAACTCATTTTGGTTGGGATGTACATCAATCAGACATTGTTACTGTTTTCTTGAATGGTGACATATTTGAGAAAGTTTATGTAACACAGCCTCGTGGTTTTTTCAAGAAAGGACAAGAGGACAAAGTGTGCAAATGTAACAAGGCTTTGTATGGGTTGAAGGAATCTCCTCATGCTTGGTATGAGAAAGCTAACACTCATTTGGTCAAACAAGGCTTTCGTAAAAGTCCAACAGAAAGCACATTTTATGTAAAGCGTGAGGGTGATGTACTTCTCATTGTGGTTCTCTATGTCAATGATTTGCTGATCATTGGACCAAATGAGAGACATATTGCTGAATTTAAGGCTGATTTGAATGATACTTTCAAGATGAAAGATTTGGGGCTGTTGCATCATTACTTGGGTATACAGTTTAAGCAGTGTGATGGTGGTATTGCCTTGTGTCAAAAAAGTTACATAGAGACATTGCTATGTAAGTTTGGAATTGAGGATTGCAAACCTATTGCCACTCCCATGGAAACAGGTTTGAAGTTGAGTCTACATGATGCTGGTGATCTTGCTGATGTCACTCTTTACCAAACTGCTGTTGAATGCCTCATTTATGTATGCAACACGGGGCCGGATATTCAATTTGCAGTCTCACAGGTTAGCAAATTTATGCATAGACCAGGGTCTAAGCATTGGCAGGATGTCAAGAGGATTTTCCGCTACCTTAGTGGCACTTTACATCTTGGCTTGTTTTATCCCAAGGGGGGATCATTGCCGACAGACTTACATGCTTTTTCGGACTCAGATTGGGCTGGTTGTTTTGACACGCGAGCGTCCACAAGTGGTTTTTGTTTCATGCTTTGCAGTTCATGTATATCATGGTTGAGCAAGAAGCAACCTACTGTGGCCACTTCGAGTTGTGAGGATGAGTACAAGGCAGTCTTCACAGCTACGGTTGAGTGTGTATGGCTCAGACGCCTTATGGCTGATTTGGGCGTTGGACAGGACACTGCTAACACTATCTACACTGATAGTCAAAGCGCATTGTTAGTTGCGAGGAACCCAGTTTTTCATGCTCGCACAAAGCACATTGAGGTGCATTACCACTATGTCAGGGAGAGGCTCTCAGTAGGAGAGATCAACTTGGCTTATGTGCCAACACATGAAAACGTTGCAGATCTTTTCACAAAGTCATTGTCTCATGAGAAGCTCAAAGCTTTCCGCAAAGCTTTAGGATTACTCCCCTTTGTGGACTGATTATGTCCTTAGAGCATGGAACTTCCTTTTACTCATGTGCCAGTTCTTGTTCACCGCATCACTCCAGGGGGGATTTGTTACCATATACATGTGGTAGTGATGTGTGTGAACACACTAGGACTGTCGGGGCATTTTTTCCCTCTTTAGGAGGTTTTTTCCCCGTGCATTGTATAAACGCCCATCACTCTAGGGCTATATATCTTTCCATTGCACACTAAGTAACACACTCTCTATTGTGTGCCTTGATCTTCCTTCATCTTCTCCAAGCTGTGTGCATTTCTCTGCAATCCTAAATCCAACACCACTATGCCAAATGTCAAAAGGGAAGCCTTGCTTCACATAAGTGGATTAAAAAAAAAAAACCATGTAAAAGTGGTCTAACCATCTGAAAGTGGTTGAGATAGGTTGCGAGCTCGGGGGGTGCACCTTTAAGAAACTATCCATATAACGTGCGTTCAAAGGGTATTAAAACAATCCCTTTACTTACATGCTTCAGGTAATAAAATGACCCCCTTTTCTTCATAAACTTATGGATTTTTCTATAAAATTAATTAAAAAAACCCCTTTTGTTAATATAATTTTGTTAAAATTTTAAACTTTTGGCAATTAGAAAACCCATTCATTTGAACTCACGTGGTAGCTTACATGTCGAAGAGGTGAACCCCATGAGGTTGCCAGCGGCTACAAGTACTTGGAAGGATTAAAAAGCTTTAGAAAATCTTCAGCTATAGGGTTAAGAAAATAAGTTTTTGTTAGGAAAAATACAACAAAGGGGTACCCAACTATACCTCAAGCGTATTATGTATTCTAAAAAGGCATGGTATCAGAAGGCATGCTATTGTAGACTTTAGGCTCATCTTTCTTAGGATACAAGGGAAAACTAAGGCATCTAACCAGGTGAGAGTACATGGAAGCAAGATGTCTATTATCTAATAACACATATCGGTCATATCGTCCCTTGAATTTATCGTAAAAGTGCCCCTCAACATAGAAGGAGTTCTTCTTGATCCAATGTCCCATGCATCCTTCTGAGTTATAGTGGATAGCCCCTTCTCCTTGCAACACCTTTTTATGTAAAAAGTAGAGTCTTCTTCTTTAGTGTTGACTGCAAAGTTATTTCCAACACACAAGACATCACTCAATCCAGCATACATGGGTGCATCACTCTCCTGGTCACTTGAAACAACATTTTCATCTATGTTAGCCTTTGCTAGTAGGACCTCAAGTACCACCATGATTCTACATGAGCGTTGTTTTCACATCTTCTCCATTGACCATGCACACAAGTATGAAACAAGCAAGAAAAGTTTCTACACCTTAGTGAAGCCGTATATGTAGAAGAGAAACCATTCACGCAATGCAAAAAACATGATCTACATGCTGGCATGCAATCCCATTATATATCTCTTGCCACATCACCAATCTTGATTTCTGAGAAGACCCTATCAACTTTATTCACTGAGGACCAACAACCTTTTCTATTGTTCATTAAAGAGAGGAAGTTTATCACAATTGCTACATTATGGAGGGGGTGTCCATCCACCTTCAAGTGCTCATGGGTCAATGCCCTCTGTATGACTGCTTGATGTTCGCCCTTTCCATGAACTCACCCAAAATAGTTGTGCATCATCTCAAGCTTAGTAAGATGAGAGAATTTTGCAACAAAGTAGAAAGGCCATCGTGCTTTGAATTTTGACGTTGCACCATCTAACCATACCCAATGTCGCTTTAAGTGAAAACCCTGTTTTTTCAGTCATTAATCATGCAAAAGAAAGCAGTGTTGCATAAGCAATGTGTCATGCACATTATCACTAGACATATCAAAATGGAGAATCTTTTGGATGCCACCCATTCTTGAATACACATAGATGATGTGGACCAAAATGCTCGGCTGACTAGAATACCAATGCATGGATTGGATCCCATTTTGAGTTTTGAAACTATATTGTTTGGCAAATTCCACCATAGAGACAATGCCATCACTTGGAAAAAAAATTAGACACTCTCTAAATTGGTTGCCTGCAATCTATAGATGTAATTATGTTTGATGAACTTGGTCAGCTTGCCTTTCATAAATGAAACGAAAGCAAAACCTCCAATGTACTAAGTAACAAGGTCTTTTCTTTTGTGGTGCTAACCATCTTCGTCCAATTTGTGCATCTCCACACCAACAGAAACCTTTGCAGCCACCATGAAGTTGTTGTTGCTATGTACCTCAAGAGGACAACATCTGAGTAGTTTAGCATTGCACTGATTGCATTCTCCCATCATGTACTCCCATAGTGTTTTGAGTCTCTCAAATGTGGAATTTGTGGCTACACATATGCTGCCAGTTATTGCAGGGTCATGAACCTCACATCTACATCAATAAGAACCTCCTTGTAATCCATACCTTCCTTGCCACATTTGATTGAAAGCCTCTTTGATGTACACAACCTACATGTGATACTCACAGCAGCATGTATTAAGGTCCTTCAATTTTAAAACAAAGAAAGGCTTCATACTCTCAAAGCATCTAAGAGAGATGTGCATGATAAGATGCATGTCTTGAAACCATATGTACAATTCTACATGGACAAGAACGGAGGCAATGATGAGATAATGTGAGATGTCACTGTTGTATTTCAAAGATAGCAATAGAAATTTACAAAAACTTAAAATGGTTCAAAATGCTTAGCAAGTGGTTAAACTTGCCAAAAGTTGTTAACCTAATTGAAACCATCACCTACACGTTGCTACAATCTGGTGAAATAGGTGGAAGAAATTCACTTGCAGGTAGCTTTAGAGGTCTTTAGTACCACTTAGAAGTGGTTTTAAACCATTTCCGAGAAGTTCAAACCGCCTCAGAGTGGTTGGAACCACTTTTTTGCTTTTGAAACCACTTGGAAGTGTTGAGAAGAACCTAAAAGCACATGGAAAATTCCAGGCACCTGAAAGTGGTTAAAAGGGATCATCAAACTGCCTAAAAGTGGTAAGAATCTATTTAAGTACTTGTCAAATTTCCAAACACCTAAAGAGGGTTGAAAGCGATCATCAAACTTCTTGAAAATGGTGAGAACCTATATAAGAACATGACAAACTTTTAGCCATCTGAAGGCGGTTGAAAGCGGACATTAAACACTTAAAAGTGGTGAGAAACACTTGGCAAAATTCCAAGTTCAACCTGAAGGTGGTTGAATTCAATCATCAAATTACTTGAAAGTGGTACTTAGAAGAATCTATAAGCACTTGAAAAATTTTCAACCACCTAAAAGAGCGTCTTCATTTTTACTTGAAAGTGACTTGAGCACCACAAAAATGCCTTGGGGTGGTATTTAATGTCTCTGAAACCACTTTCAGGTGGTTTTCTTAGTTATCAGTGGGGTTGTGATAGTTTGATAGTGGTCAAGATCACTTAAGATTGGTTATAACTACTTGTTGGTTTTTGAAACAACTTAAAAGTGTTTAGGAGCACCTTCAAAAGCTCATCAAATTGAGCCCTCAGAAAGTGGTTAAAAACGGCTAACAAATTACTTGAAAAAGGTTTTCAAGTGTAGTTTATAGGCTTCTACTCACATTTTACCCCAGTATTAAGTCCTATTAAGAGAAATAGCCACATAAAGTGGTACTATAGGGTTCTAATCCCTTTGTAACTCGCTTTATATAAACAATAGCCCCCAAAAGTGGTTGAAAGCACTTAACCTTTTGATTTAAAGTGGCTTTGAAGTGGTGGTTGAAAGCACTTTACTTCGTGCCTAATCTTATTGTGCAAGGAAACAAAGTTATATTGCACGGTTCATAAAACCTAAGGTTGGTCTAGCAGATGCAATGGATGCTTAACAACAATCTTTCTATTGGCACACCTTTGGCATATGTATTTCTTATTTGGAAATACTTGGGTCTCGGCTATCCAGAAACCAAACACAATATCCTTAATGTCCTCTGTGATGCATGTTGAACAATGAACTTATTGTTGACATGCTATAATTGAAAAGTGCACGTTGTTATCCTCAAATTGTAGTCGTGCATTTGCAAAACCGATGTTTCTTCTATGTATACCCAATGACTTTGCAGGTGCTCTATTGGTAAAGAGCCTTGCATCTACTTCATAGCCAAAATTAATGCAGGCCATTAATGTTGCCCTCTCAAAAAGTATTTATGTGGTTGAGTGCGGGACCTTGACTATAAATGTTTGAAAACATTTCTCTCTGTATACAATGTGTTGAGTTTTGTAGGTTACAGAACACTGGTTGCTAGAGTAGCTGATCAACTATCTCTCATTGGAGTTTGTTTTTCAACCCTTGTGTTTTCTCTTGCCAACACTTTGACATAGCACGAAGAGTCTTCCTTATCTGCTTCTCATCAACCTAGAAATCCTTTCACTGTCAACATGGGGAGTGTGCCTTTGCTTCTCTCTTTGTTTCTTTTTTGTGCAACCCAATACTCTCTTAAGCATGTTTTAAAATTATTAGGAAGCTCTGCTTGGGTGTGCACTGGTGGGCATGGAGCTAGGTCAAGAAAACATGCATAGAAAGAGCTGAAGGCATGAACATATATCCATAACATCTCTCTCTCTCTCTCTCTCTCTCTCACACACACACACACACACACACACACACACACACACACACACACACACACACACACACACACACACTATCTTAACTCTCTCTAGCTATGGCCGCTACCGGGACCTTTACACCTACTCTTACACTACCTACCTTAAAACTAGATTCCTAAACCCCCTAGCATGGGGCACACACACACACACACACACACAATACATATGAAGGCCGCTAGCTATTCAAAAACCTACATTACTCTTGACATTTATTCCTACACACTCGTACACTTACTCTAATACTACCTACCTTTAAACTGGATTATTAAACTCTCTTGCATGGGGCACTACCCTTACATAATAAAACTTATTATCTCCTAATATTGGGGGGCATATGGCCATTACACTTAATGCCCTCCCCCAAATCGAGCCTGCCTGCGATCTCTATTCTGTCTCCCCACTCTACACGGCGCACTCATTCCCTCACTCCTGCACTCTGTCGCGCGGGTTCCTATACGCTCTGCTCTGCTCACTCAGAACGCCACCGAAGGCATTAACCTCAGGGATCGTCCGTATGGATCTCTCCCACTCCTCCAGCTGCTGCGCGAGTTGTATATAAAGGTGAGCTCTCTTGGAGCTCACTTAGTGTTGTGCACTTGTTCATTTCGTTGTGTGTTTGCAAATACCACTTAGTAGTCGCACTATCTCTTGTTGGGGAAAAGCTTTGAGTGATGGTTAAAGGGAAAGATAAATTGGCAGTTGTGGAGCTGGTTGCTCCAACTTAAACACAGGTATTACTGTTGGACATGGGCTTTCAAATACTTGATCGCTTGTTTAATTTTTGTGGTAAAACGCTGGCTTGCGGTTTGGAAGCAGTCTAAATAGTTTTTTTCTCTCCTTTACTTAACTCAATGTAGTTGGTTGTTTCCGTTATAATCCGACTGTAAGTTGCCTACGACGTTTTCATATCCTTGTTTTGGTTATCTACCCATGACTAAATGAGTAGGAAAACCTCATTGGATTGGTTGTTTTCTGCTGGCCGGAGATTTTGGGGATGGTGCTGTAATGAGAAAACTCTGATCTGGAAAATTCTGAGGTTAAAATATCACCCAGGTTCTGTCTCTATTTTGTACTAGTAAAGGATATCCAGATTTTGTCGATTATTCTATGAGCTTCTGTCTAGGCTTGCTTGCTTTGGAGACCGGACTTTTTTTAAAAAGGCTCTTGTGCTTAGCCAAGCAACTTATGTTCTATGGTTATAAATAAGTAGTGGGATTCTGGTCTTTTGGCGTGAATACCATGCCTGACTTAAGGATACTCGCAGAACTCGGTTGATTGAATGCTTATGCCTGCATTTATATTGAGCTTTATTTAGGTTCAGCTTCATGTGGTTGTGTAGCTGCTCTTCTCCATTCTGATAGGCCATGTGTGGCATTACAACAATATAACATACATATTATGACTGGTGATTTTGGTGGAACTTGGCCTAGTGGAGCTTCTCTAGGTCTTCCTATGGTATATGAATGGTTCTCTGTTTGGGAGATGTGTTACTGTTCTGTTTGGGGTTGAGCTACATCTATATGGCTCCATGAAAGTCTAGCCATTTCACAGCTTTGCTTAAGGGGGCAACTGATTGTGACTGAATTCACTTTTGCACTATTGACATGAACTTTATTTATTTGTTTGGAAAGCCGTATCGGTTATATTCTGCAATCAATTTACCTATACAACTATGAGGTGGATCCCTTGCTTTTTAAGCTTCATGTGTTGTTGCTGCTCTTCTTTATTTTAATAGGACTTATATGGCTTATGGACTGGTTCTTATGGTCTTTTTTCCTACATCTCATGACAGCATTATGGCTTGTTTGATATAGCCGATGGTTTTGATAGAACTTGGCATGCTGGAACTCCACTAAGGTTGACTATGGGTTTGGGAATATGTGAGTTTTGGAGTTCTGGTTGGGAGCTAGGTCGCTTCTCTGTTTGGGGCTGAGGTGCATCAGTATAACTCTATGAAAATCTGGTCAATGTGTTGGATAATGGAGTGGCTAATCATGGCTGCAGTCTCTTTTGTTTTGTTACTAACCTGAACTTTTTGCTTATGCAACTATATAGTTGGCTTGTGACTTAATGCAACTATGCTATTTTGTGGTATTGGCTGTCTCTTTGATGATTGAATGCTTATACCTGCATTTGAATTGAGCATCATTCTTGTACAGCTTTTTGTATTTTTTTTGGCTGCTATGGTGTCCAAGAAAACAACTTTGGCAACATTCGGATACCGGATTCTTGGTTTTTTGTCAAGATAGCTTCCGGATCTGGAAGCGGTCTAAATGGTTTTGTGTCTCTCTTTTACTTCACACAATATTGTTGGTTTGTGTCCTTTAGGCCTGGATGTTTCAACAACATGTGGCCTACGATGGTTTCGTATCTTGGCAATAGTTTTCTATCCATGGTTAAATAGGTAGAAGCATCTCATTGGGTTGGTTTGTTTTTTGCTGGCCAGAGATTTTGGGAATGTTGCTATAGTGGAAAACTTTGATCATGCTGATCTGGAAAAATTCTGAGAATAATTTTCTTAAAAAGTTATCCAGGTTTTTTGTATTAAAGGGTATCTCATGGCCCTTTTTCACTGGGTGCTGATTGATTTTCTGTACTAGATTTTGGGCTTGGTCTTGCTTATTTTGGATGTTTAGCCATAACCAAATATGGCGCTCATAAGCTGGCTGCTGGCTAACGGTTATCGGTTAGAACTTACTTTTCTTCCGTACATCAGGTTATGTAAATACTTATGGCTTAGTAGATGATGATAACATCCATATACTACCGTAATAACTAGTTTCTACTCAGTACTGAGCTGCCCTTGTAAATAATGAGTGCTGACACCTGTTACACTAGGTCTTATGTGTTTATGTTATGGTTTCATTGAACCTCCAAGATGGGGAAGATGATACCTTTGTTTCTTTTTGAGCAGGGATCTACTGGATCAATACTTAAAAAACACGATCCTGGTTTTGAAGAAAATCTAGCAGTTGTCATCACTTTGGTGGTTGCTGTTTAAACGCCTAAATAAAGCTTGGGAGTGGTTTTCCTTTGGTTGATTACTTTAAATATCTTTTTTTCTAACAATAGCTCTGCTCTGTAACACATTTTTTATATATTTGATTGATTTGCAGTTTCTTGACAGACTGGTCCCTCTTTTTATTTGCTAGTTACTGAACTTTTTTTTTTTTTTTTGGAACTTGGTAGGATCTCCTCCGGAGTATTCTACCAGGACTGAGCTGATTCTTCTTGGTATTTTAAGTCTTATAAATCTCAGAGAGATGTTTTTTAGGACAACTCCACTTGGCTGTAACTGGTTTTTGCACTTTGCTTGTTTTTGTAAAAGCTTATTACATGTACCAGCTGACTGTGTCATCTCTTTTTACATGCTAAAAGAGGGCTTATACTTCTTATGGCTTTTTTTTGAAACTTTGTGATATGTTTCTTGTAATTGATAATTTTGGCAGGGCTGTCACCTAGTAAGAGTATTGATATTTACCTTTGTGTCATCTCTTTTGCTCTCTGAAGACCGGAATGAACCTAGCTATTGGGCTGTTGAGAGTTTCTTTCTGCTAAAACCTTAATAGCAGCAATATTTTTTTGGGATATGACTAAGATGACCCGTAGATGGGATGATGTAAACACTTGTTACTAATACCTTTTCTTCTCATCCCAATGATAAATGTTTTTTTGATCACAAGGAATAAAAAAACACCTAAAAGGTAGTAACTAATTCAAGTTATTATTATTTACCTTGGGAGCTAATACTTGTATATTTACAGGAAACACCAAAATATACATTAACGGCATGCATGAACACAATTTCAGAACCTAAAAAATTGCGGCAATAAATGCCAAACTCCGCCAAGTGGAGAGACGGGCGTACGTAGTCCACTTCGGGGCAAAGATAGCCTCCAAAGCTCGCCTCCGACCTTTCCTTTTTAGAGCTTGTAAAATTAAAAAGAGCTCCACTTAGAATTCCTAAATCTAAGTTTGTTTTGGTTAGAAATTTTTTTTTTGATATCAGGAATTCTGCTAATTTAAAAAAAAACTACATTTTGTCCCCATACATCTTGGTTTTTTATGATTGTTAAACTGATAGAGTTGTATGGTCTTTGATATCGTGAAACACACAAGTCTAAAACATTTTTTCCCATCGCACTGGTTAAAAGTTTTCATCTCTTTACTTTAATTGATAGCAATTTTAAAGTTGGGTGACATCGATAACAAGTGGGATACCTATGCATCACCTGCAGTCAGTGCCAATACTAACTAAATGTTATATTGTCTCTATGGATGCAGGTGAGGGTTACCTTCTCAACTCTAAGCTATCAAATTTTTGATGGTCTGGAGATTTGCAGGACTTGTATCTCTTCATCCTTACTAGGGAAGCTTTTTAAATTTCCCCACTTGTGTATAAGACCATTTTTTGACATGATAATGGAATTATACAGCCCTCTTTCCTGACATAGTTTCTAGTGTCTTTTGAATTTGGTCAAATTCTTTGATGTCTATGTATTAATATTATTGAAACACACACACCTAACACCAAGAGTAATATCACTATTGCTCAAAGACCTAGACACTATATTTAGTTTCTCATACCTAGTCTTTGGTTAACACCAATGGTCTTGGTATTGGAGAATGGGGCCATCTTCACACGACCCTTATGGTTCGGCCTGGTCGGTTTAAAGTTGGAATGGCTACCTTATCTCTGCTCATCTTTATTACTAAGACTAAACCTTGCTTACTTCATTTGCAAACTTTGACTCTTTCCCAAGGACTTGAGCTTCCAATTCAACCCCTTTCTAAAGCATCCTTACAAGTGTTAAGATGCATTCAAGACCCCGAAGCCTCTGACCTTATTGCTGGTACCTTAGAAGACCTAACTAACTCTCTTGTGCAAACCATCTCCTTTGACAAATACGTGCACATGTTGGCGCAACTGGTGAATAATCCGAAGGAAGGAGTTATTGGCCTATCAGAGTTCATTAATAATATTCCAGCCATGACTCTTGTCCACAAATATGAACTAATCATGTTTTCCTCTGAAGGAGCTGAATTGGTTAACTGCTTACGCAAATTATGTGGCCTTACTCCAGGGTTTGTTTCTACCCCTTCTATACCCGTACAGACTATCTCCAACAGTCTATTCTGCAGGGACCCCCTTGCTATGGATGCTGTAAATGCTTTCCAAAAGGAATTGTGTTCACTTAGTGAGGGATCGCTCATGGATATGGTTCCGAAAGTGTCTAGGGTGTTTCCCTTCCTGCCTTCCCAACAGGTTGAGATCGAATCCTTTGGTGTGAATCACCACCTGTGGTCCCTACCTAATAAAGGCTTTTTGGCACCAATCTCCATTGAAACCTGGGTGTTTCTTGAAAATCTTCCGGCATCATCTATGGAAGATGCAAGATTAAAGGTGCTCAGAGGAGTTCAATCTTTAGACAAGGGGGATCTTATCAAATCTCCCTTTACTATGAAATTTCTTGACAATAAAAAATGTGGTTCAAATACAGGATTGTATGTGCGGACGAAAGGCCTCATGGAGTTCGCAAAAAGTAACTCGGAGTACTATACTGAATCTATCTGGAATATCTACAGGCCCTATGTCAAATGTGCCTGTTGTTTTCTTGACCTGAAGGCCTCTTGTGATTCAAGCATTATTTGGTTTGACCATGCTAAATGGTTTGCCCTTAACAACCTGGACCTTCTATTCCCGGACACCCCTACGGCACATTACTTACCTTTGTTCTGCTCCTGGGTTGGAGACCAGGCCAAAGAAGCCGTGCTCGTACAGATGGCCTTTGTTCAGTTTCGGAATTTGATGCTTGCTCTACTTAAGGAATTGGCATCAGAAAAGCCTGGAGTGTTTCTGACTACGTATGGAAGTCACCTCGGTATAAAAACACTCCTTGGTTTGCTTAAGCCCAATACTGACCTTGAAGACTCCCCCAGCCTTAAAAGGCCTAACTCTCTCATCTCCCCAACCTCCTCCTACACATCGTTTTTCACCCCTGCTGCCTCGTCAGCTGACTCTTTTGGAGGGAGAGGAAAGGCTAGAAGTGTGATTAGAGGAAGAGGAAGAGGATACCCGGTTAAACACTTGTTGGATCCTTAATTTTGCAGGTGCTTTGTAACAACGTGGGCAGATACCAGCTTACAGGAAAGGAAGAAAACTTGAATGTTGGTTTTATACATTGTGTGTTTGCCAACAAGTTACTTGACTTGTTTTCTCCTAGGTTTATATTTAACAAATGCTTTATGGCCAGGTTTGGCAACCTTGAGTTACTTAACAATATAAATATTGGATGGAAATTTACTGAATCTATCTCACAAATTGTTTATTCTCATGACTTCCTTAGAAAAACCAGGCCGATGTCGTGTGAATGCCACCTCTTGAACAATTATTCTAGGGATTTTGGAAATATTGGTAAACATGTATGTACCATCGATTTGACTATTATTGGGAACTTGGCAATACAAAACCTCTTATCCCAAGGTCTCAATCATATTCCCCCTCATCCACTTAACCCTCAAAGTGCCTTGAAAGCACTTAATGAATGTCTGACCGACTTGGTCAGCAGGCTTCAGCTGGAGCCTTCAATTCACCAAGAATTGAAAATTATTATGGCAGATATGTTCACTCAACTAATATCTCAACATCCATCCGGATGGATTCAGAATGAGTCTACATGGCTCAATGCTGACCTTGATTTAGCCTTTGCACAACTAAAGAATAAATGGTTCATTGTTGGACTGGATAACGCATCTAACACAGCGTCAATACTATGCAAAAAACTTGTCTATGAAGCTGTGGAGACTCGACTCCGCGGTAATGAATTCCAGTACATTGGTAACAATCTGAAAACAATAATAGAAAATACTTGTAAAGAGATCTCATACTTAGGATATCAAGCTGAAAATACTAAACTTCCCATCTTATTTCCCACATATGAAAGTCATAAAAATAAATTCCGCTGGATATCAGATGCCTCCAGTTGCCTGTTCACTAATATCACTTATCATGTTACCGTTGGGCTTAACATAATAAAAGATGAACTCATACAGATCTATGCGGATAAAAGGGAAGTCTTGAAACGGTTTTCAACAGTATACATACAACCATTTTGGCTAGTTAACAATTCTGCTGAAGTACTTTTAAACTTTCCCCCGGCGGTCTACTGCATGTATACTGCTGACATCACACATTGTTATGAAAATATTCCATTGGTAGGTGAATATGGTCTTATCAATGTTCTAAACATGCTAATTGACTTAGCATTCTCCAATAGAGCTAGCAATGGTTTCTCTGGCTTATCATTTGTTCACTCGGGAAAATGGATTAAAAAGATTACAAAAAAACCCCCCCTTCATGTATCCCAGATATAGTTTCAAGAGGTAATACATTGGGTTCTAAATCACTGCTATATTCTTATTGGAAACAACTGTTTCCAGCAAACTTGTGGCATTCCGATGGGATTCTCATGCTCCCCGGCCATGTGTAATCTTTATTTGTTCTACTATGAGTATAAGTGGATTACCAAACATACCAACAACTTAGAACGTTTAGCCTTACTCACAAAATGTAATCACACCTATAGGTTCATGGATGATATTTTAAGCATCAATTATCCTATTTTTGCCCTGCTGGCTACTGATATTTATCCTCCCTGTTTAGCTATTGAAGCCACTTTTTTAGAACAAGATAATTTCAGGGATATACCCTCCTCGAAGCGAGCTAAATATCTTTCCATCGAGATAAATATCATTAACCCCCTAGATGGCGTGTTTACCACACGATTCCTTTGGAAAAGAGACCAGCTCAAACTCATGGCAGCTGAATTTGTTAAGAAAAAGAGTAATAGACCCTTTAAATTAGCCTTGAACACTTGTCTAAGTATACTACACTTAATTATCTACTCTTCCTCTGATGCGTTCTCTGCCTTCGAAGAAACCGAAGCTCTTATCAGGAAATTTCAAACCAATGGCTTTCGTAAACGAGATTTGATCTCTAGTATAATAGCTGCCTTAACAAAGAGTTCTTGGCCTGGCGCCAAATTTAATACTGAATCACTTATTCTTTTACTGAGGAAGTAGGCCCATATCTAATGGGCCTACTAGACTCATTAGATATGGTGCCTGCGTATGGGCGGGCACACACACACACACACACACACACACACACACACACACACACACACACACACACACACACACACACACACACACACACACACACACACACACACACACACACACACACACACACACACACACACACACACACACACACACACACACACACACACACACACACACACACACACACTATCTTAACTCTCTCTAGCTATGGCCGCTACCGGGACCTTTACACCTACTCTTACACTACCTACCTTAAAACTAGATTCCTAAACCCCCTAGCATGGGGCGCACACACACACACACACAATACCTATGAAGGCCGCTAGCTATTCAAAAACCTACATTACTCTTGACATTTATTCCTACACACTCGTACACTTACTCTAATACTATCTACCTTTAAACTAGATTATTAAACTCTCTTGCATGGGGCACTACCCTTACATAATAAAACTTATTATCTCCTAATATTGGGGGGCATATGGCCATTACACTTAATGCCCTCCCCCAAATCGAGCCTGCCTGCGATCTCTGTTCTTTCTCCCCACTCTACATGGCGCACTCATTCCCTCACTCCTGCACTCTGTCGCGCGGGTTCCTATACGATCTGCTCTGCTCACTTAGAACGCCACCGAAGGCATTAACCTCGGGGATCGTCCGTATGGATCTCTCCCACTCCTCCAGCTGCTGCGCGAGTTGTATATAAAGGTGAGCTCTCTTGGAGCTCACTTAGTGTTGTGCACTTGTTCATTTCGTTGTGTGTTTGCAAATACCACTTAGTAGTCGCACTATCTCTTGTTGGGGAAAAGCTTTGAGTGATGGTTAAAGGGAAAGATAAATTGGCAGTTGTGGAGCTGGCTGCTCCAACTCAAACACAGGTATTACTGTTGGACATGGGCTTTCAAATACTTGATCGCTTGTTTAATTTTTGTGGTAAAAAGCTGGCTTGCGGTTTGGAAGCAGTCTAAATAGTTTTTTTCTCTCCTTTACTTAACTCAATGTAGTTGGTTGTTTCCGTTATAATCCGACTGTAAGTTGCCTACGACGTTTTCATATCCTTGTTTTGGTTATCTATGCATGACTAAATGAGTAGGAAAACCTCATTGGATTGGTTGTTTTCTGCTGACCGAAGATTTTGGGGATGGTGCTGTAATGAGAAAACTCTGATCTGGAAAATTCTGAGGTTAAAATATCACCCAGGTTCTGTCTCTATTTTGTACTAGTAAAGGATATCCAGATTTTGTCGATTATTCTATGAACTTCGGTCTAGGCTTGCTTACTTTGGAGACCGGACTTTTCTTTAAAAGGCTCTTGTGCTTAGCCAAACAACTTATGTTCTATGGTTATAACTAAGTAGTGGGATTTTGGTCTTTTGGCGTGAATACCATGCCTGACTTAAGGATACTCGCAGAACTTGGTTGATTGAATGCTTATGCCTGCATTTATATTGAGATTTATTTAGGTTCAGCTTCATGTGGTTTTGTAGCTGCTCTTCTCCATTCTGATAGGCCATGTGTGGCATTACAACAATATAACATACATATTATGACTGGTGATTTTGGTGGAACTTGGCCTAGTGGAGATTCTCTAGGTCTGCCTATGGTATATGAATGGTTCTCTGTTTGGGAGATGTGTTACTGTTCTGTTTGGGGTTGAGCTACATCTATATGGCTCCATGAAAGTCTGGCCATTTCACCGCTTTGCTTAAGAGAGCAACTGATTGTTACTGAATTCACTTTTGCACTATTGACATGAACTTTATTTACTTGTTTGGAAAGCCGTATCGGTTATATTCTGCAATCAATTTACCTATACAACTATGCGGTGGATACGTTGATTTTTAAGCTTCATGTGTTGTTGCTGCTCTTCTTTATTTTAATAGGACTTATATGGCTTATGGACTGGTTCTTATGGTCTTTTTTCCTACATCTCATGACAGCATTATGGCTTGTTTGATATAGCCGATGGTTTTGATAGAACTTGGCATGCTGGAACTCCACTAAGGTTGACTATGGGTTTAGGAATATTTGAGTTTTGGAGCTCTGGTTGGGAGCTAGGCCACTTCTCTGTTTGGGGCTGAGGTGCATCAGTATAACTCTATGAAAATATGGTCAATGTGTTGGATAATGGAGTGGCTAATCATGGCTGCAGTCTCTTTTGTTTTTTTACTAACCTGAACTTTTTGCTTATGCAACTATATAGTTGGCTTGTGACTTAATGCAACTATGCTATTTTGTGGTATTGGCTGTCTCTTTGTTGATTGAATGCTTATACGTGCATTTGAATTGAGCATCATTCTTGTACAGCTTTTTGTGTTTTTTTTGGCTGCTATGGTGTCCAATAACACAACTTTGGCAACATTCGGATACCGGATTCTTAGTTTTTTGTCAAGATAGCTTGCGGATCTGGAATCGGTCTAAATGGTTTTGTGTCTCTCTTTTACTTCACACAATATTGCTGGTTTGTGTCCTTTAGGCCTGGATGTTTCAACAGCATGTGGCCTACAATGGTTTCGTATCTTGGCTATAGTTTTCTATCCATGGTTAAATAGGTAGAAGCATCTCATTGGGTTGGTTTGTTTTTTGCTGGCCAGAGATTTTGGGAATGTTGCTATAGTGGAAAACTTTGATCATGCTGATCTGGAAAAATTCTGAGAATAATTTTCTTAAAAAGTTATCCAGGTTTTTTGTATTAAAGGGTATCTCATGGCCCTTTTTCACTGGGTGCTGATTGATTTTCTGTACTAGATTTTGGGCTGGGTCTTGCTTATTTTGGATGTTTAGCCATAACCAAATATGGCGCTCATAAGCTGGCTGCTGGCTGCTGGCTAACGGTTATTGGTTAGAACTTACTTTTCTTCCGTACATCAGGTTATGTAAATACTTATGGCTTAGTAGATGATGATAACATCCATATACTGCCGTAATAACTAGTTTCTACTCAGTACTGAGCTGCCCTTGTAAATAATGAGTGCTGACACCTATGACAATAGGTCTTATGTGTTAATGTTATGGTTTCCTTGAACCTCCAAGATGGGGAAGAGGATACCTTTGTTTCTTTTTGAGCTGGGATCTACTGGATCAATGCTTAAAATACACGATCCTGGTTTTGAAAAAAATCTAGCAGTTGTCATCACTTTGGTGGTTGCTGTTTAAACGCCTAAATAAAGCTTGGGAGTGGTTTTCCTTTGGTTGATTACTTTAAATATCTTTTTTTCTAACAATAGCTCTGCTCTGTAACACATTTTTTATATATTTGATTGATTTGCAGTTTCTTGACAGACTGGTCCCTCTTTTTATTTGCTATTTACTGAACTTTTTTTTTTTTTTTGGGAACTTGGTAGGATCTCCTTGGGAGTATGCTACCAGGACTGAGCTGAGTCTTCTTGGTATTTTAAGTCTTATAAATCTCAGACAGATGTTTTTTAGGACAACTCCACTTGGCTGTAACTGGTTTTTGCACTTTGCTTGTTTTTCTAAAAGCTTATTACATGTACCAGCTGACTGTGTCATCTCCTTTTACATGCTAAAAGAGGGCTTATTCTTCTTATGGCTTTTTTTTGAAACTTTGTGATATGTTTCTTGTAATTGATAATTCTGGTAGGGCCGTCACCTAGTAAGAGTATTGATATTTACCTTTGTGTCATCTCTTTTGCTCTCTGAAGACCGGAATGAACCTAGCTATTGGGCTGTTGAGAGTTTCTTTCTGCTAAAACCTTAATAGCAGCAATATTTTTTTGTGATATGACTAAGATGACCCGTAGATGGGATGATGTAAACACTTGTTACTAATACCTTTTCCTCTCATCTCAATGATAAATGTTTTTTTGATCACAAGGAATAAAAAAACACCTAAAAGGTAGTAACTAATCCAAGTTATTATTATTTACCTTGGGAGCTAATACTTGTATATTTACAGGAAACACCAAAATATACATTAACGGCATGCATGAGCACAATTTCAGAACCTAAAAAATTGCGGCAATAAATGCCAAAATCCGCCAAGTGGAGAGACGGGCGTACGTAGTCCACTTCGGGGCAAAGATAGCCTCCAAAGCTCGTCTCTGACCTTTCCTTTTTAGAGCTTGTAAAATTAAAAAGAGCTCCACTTTAAAAAAAATTTCCCATCGCACTGGTTAAAAGTTTTCATCGCTTTACTTTAATTGATAGCAATTTTAATGTTGGGTGACATCGATAACAAGTGGGATACCTATGCATCACCTGCAGTCAGTGCCAATACTAACTAAATGTTATATTGTCTCTATGGATGCAGGTGAGGGTTACCTTCTCAAATCTAAGCTATCAAATTTTTGCTGGTCTGGAGATTTGCAGGACTTGTATCTCTTCATCCTTACTAGGGAAGCTTTTGAAATTTCCCCACTTGTGTATAAGACCATTTTTTGACATGATAATGGAATTATACAGCCCTCTTTCCTGACATAGTTTCTAGTGTCTTTTGAATTTGGTCAAACTCTTTGATGTCTATGTATTAATATTATTGAAACACACACACCTAACACCAATAGTAATATCACTATTGCTCAAAGACCTAGACACTATATTTAGTTTCTCATACCTAGTATTTGGTTAACACCAATGGTCTTGGTATTGGGGAATGGGGCCATCTTCACACGACCCTTATGGTTCGGCCTGGTCGGTTTAAAGTTGGAATGGCTACCTTACCTCTGCTCATCTTTATTACTAAGACTAAACCTTGCTTACTTCATTTGCAGACTTTGACTCTTTTCCAAGGACTTGAGCTTCCAATCGAACCCCTTTCTAAAGCATCCTTACAAGTGTTAAGATGCATTCAAGACCCCAAAGCCTCTGACCTTATTGCTGGTGCCTCAGAGGACCTAGCTAACTCTCTTGTGCAAACCATCTCCTTTGACAAATGCGTGCACACGTTGGCCCAAATGGTGAATAATCCGAAGGAAGGAGTTATTGGCCTATCAGAGTTCATTACTAATATTCCAGCCATGACTCTTGTCCACAAATCTGAACTAATCAAGTTTTCCTCTGAAGGAGCTGAATTGGTTAACTGCTTACGCAAATTATGTGGCCTTACTCCAGGGTTTGTTTCTACCCCTTCTATGCCCGTACAGACTATCTCCAACAGTCTATTCTGCAGGGAGCCCCTTGCTATGGATGCTGTAAATGCTTTCCAAAAGGAATTGTGTTCACTTAGTGACGGATCGCTCATGGATATGGTTCCGAAAGTGTCTAGGGTGTTTCCCTTCCTGCCTTCCCAACAGGTTGAGATCGAATCCTTTGGTGTGAATCACCACCTGTGGTCCCTACCTAATAAAGGCTTTTTGGCACCAATCTCCATTGAAACCTGGGTGTTTCTTGCAAATCTTCCGGCATCATCTATGGAAGATGCAAGATTAAAGGTGCTCAGAGGAGTTCAATCTTTAGACAAGGGGGATCTTATCAAAGCTCCCTTTACTATGACATTTCTTGACAATAAAAAATGTGGTTCAAATACAGGATTGTATGTGCGGACGAAAGGCCTCATGGAGTTCGCAAAAAGTAACTCGGAGTACTATACTGAATCTATCTGGAATATCTACAGGCCCTATGTCAAATGTGCCTGTTGTTTTCTTGACCTGAAGGCCTCTTGTGATTCAAGCATTATTTGGTTTGACCATGCTAAATGGTTTGCCCTTAACAACCTGGACCTTCTATTCCCGGACACCCCTACGGCACATTACTTACCTTTGTTCTGCTCCTGGGTTGGAGACCAGGCCAAAGAAGCCGTGCTCGTACAGATGGCCTTTGTTCAGTTTCGGAATTTGATGCTTGCTCTACTTAAGGAATTGGCAGCAGAAAAGCCTGGAGTGTTACTGACTACGTATGGAAGTCACCTCGGTATAAAAACACTTCTTGGTTTGCTTAAGCCCAATACTGACCTTGAAGACTCCCCCAGCCTTAAAAGGCCTAACTCTCTCATCTCCCCAACCTCCTCCTACACATCTTTTTTCACCCCTGCTGCCTCGTCAGCTGACTCTTTTGGAGGGAGAGGAAAGGCTAGAAGTGTGATTAGAGGAAGAGGAAGAGGATACCCGGTTAAACACTTGTTGGATCCTTAATTTTGCAGGTGCTTTGTAACAACGTGGGCAGATACCAGCTTACAGGAAAGGAAGAAAACTTGAATGTTGGTTTTATACATTGTGTGTTTGCCAACAAGTTACTTGACTTTTTTTCTCCTAGGTTTATATTTAACAAATGCTTTATGGCGAGGTTTGGCAACCTTGAGTTACTTAACAATATAAATATTGGATGGAAATTTACTGAATATATCTCACAAATTTTTTATTCTCATGACTTCCTTAGAAAAACCAGGCCGATGTCGTGTGAATGCCACCTCTTGAACAATTATTCTAGGGATTTTGGAAATATTGGTAAACATGTATGTACCATCGATTTGACTATTATTGGGAACTTGGCAATACAAAACCTCTTATCCCAAGGTCTCAATCATATTCCCCCTCTTCCACTTAACCCTCAAAGTGCCTTGAAAGCACTTAATGAATGTCTGACCGACTTGGTCAGCAGGCTTCAGCTGGAGCCTTCAATTCACCAAGAATTGAAAATTATTATGGCAGATATGTTCGCTCAACTAATCTCTCAACTTCCATCCGGATGGATTCAGAATGAGTCTACATGGCTCAATACTGACCTTGCTTTAGCCTTTGCACAACTAAAGAATAAATGGTTCATTGTCGGACTGGATAAAGCATCTAACACAGCGTCAATACTATGCAAAAAACTTGTCTATGAAACTGTGGAGACTCGACTCCGCGGTAATGAATTCCAGTACATTGGTAACAATCTGAAAACAATAATAGAAAATACTTGTAAAGAGATCTCATACTTAGGATATCAAGCTGAAAATACTAAATTTCCCATCTTATTTCCCACATATAAAAGTCATAAAAATAAATTCCGCTGGATATCAGATGCCTCCAGCTGCCTGTTCACTAATATCACTTATCATGTTACCGTTGGGCTTAACATAATAAAAGATGAACTCATACAGATCTGTGCGGATAAAAGGGAAGTCTTGAAACGGTTTTCAACAGTATACATCCAACCATTTTGGCTAGTTAACAATTCTGTTGAAGTACTTTTAAACTTTCCCCCGACGATCTACTGCATGTATACTGCTGACATCACACATTGTTATGAAAATATTCCATTGGTAGGTGAATATGGTCTTATCAATGTTCTAAACACGCTAATTGACTTAGCATTCTCCAATAGAGCTAGCAATGGTTTCTCTGGCTTATCATTTGTTCACTCGGGAAAATGGATTAAAAAGATTACAAAAAAACCCCCCCTTCATGTATCCCAGATACAGTTTCAAGAGGTAATACATTGGGTTCTAAATCACTGCTATATTCTTATTGGAAACAACTGTTTCCAGCAAACTTGTGGCATTCCGATGGGATTCTCATGCTCCTCGGCCATGTGTAATCTTTATTTGTTCTACTATGAGTATAAGTGGATTACCAAACATACCAACAACTTAGAACGTTTAGCCTTACTCACAAAATGTAATCACACCTATAGGTTCATGGATGATATTTTAAGCATCAATAATCCTATTTTTGCTCTACTGGCTACTGATATTTATCCTCCCTGTTTAGCTATTGAAGCCACTTTTTTAGAACAAGATAATTTCAGGGATATACCCTCCTCGAAGCAAGTTAACTATCTTTCCATCGAGATAAATATCATTAACCCCCTAGATGGCGTGTTTACCACACGATTCCTTTGGAAAAGAGACCAGCTCAAACTCATGGCAGCTGAATTTGTTAAGAAAAAGAGTAATAGACCCTTTAAATTAGCGTTGAACACTTGTCTAAGTATACTACACTTAATTATCTACTCTTCCTCTGATGCGTTCTTTGCCTTCGAAGAAACCTAAGCTCTTATCAGGAAATTTCAAACCAATGGCTTTCGTAAACGAGATTTGATCTCTACTATAATAGATGCCTTAACAAAGAGTTCTTGGCCTGGCGCCAAATCTAATACTGAATCACTTATTCTCTTACTGAGGAAGTAGGCCCATATCTAATGGGCCTACTAGACTCATTAGATATGGTGCCTGGGTATGGGCGGGCTCACACACACACACACACACACACACACACACACACACACACACACACACACACACACAACACACACACACACAACACACAACACACACACACACACACACACACACACACACACTATCTATCTTAACTCTCTCTAGCTATGGCCGCTACCGGGACCTTTACACCTACTCTTACACTACCTACCTTAAAACTAGATTCCTAAAACCCCTAGCATGGGGCACACACACACACACACAATACCTATGAAGGCCGCTAGCTATTCAAAAACCTACATTACTCTTGACATTTATTCCTACACACTCGTACACTTACTCTAATACTACCTACCTTTAAACTGGATTATTAAACTCTCTTGCATGAGGCATTACCCTTACATAATAAAACTTATTATCTCCTAATATTGGGGGGCATATGGCCATTACACTTAATGCCCTCCCCCAAATCGAGCCTGCCTGCGATCTCTGTTCTGTCTCCCCACTCTACATGGCGCACTCATTCCCTCACTCCTGCACTCTGTCGTGCGGGTTCCTATACGCTCTGCTCTGCTCACTCAGAACGCCACCTAAGGCATTAACCTCGGGGATCGTCCGTATGGATCTCTCCCACTCCTCCAGCTGGTGCGCGAGTTGTATATAAAGGTGAGCTCTCTTGGAGCTCACTTAGTGTTGTGCACTTGTTCATTTCGTTGTGTGTTTGCAAATACCACTTAGTAGTCGCACTATCTCTTGTTGGGGAAAATCTTTGAGTGATGGTTAAAGGGAAAGATAAATTGGCAGTTGTGGAGCTGGCTGCTCCAACTCAAACACAGGTATTACTATTGGACATGGGCTTTCAAATACTTGATCGCTTGTTTAATTTTTGTGGTAAAAAGCTGGCTTGCGGTTTGGAAGCAGTCTAAATAGTTTTTTTCTCTCCTTTACTTAACTCAATGTAGTTGGTTGTTTCCGTTATAATCCGACTGTAAGTTGCCTACGACGTTTTCATATCCTTGTTTTGGTTATCTACCCATGACTAAATGAGTAGGAAAACCTCATTGGATTGATTGTTTTCTGCTGGCCGGAGATTTTGGGGATGGTGTTGTAATGAGAAAACTCTGATCTGGAAAATTTTGAGGTTAAAATATCACCCAGGTTCTGTCTCTATTTTGTACTAGTAAAGGATATCCAGATTTTGTCAATTATTCTATGAACTTCTGTCTAGGCTTGCTTGCTTTGGAGACCGGACTTTTTTTTAAAAGGCTCTTGTGCTTAGCCAAGCAACTTATGTTCTATGGTTATAAATAAGTAGTGGGATTCTGGTCTTTTGGCGTGAATACCATGCCTGACTTAAGGATACTCGCAGAACTCGGTTGATTGAATGCTTATGCCTGCATTTATATTGAGCTTTATTTAGGTTCAGCTTCATGTGGTTTTGTAGCTGCTCTTCTCCATTCTGATAGGCCATGTGTGGCATTACAACAATATAACATACATATTATGACTGGTGATTTTGGTGGAACTTGGCCTAGTGGAGCTTCTCTAGGTCTGCCTATGGTATATGAATGGTTCTCTGTTTGGGAGATGTGTTACTGTTCTGTTTGGGGTTGAGCTACATCTATATGGCTCCATGAAAGTCTAGCCATTTCACCGCTTTGCTTAAGGGGGCAACTGATTGTTACTGAATTCACTTTTGCACTATTGACATGAACTTTATTTATTTGTTTGGAAAGCCGTATCGGTTATATTCTGCAATCAATTTACCTATACAACTATGAGGTGGATCCCTTGCTTTTTAAGCTTCATGTGTTGTTGCTGCTCTTCTTTATTTTAATAGGACTTATATGGCTTATGGACTGGTTCTTATGGTCTTTTTTCCTACATCTCATGACAGCATTATGGATTGTTTGATATAGCCGATGGTTTTGATAGAACTTGGCATGCTGGAACTCCACTAAGGTTGACTATGGGTTTGGGAATATTTGAGTTTTGGAGCTCTGGTTGGGAGCTAGGCCGCTTCTCTGTTTGGGGCTGAGGTGCATCAGTATAACTCTATGAAAATCTGATCAATGTGTTGGATAATGGAGTGGCTAATCATGGCTGCAGTCTCTTTTGTTTTGTTACTAACTTGAACTTTTTGCTTATGCAACTATATAGTTGGCTTGTGACTTAATGCAACTATGCTATTTTGTGGTATTGGCTGTCTCTTTGTTGATTGAATGCTTATACCTGCATTTGAATTGAGCATCATTCTTGTACAACTTTTTGTGTTTTTTTTGGCTGCTATGGTGTCCAAGAACACAACTTTGGCAACATTCGGATACCGGATTCATGGTTTTTTGTCAAGATAGCTTGCGGATCTGGAAGTGGTCTAAATGGTTTTGTGTCTCTCTTTTACTTCACACAATATTGTTGGTTTGTGTCCTTTAGGCCTGGATGTTTCAACAACATGTGGCCTACGATGGTTTCGTATCTTGGCTATAGTTTTCTATCCATGGTTAAATAGGTAGAAGCATCTCATTGGGTTGGTTTGTTTTTTGCTGGCCAGAGATTTTGGGAATGTTGCTATAGTGGAAAACTTTGATCATGCTGATCTGGAAAAATTCTGAGAATAATTTTCTTAAAAAGTTATCCAGGTTTTTTGTATTAAAAGGTATCTCATGGCCCTTTTTCACTGGGTGCTGATTGATTTTCTGTACTAGATTTTGGGCTGGGTCTTGCTTATTTTGGATGTTTAGCCATAACCAAATATGGCGCTCATAAGCTGGCTGCTGGCTGCTGGCTAACGGTTATTGGTTAGAACTTACTTTTCTTCCGTACATCAGGTTATGTAAATACTTATGGCTTAGTAGATGATGATAACATCCATATACTGCCGTAATAACTAGTTTCTACTCGGTACTGAGCTGCCCTTGTAAATAATGAGTGCTGACACCTGTTACACTAGGTCTTATGTGTTAATGTTATGGTTTCCTTGAACCTCCAAGATGTGGAAGAGGATACCTTTGTTTCTTTTTGAGCTGGAATCTACTGGATCAATGCTTAAAAAACACTATCCTGGTTTTGACAAAAATCTAGCAGTTGTCATCACTTTGGTGGTTGCTGTTTAAACGCCTAAATAAAGCTTGGGAGTGGTTTTCCTTTGGTTGATTACTTTAAATATCTTTTTTTATAACAATAGCTCTGCTCTGTAACACATTTTTTATATATTTGATTGATTTGCAGTTTCTTGACAGACTGGTCCCTCTTTTTATTTACTATTTACTGAACTTTTTTTTTTTTTTTGGAACTTGGTAGGATCTCCTCGGGAGTATGCTACGAGGACTGAGCTGAGTCTTCTTGATATTTTAAGTCTTATAAATCTCAGACAGATGTTTTTTAGGCCAACTCCACTTGGCTGTAACTGGTTTTTGCACTTTGCTTGTTTTTCTAAAAGCTTATTACATGTACCAGCTGACTGTGTCATCTCTTTTTACATGCTAAAAGAGGGCTTATACTTCTTATGGCTTTTTTTTGAAACTTTGTGATATGTTTCTTGTAATTGATAATTCTGGCAGGGCCGTCACCTAGTAAGAGTATTGATATTTACCTTTGTGTCATCTCTTTTGCTCTCTGAAGACCGGACTGAACCTAGCTATTGGGCTGTTGAGAGTTTCTTTCTGCTAAAACCTTAATAGCAGCAAATTTTTTTTGGGATATGACTAAGATGACCCGTAGATGGGATGATGTAAACACTTGTTACTAATACCTTTTCCTCTCATCCCAATGATAAATGTTTTTTTGATCACAAGGAATAAAAAAACACCTAAAAGGTAGTAACTAATTCAAGTTATTATTATTTACCTTGGGAGCTAATACTTGTATATTTACAGGAAACACCAAAATATACATTAACGGCACGCATGAGCACAATTTCAGAACCTAAAAAATTGTGGCAATAAATGTCAAACTCCGCCAAGTGGAGAGACGGGCGTACGTAGTCCACTTCGGGGCAAAGATAGCCTCCAAAGCTCGCCTCCGAACTTTCCTTTTTAGAGCTTGTAAAAAGAGCTCCACTTAGAATTCCTAAATCTAAGTTTGTTCTGGTTAGAAAAATCTGTTTTGATATCAGGAATTCTGCTAATTTAAAAAAAACTACATTTTGTCCCCATACATCTTGGTTTTTTATGATTGTTAAACTGATAGAGTTGTATGGTCTTTGATATCGTGAAACACATAAGTCTAAAACATTTTTTCCCATCGCACTGATTAAAAGTTTTCATCTCTTTACTTTAATTGATAGCAATTTTAAAGTTGGGTGACATCGATAACAAGTGGGATACCTATGCATCACCTGCAGCCAGTGCCAATACTAACTAAATGTTATATTGTCTCTATGGATGCAGGTGAGGGTTACCTTCTCAACTCTAAGCTATCAAATTTTTGTTGGTCTGGAGATTTGCAGGACTTGTATCTCTTCATCCTTACTAGGGAAGCTTTTGAAATTTCCCCACTTGTGTATAAGACCATTTTTTGACATGATAATGGAATTATACAGCCCTCTTTCCTGACATAGTTTCTAGTGTCTTTTGAATTTGGTCAAATTCTTTGGTGTCTATGTATTAATATTATTGAAACACACACACCTAGATTGAGAGAAGGCTCCATCTTCTGTGCATAGAAAAGAGAGAGAGAGAGAGAGAGAGAGAGAGAGAGAGAGAGAGAGGAGCTATGGACACACAATGGAGAAATGTGCACATACCAAATCCAAGAAGGAGTGGGCATTAAAAAACGCACACCCCTCATTTTGTAATTACCTCTTCATTATTGGCTCAATGAGCTCCCTCCCCCCAAAATCACTTTGAAAAGGAGTGTCCAAGAAACCCCTTTTTGGAAAAACAATACATGATTTTGCCCCATAGACACTTCCTGGCAAATGGCAATGCCATACAATTTTCTAGTAGTTAAGTATGAAACTAAAAGAGCTAAACGGTAGAACCCATTATAGATGGTTGTATAGACATGATTCAATTTGAATGGAGCACCATTTAAAAGGCTATGGGGGAAATATGGGTTCTCAAACTCAAAGAAACTCTATTTGAAATTCAAAAGAGAACAACATACCAAGGCTATTAAAAAGTTACAACATCAAACAAACATCTAAAAGGGTTATACAAAATAATCGAGCAAGTCCGTTTGCAAAAGTGCAAGAGGGTTATCTATTGATGAAAACTAAACAACATGACAATGCAAGAGACACTTTAGACTCAAAAAAGTAAACTCACTCTATAATGGAGATATCCTTGCATACATGAGAGCGAAAAGAGGGTACAAAATAATATATCCAAGACTTACTGGGAGACAGAGTTGTTGAAAACATTACAAAATAAGTGTTTGGATCAACAGTCAAAGACACAATACACCATTGTTTAGGGTTGCATACAAATTATTAACTTGAAGCACACTCATCATCTATGAAGAGATGCCATGTTTGAGGCCTATCTTTTGGGCCACCATAGTATCATGGGTCCAATGTCATGCATCCCACCTTTACCTCAATGTAGTTTGGTAATTTTCTTTTCTAAAACAAAATGTACACATGACATTTTAATTCAATAAAAAAACCATTCCCATAAAATGAAATGCACAAAAAACCTACAAGTGACAATATCAATGTTTGTCCATGAATCATACAATGCTCAGAAAGAAAATAAGAAGATAATCAACTACAAATGTTTATCAACATGACCCAAACAAAGGAAATGTAGTATGTCTTTTGGCAGTTTGAGGGTGGGAATCTCACAAATGATCAAAAGGGCTCCCAGCCATCGGTCTCTCACCCCCGTCCACCATATCTGTGGATGTGGCCACCTCCTCTCTCCCTCGCTTCTTGGGGCAAAGCAAGGGCTGAAAGCAAGTGGAAACAAGTGTGTCATCAAAATCTAGTGATGCACATGCACAACCAAAGCCTAAACATCCTGTCAAAATGGGAGCTATCCCACAAACAAACTCAAGGCACAAACCCCTAGGATGATGCAACAACTCAATAAAACATGACATAAAAGAATATCTGCTCTATGTAGGCCCTCTCCATGGAAATACAAAATCCATAAGGGCTCAACTTGAATCTAAAAAATAGTGGTGCATAGTGCTATTCATGGCACTCATCCCTAGTTTACAAAACAAGGGAGCATTCTGCAATGTAAAGCGCAGGGAGGCCATAGAGGCCCACATCTATGGACTAGAAACACGATAGAAGTGTGGAAATACAAGATAAAATATAACAAATGCATATTCACGCCCATTTATCAGGAAACTATAAATAGAGAGGTCACCTCATTTCTCTTCTCGGATGACTCTAGATATTCATACAATGCTTGATGCCAAGCTACCACACATCATGATGAATGGCCAACTCAGATGCCCTGAGGAATCTCTCAACCCAAAAGAATATATTTTACAAGCACAAGTTACATCAACGAGAAAAAATGAACATATTAATGACAATAGAAATATTCCAAAAATGTTTTTTTTTACCTATAAGAAACATCATCACAAGTATCCATTGCTAGTTAGCCAAGGCACTATGGCTCAAAGTTAATAGCTGATCATACATGATCCTCTTTACATGTATCCCATGAAGTCTGAGGTGATGGCAAGTGAAGATAGCCTTCTAATGGAAAGTCAACAAAGATGGAGTTTGTAGCCCATGACACACTAACCTACCACTCCTATATGCAGTCCTTGTAGACTGATCTCTAACCATATGCTTTTGTATAGGTATCCATGATTTAGAAATCACACCACTACAAAAATCCCTAGCAATCACAATGTAGTCACCAAGCTATTAACACACCTAGTATTGCCAACCAAACTGCACAATGTTGTAATGATGCCCTAGTGTGAAGATAAACTGTAAGACACATCACAATATTTGTGTGCCCCCACTCTCTTCAAAAATGAACACACAAACATTCTATATAAATACAAATAATCCACCCTAGCTGTGATAAGCAAGACTCCAACAAGAGTCCAAGAACATGCAAAAGGCCGACATGCCATCTAATCTCCCAAAGATCTGCGCCTCCCATGAACCAATGGATGCAAAAAAATGGCATGTCCTTTTATTAAGAATTCAATGGAGTTTATTAAAATTTTGATTGTATAATGGAGGGAAATAAGCATACCAATTTTTTCTAAAAGTTTATACATAATGTGGATGCAAGCATAGGTATCACAAGGGGAATATTTTTTTTCGAACATTTTTTGGCGAGCGCTTTTTTGGAATCCATCAAGCAGATTCCAGAAAAGATTCTTTTTCTCTCTATTGAAATTTTATATCTCTCCTCAACTTTATTCTCTCTCTTGATTAGTGAGCACTACGCACGTTCCACATGGAATCACATAATACTCATAATGGCAGTACAAACCCCCTTTACCTCCCTCCATTATCTGCTACATAGCATATCCCAAGGGATCTACTGCCGAGTCTATGAAACTACTGGGCCTGTAAAGAAGAGGGAACAAAGAAACATGCAAAAAAGGATGGCACAAGCACGAGAGGCAAAGAAAATCTGTAGGGTAGTTGCTAAGTGTTGGCGTGAATCAAACAAACGAGCTTTTTGAGGGTCTTAAATGGAGAATTTCACAACAACGTCTCAGTCATCCAACAGTCTCAGTGTTGCAACCCACATAGGAGACATTTGGGAGGCTGATTTTCTCTAACATTTGTCATACATTGTTTGAGGTGACGACTCCTCGTTCAAACAATGAGTTTTTTTTGAAGCGGGCTACTGCCGTGGCATGCCTCAATGGAGTCAATGGAGCTAACAATCTAATGAGCAATAATGATGTTGCGAAGTCATTAGGACTTCATTGAAGAAATGTCACGGGAGCTAGTTTCTTGCTGCAAGCTGATATGGAGGAGGGGTCACTTCCCTTAGATATGTTCAACGTCAACAACATAGGAGCAGTACCTTAACAATCAAAACCTGCATCTCCCCAAACAAGAAAGATGTCATTCAAAAGAGAATCGGCAAGAGGGCACATGTGGTGCATCCAGTGCATCTCCTCGATTTACCTCAGGTATATCGGCCATAACATCTTCAAAGTGTGTCACAATGCTTTACTTTGTAATTTTGGGTGCTTGCAAAAGCTTTGAAATGCTTTATAAGTGTCACAAAGTGCTTCAAAGTGCATCACTCAGAGCCTGCAAATGATTGAAAGCGCCAAAAAAGTGCATCTCAATGTGCTTGAAAGCGCCAAAAAGTGCTTCAAAGTATTTCAGAGCACTTCCAAAGTGCACTAAAGTGATTCATGGTGCTTGAAAGTACCACAAAGTACTTCAGAGTGCTGCAAAGTTCCACAAAGTGCTCTTAAATAACAATAAAGTGATTTCAGAATTCCCTTAAAGTGCACTTTAGAGTTCTTTCAAGTGCCCAAAAGTGCTTTAAAGTGTTGCAGAGTGCTTCAAAGCACTGCAAAGTACTTTAATGTGCTTCAAAGTGCTTGAAAGCGTCAAAAAGTGCTTCACAGTGCTTTGACATGCTTCAAAGTGCCACATAGTTCTATTTAGTGCACCAAAGTGCCCCAAAGTGCTTCATAGTGCTTGAAAGTGCCACAAAGTGCTTGAAAGTTCTTTTTAAGTACCACCAAGTAGTTTAGAGTGCTTTGAAAGTGCACCAAAGTAGTTCAAAGTGCTGTCAAGTGCCACAAAGTGCCTCAGAGTGCTCTTAAAGTGCACTGAGGTGCTTTAGAGTGCTTTCAAGTATCCCAAAGTGCTTTACAATGTTGCAGAGTTCTTCAAAGGGCACCAAAGTGCATGAAAAATTGCTTGAAAGTTCCTTGTAGTGCTTGAAAGTGCCACAAGTTCTTTCAAGTGCCCCTGAGTGCTTTAAAGTGTTGCAGAGTGCCTAAAAGTGCCCTAAAGTGTCCCAAAGTGCTTCAGAGTATTCTCCAAGTGCATTGAAGTGCTTTACTAGTGGACAGAAGTTCAGCAGTACACAAAATTGAAGTAGAAACTGTGAATTTCTAGAAATAGACACCAACTCCCTCTTCACCAACTCCTACTGCTCAATCAACCCCACCTCACTTTGGTTGAAAAGGTGGAGAAATGACATACCTAATTTTTTTGTGGAAAAAAGGTGAAGTCATACCTAGTTTTTGCTAGGTAAAGGTGGTGTGCCTCACCATGCTTTATCCTTGACCGTCGGCCAGTGTCCGTCGGCCGCCCACATTTATCTCCTTATTCTTTATACATACAAAGAATAAGAGGCTCTCACTCATTCTCACATTGTGCTCATACAGTGATATTTGGGAGCTCCACCCACATATTGCGTACTCTCTCTCTCTCTCTCTCCCCTTCTCACTCGCCTCACACTCATCACATTTGCGCACTCACAATTGGTATCGATGTCAGGACAAGGATCCTAAGGAGCGAGGCTCAACCTAGGCGGCGGTCAGGGACTTGAGCCAGGGGCTCGGACTGGACGAGTGTGGACTAGGGATCCATATTGTGGCTAGGGCTAAGAGCCAACCTATATATAGGGTGGTAGGGTGGTGGATCCAGGCATCTCAATCTCCTAGGCCTTTCATTGGTATCAGAGCTATGGAAGAGGGGGAAAGATTTGGCATGATGGTTGCATGAGAATCACTCTCTCTCTCTCTCTCTCTCTCTCTCTCTCTCTCTCTCTCTCTCTCTCTCTCTCTCTCTCTCTCTCTCTCTCTCTCTCTCTCTCTCTCTCTCTCTCTCTCGCTCATTTGCATGAGGGCGTGCATGGAGGGGCCAAATTTTGCATGAGAGCTATGGAAGAGGGGGAAAGAACTGGCATGATGGCTGCATGAGCATCTCTCTCTCTCTCTCTCTCTCTCTCTCTCTCTCTCTCTCTCTCTCTCACACACACACACACACACACACACACACACACACACACACACATTTGCATGAGGGCGTGCATGGAGGGGCCAACCGAGGGTGGAGCCACAGGAGTAACCCCTTATATGGGGAGGTTCATGGCAAGCTCAAGGGACCGACAGAGGGCATGGGATCGGTGCCTTGTTTAAGGAGGAGGTCGGAGTCGGAGACCGTGTGCATGGCGGCTTGCGGGGAAGAGGGGGAGCTCCAACCTACGTCAAATGCCAAGAGGTTGGGATTGATCTGTTCACACCACCGAGCCAAGGAGATCTCGTCAAAGAAGCTGCACCCAACGAGCTACTTGTGGAATTCCGTGACTTGCACAGTCGTCCGTTGCAACCTCCATCGCTGCAAGGTCAAGCCTTTCATATTGATGGCCGCCTGAAGGTCAATTGTGACCTTAAATTTAAGGGAGCGTGCCCACCCCAGGCACACCCTCCCTCCTTTGATGCATGTGCTTCGTAGCACGCCTCGATGCCAACGATACTTTCGTAGATCTTTGATGTGGTGAATATTACTAAATTGTTCATAATGAATTATTATGCAAATCTATGCTACGATGATTTGCATGCATTACTCCCCATTCCACAAGGGTTTGTCACTTTCTCGATGGCCATGACCCTTTGGTCGGATTCTAAGAATTGCAATAGTAGCGGTGATAGTAATGTATGCAAGGCATGGTGTGGACAGACAATCATAAGGATTAACAAGGTGCCGAAAGCCGAAGCAAAGATGCCATGGGGCAAGCGCATATGATTGCGATAAAAGGTGATGGTTCGGGGCCATAAGATTGGTCACAACACATCGGTTTTGATTGATTTTGGAGCATGCAATCAAGCATTGACTACCAAAGGACAAAAGGACAACCTTAGTTGATCAACAAGGTCGTGGGTACGCAGCTTTATTTAATGCTAACTTGATTTTGAGTTTATTTTGCAAAATCCTTTTGTGAAATTGGAGAAGATAGTACAACTATCTTACCTACGTCTCTCAACATTGTTTATAATTGGGACAAAGGAGCAAGGCTCTATCCAAAGACGCTCATGGGCACGGTTTGTTGAGTTTTGTTCATTGAGCATCTGCTTGATAGCTATGATATGCAACAGACGTGCATACACTTTAGGCACGCAAAGCACAAGCATGGCTTGTGAAAATTTCTCAGCGGTTTAAGGTTGATGCAAAAGCATAGCAAAGTGGCACTGTTTTGGAATCTCAAGGAGATTGGCACATTCTATTGCTTGACTTGATGAAGGAGGCAAGTTTCTCGGCATGGCCGACTCCTTCTCATTGTTTCTAGAAGTTGACAGAGGATGCTTGCCCCACAGTATCGGCTACATTCAATGGAAATTGCTCGACAAGGTCGAATCTTTTTGTCATGATATCGGTATGTCAACAGCCGCATCAGTTGGCTATCAGCAAGGCTTCAATTTATGTGAAGCAAGGCTTCCATTTATGCATCTTGCATTGAGACTCCCCACGTTTGGCATATGCTATAAGCATACAAACATGGCAGGGGTTTGGCTGTCCATAAGATTTAGGAGTCCCGCTCTATGTGGATCTCCTGTTCTCTCTATAGCACTAGGAGTGTCTATGGAAGCACAGTTTTGGGGTAAGACCCAGTGGGTGATCACTCAGTCACTCCATAAGCATTGAGGTTCCCAGCTTGATCTATTACAATTGTACTTTCAAGGAAAGAAGTCCACAATCTACCACCAGATAGTGGACAAATTCAACTTTTCCAGCTGATTCCAAAGGGATGTTTCAACTAGAAGGCTTTCATCCAGCTTTCTCTTTAGTCACATGACAAGGTCATGTAAAGATCCTGGCATTCTGAGAAAGTGTTGTCACTTTCTCCATCTCCCTCCTTTGATGCATGTGCTTCGTAGCACGCCTCGATGCCAACGATACTTTCGTAGATCTTTGATGTGGTGAATATTACTAAATTGTTCATAATGAATTATTATGCAAATCTATGCTACGATGATTTGCATGCATTACTCCCCATTCCACAAGGGTTTTGTCACTTTCTCGATGGCCATGACCCTTTGGTCGGATTCTAAGAATTGCAATAGTAGCGGTGATAGTAATGTATGCAAGGCATGGTGTGGACAGACAATCATAAGGATTAACAAGGTGCCGAAAGCCGAAGCAAAGATGCCATGGGGCAAGCGCATATGATTGCGATAAAAGGTGATGGTTCGGGGCCATAAGATTGGTCACAACACATCGGTTTTGATTGATTTTGGAGCATGCAATCAAGCATTGACTACCAAAGGACAAAAGGACAACCTTAGTTGATCAACAAGGTCGTGGGTACGCAGCTTTATTTAATGCTAACTTGATTTTGAGTTTATTTTGCAAAATCCTTTTGTGAAATTGGAGAAGATAGTACAACTATCTTACCTACGTCTCTCAACATTGTTTATAATTGGGACAAAGGAGCAAGGCTCTATCCAAAGACGCTCATGGCACGGTTTGTTGAGTTTTGTTCATTGAGCATCTGCTTGATAGCTATGATATGCAACAGACGTGCATACACTTTAGGCACGCAAAGCACAAGCATGGCTTGTGAAAATTTCTCAGCGGTTTAAGGTTGATGCAAAAGCATAGCAAAGTGGCACTGTTTTTGGAATCTCAAGGAGATTGGCACATTCTATTGCTTGACTTGATGAAGGAGGCAAGTTTCTCGGCATGGCCGACTCCTTCTCATTGTTTCTAGAAGTTGACAGAGGATGCTTGCCCCACAGTATCGGCTACATTCAATGGAAATTGCTCGACAAGGTCGAATCTTTTTGTCATGAATCGGTATGTCAACAGCCGCATCAGTTGGCTATCAGCAAGGCTTCAATTTATGTGAAGCAAGGCTTCCATTTATGCATCTTGCATTGAGACTCCCCACGTTTGGCATATGCTATAAGCATACAAACATGGCAGGGGTTTGGCTGTCCATAAGATTTAGGAGTCCCGCTCTATGTGGATCTCCTGTTCTCTCTATAGCACTAGGAGTGTCTATGGAAGCACAGTTTTGGGGTAAGACCCAGTGGGTGATCACTCAGTCACTCCATAAGCATTGAGGTTCCCAGCTTGATCTATTACAATTGTACTTTCAAGGAAAGAAGTCCACAATCTACCACCAGATAGTGGACAAATTCAACTTTTCCAGCTGATTCCAAAGGGATGTTTCAACTAGAAGGCTTTCATCCAGCTTTCTCTTTAGTCACATGACAAGGTCATGTAAGATCCTGGCATTCTGAGAAAGTGTTGTCACTTTCTCCTTTCATTGTTCATCAGGATACCATGCTAGGTTTGATTCTTGTCGAAACAGTTACATACCTACATGGTAGGATTTTGTTTGGCACATATTGTCGCATGGGATACAACATGGCCTAGGAACTCAAGGAGTTCGGTTTGCTAGTGTGGAGCATGGTTAAAGAGGGTCTCTCTCATGCACATTGCATGCGTGTTTACAGTTACCTCCACACCCAAGTACATCTCGTACTTGAAGGACGTTTTTTCAGACATCCTTCCTTGAGACATATTCCACATGTGGAGAATATGAGTCTCTGGGACAGACACTGGCGCCGCTACTTCACTTATGTGTCGCGACAATGTCCCTAGGTGTTGGTCATATCTGTTTTCTAGACCATTTTCAACACGATGTATCAGGAGCAATTTCAGTGGCCATAAATTTTCGGATACTTAGAATGACTTGTTAAGATACAAGTGCTGCTAAACAACATTATAGATAGTTTTTTATACATATAGCAAGGCTATGAGTTGTTCATGAAAAAGTTTCATTATTTTCACCTAGAAGTGACTTCTGTTTCACTTTCTATTATAGTAAGACGTTTCAGTAAGGCTTGCAAATGATTGCAATAAAAAGTATTTAGTTTCTTTTCAGAACTATTTACATTCCTCTTTAATGTGTGCTACGAGCATCACATTCTCCATAAGTATTGGTAAAGATAATCATGGATATATATGTTCTGATCTATTTTTTGCTAAATGCATGCACACTAGATGTTATGGACCCTAGTGTTTAGCAAAGGCTGATTTGGAGCAGCATGCATATTCATCACACCAGTTGCTTATGAAGCATTTTGTGCACTATGTGCAATATCTATGAGATTACTTTTGGGTCTACTAATCACCAATAGAGGTCATGGCTCGGTTTGGGTGCTTGTGGATGTTTTAAGTTAACCACGATGGTTCTTCAAGACATTATTGTTTGCTCAGCAGTGTTGTATGCTATTGTGATCCCCATTACCAGTCATCTGGGATGACTGTCTGTAAACCGTTGGGGACAAACACATCTCATTACTGTCAGAATCCAAAAAGGATAGGCAGATTACAAGTTACAAGTATACTCTGGTGCTCTAGTTAGTGTTGTTTACAATAAGGAAAATCATGTTGTGACTTAGTTTAGTCCCTTCATGTTTACATCTGGTTCTCAACCTTGAACACTAGTTATGGTGGGTATGTTTACTTATGGCATTTGTGAACAAGTCAAGGACTTAAATTTTGTTGATGAGTTATGTCAGCAAGTTACTTTCATGAAAGGTGAAAAGTGGTACTCTTTTTGGTACATCTTTGTTGTGATAACTCGTTTAGCATGCTCATGTGCATTCTAAATAGAGTCTACACACCCTGCTTGGATAGGAACTCGTAACACAAGATGGTTACAAATGGACAACAATGTAGAAAATCAAGATGTTACTCTTGGTTTCATTGAACCTCCTACTAAACCGTGTTCCGGTCAAGCATATAGTTGGATCCATGAAGGATGCCACTGTGGACAACACTAGTGTATCACCACTCTTGTTTTGAGGATGAAAACGCTTCTCCAAGGGGGAGTAATGTCATGACAAACATCCTAAGGAGCAAGGGTCAACCTAGGGGGTTAGGGACCTGAGCCAGGGGCTCGGACTCGACGAGTGTGGACTGGGGATCCATATTGTGGCTAGGGCTAGAAGCCAGCCTATATATAGGATGGTAGGGTGGTGGATCCGGGCATCTCAATCTCCTAGCCAAATTATGCATATGTGAGCATTGATTTTGATGTGATTGATCATGCTTTTGAGCATTGTGTAGTGTTCAAGTTACCTCCCACTTTGTTGCCAATTTGACATGGTTTATGGTTGAGATTGTACTTGAGGTTTTTCTCAGTTTACAGGGGAGATTCTGCCAGATTTTTCCCAGAGTTCTTGCCATACTTTGGTTCTTAGCCATTAACTTATGGTTGCAGATATGTGTGACAGTGAGAGACGTTGGTCTCGTTCTTGTCGATACTTGCATTTTTGGCATTGTGGTCACACATGAAACATTAGGCGCTGTTGTTTCAAATGTATGAGACAATAGCAAAGATGTATGCGTGATACATCTGTGGATTTGACACAAGTTACAGAGGCAGTTCCAGTGGCAGTGTATGCCAGTGACGGTGATGCCATGCTTGCCTCGAGTGTACCTCTTGTAGATTTGTCTATGGGTAGCACACTTTCTCCACGGTGGTTACTAGATAGCGATGATGCTTTCCATGTCACACCATGTTGTGAGTGGTTTAGTACTTTTTCTAGTGGGAGACTTTGTTGTATGCGACTTGCTGATGGTTTGGCATTTGACATAGAGGCTGTAGAAGATGTTTGTTTGTGTTTGCTCAGTGGTGCATCATACACGCTGCGACATGTGTGCTATGTTCCTCAGCTGAGATAGAGCTTGATCTCAGTGAGATAGATGGAAGCTTTTGGTTGTCATATACTACTTAGAGAGCACTTTTTCTAGATTCATTGTGGCTCAGTAGTGATTGCGAGAGGAGCCCATAGAGGCTTGTTATATCCTATGCATGTGTCTGAGGTTCGAGACAACGTAGTCTCGGTTTTTTGGCTGACATGTTTGGAGAGAGAGGCGAGGTGTGTCCCTTTTGCAGATGTGCTGCATGAAGAGCAGGTTGTACATTTGACTTGTGGTGATGTTCACGCAGACAATGGTATCTTTGGGGATACACAACTTTGTCAGCCATCAATTGTTTTGACATCTGTTGAGCCAGAGATCGATGCATTGTTCTATGATGCATCTGATACATTTGAAGGCAACACTGTCCTTCAAAAAGCTTTGTGTGATTTCCGTGGTGCTAATTTTTTGGTTTTGCAGTCATTCTCAGTAGCTAAGCCTTTGCGAGATGATGTTAACATTGTGATGCATAGTCAAGTGGTTCCTGACGAGGATGCATATGGCATTGAGGTTGCTAATAGGGATAGGTTGCCACACATAGTGCATGTTTCGTTGGCTTTTGGGTCTCTCATGTCTAACCTTTTGGTCTCGAGACCTGATCTTGCTTATGCGGTTGGTGCATTTGCAGTGGGAGTTGTCAGTCATGCGATGACTGACACTGGCATTGTGCATTGTGGAGCCATGCAAGTCGTCACTTGATACCTGTGTCATCATAGCTCTAGCCCTAGTGGTATGCATGTTGCATCTACACTAGAGTGGTTACAAAATGAGCCAATGGGCATAGGTTGAGAGCCATCTTCTCTCACCTCTTGTATATACTAGTTGTAGGCTAGTCTTCTCGCCACTTATCAGCACACAACCTTTAGTGGGATAATGTTAGGTAAAGGCGGTGTGACTCATCGTGCTTTGCTCGTGACCACCAGCTAGTGTCTGGCCACCCACATTTATCTCCTTATTCTTTATACATACAAATAATAAGGAGCTCTCATTCATTCTCACATTATGCTCATACAATGAGATTTGGGAGCTCCACCCACATACTTTGTACTCTCCCTCTCTCCCCGGGGAGGTCACCTAATAAAAATGTAACCTATCATGTGATTTCAACATAAGGGTATTTAAAGTTCTTGAAACTTACAGAAATATATATACAGAAGGGCATTATTGTTTCAAATTTGAAAAAAGTACAGATTTTAAAAGAAAAGGGTACATTATATTCGTAACAAAATTCACAGATAAGGGGTTTTACAAACATGTCTTGAATGCACGTGATATGGTAGTTTTACACATAGTGTCCCCCCCAAGCTCTCCGCACACGCATCACATTTGTGCACTCACACTTTGTGAAAATACACCCCGAGGTGGTATATGTAAGTGTTGTAATTAGATTTCAATATTGTACAGTATTTTTAAATGTCTTTTGTGTGGCGGATGGATTTGTACATGCAGTTCCAAGAGGCTCATCCTAATCCTTAGATGCTTTGAGGGTTTGAAGCCATACTTCGTATGCAAGTTGAAGGACTACAACACCTACTATTGTGAATACCATGTTCAGCTTGTTTACTTGAAGGAAGGCTTAAATCAGATATGCCATGGAAGATACGGGCTACATGGTACGTCATGATTTTTCAAGTGTCTTGTGTGCAGTCAGAGTGGTGGAATAGCATAGTGTACAACATCAAAAGCCACTTCTTCATCCTTGACAGAACTATGGGAGTCTGTATTGTGTCCAAAGCCAACTGATAGTTCTTTTCACTGCAACAAATGTCTTTTGGGAACATGCACTGATTGCGGGATTGAAAGGCTCTTGTTGTGTCCCATCGAAGAGAGTGATGGTATCTCTAGAATGATTGTCAAGCTTTTTGACAAGGTTCCTACACAAGAAAAGGATGAAGAAGGTCTAGATAAATGTCAAAAAGACCTCAACTCAGTCCAATGAGTTTCAATTATGTGCTCCAAGGGAAACTAGGGAAGTTCATCAAACACAACTACTTGTACAGGTGGCAAGCTCAACAAGGAGTGTTTGGACAATTTTCTTGACAATGTAGTGGTATCTATAGTGGATTTTGCATCAAATTACTCCTTCAAGGTGCAGAATGATATCCACTCAATGCATTGGTATTCATATCATGTCACAATCTTTGTTCACATTTCATACTTACGTGATGCGCTTAGTTCTATACAAAAGACGACTCACTTCTACATCTCTGATGACAAGACACATGACACTTTGTTTGTGCAACACTATTTTCTTTTGCACAATGAATGGCTGAAAAGACACGGCTATAGTGTCAAGTGACATTGGGTGTGGTAGCCATTCTATTTTGTTGCACAATTCTTCAATATGACAGGTGTCAAAATGACGCATAATTTCTTTGCTTTTGGACATAGAAAGGGTGAACACGACGGGGCTGGTGCAGTGGTCAAAAGAGCCCTCACACTCAAGCAATTGAAATTTGATGGGTGGGAGTTGCATACCGCTTCAAGCGTTGTTGCATTCCTCAATGCAACTCTTAGAAATCAATGCCCACAGACATGCAAGAAAGTTGATCGTACTTTCTAGGAGATCAAGCTCGGTGATGTCGATAGAGGTATAGTGTGGGATTGCAAGCACATGATAGGGTCTTGATCCTGGCACTGTGCCAATTGCTACATTCAAACGGATATGCACAGACTAAGGCACAAACTACTCTCTTGATTTTGTTGTGCGTGCATCAAAGGTCAATGGAGGAGATGGGATCATGTGCAGGGGTGGGTATACTTGCAAATACAACCCACAGTTATGGATGAAAGCAAGTTGAAGGAGTGGAAGGAGTTCCACCTTTGCCAGACCCAAATGTGCATGTGGTAGAGGTGACAAACTCAAATGAGGTTGACATGGAAGCAAATGGCATTAAGCGTGGCCGAGGAAAAGGTAAGGAGAAAGAAGGGGTTACATCACAAAGTGACCATGGATGAGAAAAGAAGGCAAAGGAGACCAAGGAAGCTAACAGGACTCGACGTCATATCAAACTCCAAGACTTCCCTCTTGGACATGGTATGGCTCCATACAACCTATTGGAAGACATGAGAGGTAAGGGTCCTAATATCTCATGGACTCAGCTTCTTGCATTATGCCCACAAGTTAGGAGGGATTTAACGAAGGCAGTTAGCACTAGGAGAAAGATAAAAGAGAGTGTTCCTATTGTAAAAATTGCACATGCTAAAATGAATGAGGATATTACACCTGTGCTAGATTGTTACATCAAAGGAAGATTGGTTAGGAAAGGTCTAATGGATGGGGGTGCACAAATTGGCATCATGACAGAGGGACTCATGCAAAAACTAGGTATGCACATCCATGAGACACCTGAAATGAAAGTCAAGATGGCAAACAATAGCAAAGCTAGGTGTGTAGGCATTTGTAAAAATGTTTTTGTAGAGGCCTTTGGCATTAAGAAGGCGGTGGATTTTTATGTTATGTCTACCAAAGGAAATGGTTACCCATTTATCCTAGGGAGACCATGGCTAATGAAAATGCGAGCTTTGCAGGATTGGGAGAGTGGAAAGCTAATTTGCAGGAATGACAATCATAAGAAGGTTGTCTTTGACATGAAGGAGCAACGCCAAGAGGAGCTCCATGAAGAATCATCTCAAAGTGAGACGGAGGAAGGTTGGACCGATAGCACTTCAGAAGGAGAAAGTAGCGGCAGCATTACTGAAGAGGAGTCTTCCATCGAAGTCATGGGGGTAAGTTTTAATCCAAACAACCAAGAGACCTCTTGCCCAGGTTTGGAAGAGGTAGGTTCCCAAGAGAACCAAAATGTGCAAGATGAAGGAATGTTAGAAGGTATGTTGTCTACAACACTTACAAAGGACGAAAGAGAGGAGTTCAAATCTGTGCTAAGGAAATTTCCTAGGCTTTTTGCTAAAGACTACACCGATGTGCGTGGAATAGATGCTGTTCAACACAAAATTGAGTTGAAGCCAGAGGCAACACCTAAGGCTAAGAAGCTACGAAGGCTAGGAGTCATCAAGGAGCAGGCTTTACTCAAGGAGGTAAGACAGCTTCTAGCAGCAGGTTTCATTTATCCAGTGGAGAATTCAGAGTGGGTCTCTCCCGTTGTTGTCACTCCTAAGAAAAACGGCAAGTGGAGGGTGTGTGTGGATTACCGTACACTTAATGAGGCAACAAAAAGAGATCACTTTCCCCTCCCATTTCAGGATGAGATACTAAATGAGGTAACTGGTCATGAGAAGTACACTGTGTGTGATGGCTACTCGGGTTACTTTCAAATAGGTATCTCATTAGAAGATCAATTGAAAACAACCTTCATCACTCCTTGGGGTTGTTATGCTTTTAGAGTCATGCCATTTGGCCTGACAAATGCTCCTGCAACTTTCCAACGCTTCATGAACATGGTGTTTCAAACATTCTTTGGAAAGTCCATTAGGGTTTTTATTGATGATTTCTGCATTTATAGCTCAAAATCATTGCATCTACAAAGGGTAGAAGAAGGTTTAAAGAAGCTCTACGACATGGGAGGTCAACTCAACCCCGACAAGTGTCACATAGGTGAGGATGAAGTGATCTTGCTTGGTCACAAGGTTTCCTATAAAGGCATTGAGGTGGATCCTTCAAAGGAAAAGGCTCTTATTGAGCTCCCATCACCCAAGAATCTCAAAGAGGTCATCTCATTCATTCAAAAGGTGAAGTATATGTCACGCTTCATTCACTTAGCCTCGGAGTTACTTCACCCTTTGCAAAAGTTGACACAACAAGTAGAATTTGCATAGTCTGATGATCTTGAAGAGTATTTTTGTAACATTAAAGTCATTTTGTCAGAGCTACGAACACTCATGCCTCCTTGTTGGGAGTACACATTCTTTGTTAGCTCTAGTGTTGGGAAGGAAACACTTGGTGCAGTTTTATTACAACAAGATCCCCACAGTACCAGGATGCGACCCATCTACTTTGCTAGTAGGGTCATGAATGCTTTGGAGAGAGGCTACACGAAGGCAGAACTCATGATGCTGTCTCTCATGTTTGCGGTGAGAAAGTTTAGATCCTACTTGCTACCAAAACCTTTTGTAATTCTCACTGCAGAAAATTTGTTTCCTTGGGTGTCATCTCAAATGAATCTTAGCACTAGGATCTCGAAGTGGATTATGGAATTTCAAGAGTTTCAATACTCTTTCAAGGTAGAAGATAGTGTGCGTGCAAAATTGGCAGGGATCCTTACTTATAGGGTACATGAGAAGGAAATTAAGGTGCCTGAAGTAAGACCCTACCATTGCCACCACCTAAAAGTATTCCTAATGCTTTTACCTTATTCTTTGATGGAGCTTTTCGACAAGCCACAGGAAAAGCAGGGGGAGGGCTAGTGTTGCTCAACCCAAGTGGGGAGGTGGTAATGAAAGAGAAGGTCAATCTACCAAGTTCAACTAGCAACAATGAAGCAGAATATGACCCACTACTTCATGGTTTAAAGATATGCATTGGCCAAGGTATACAACGTCTCATGGTAAAAGGGGATGCACTTCTCATTGTGAAGCAAATTTTAGGCATTTGGGCATGCAAGAATGAAAGCCTAAGGACAAAAGTTCATGCCATTCGTAGATTGTTTAATCAATTTGAAGAAGTGCAACTATATCATATTCCTAGGAAACAAAATGAAGATGCCGATTTACTTGCACAACAAGCAATTACATGTGTTGAGAAAGAAGTGCAGGTCATCATGGTGGCAACAACTGTCAAGCAACCGAGATACCAGGGATTGGAGTCATTGACTCCCATTATTAGCTACATTTTGGAGGGTGAGTTTCCACAAGACTTCACGAAGGCTTAGAAGAGGAGACTCATGAAGAAGGCAAGCACGTATCTCTTCCTAGAAGGATCCCTCTACCAAAGAGGGAAGGATCAAGTGTGCAGAAGAGTACCAACTATTGAGGAAATCCCAGCCATTCTAAAAGGTTTGCATGAGGAAGCGTGTGGTGGTCATTTTGCACAGGAACTCAATGCAGAAAAGATTTTGCTTGCCGGATATGTTTGGCCAAGCTTGCACATTGATGTTCAACATTGGTGTAAAAGCTGTCACAATTGTCAGATTAATGGAAACAAGCGTCTGTTACATGGTCCACGTCAGTTAGTCCTTGCAAATGGTCCATTTGAAAAATGGGGCATTGATGCTATGGGTCCATTGCCTAGGACTAAAAATGGGAAATCGTATATCTTGGTGTCCATAGACTGCATGACGAGATGGGTACAACCACAAAGTGTGGCAAAGGTAAATGAGAGGATAGTGAGCAAATTTGTCTACACTCACATTTGTTGTAGATTTGGCACACCTTTGGAGATTGTTTCTGATAATGGTCCAGGTTTAGAAAGGGCTTCCTTACAGAAGTCTGTAAGGAACTTCACATTCTACATCGTCATAGTACACCCTACTATCCCCAATCCAATGGTCTGGTAGAAAAAGCTAATGGTGTCATTACAGGCATCATGAGAAAGATGGTGAGAAACAAGACAAAGTTGTGGGATGACTTCTTGGATGGTGACTTGTGGGCGTATCGAACCACATATAGGGAAGCCACGGAGTTTACACCATTTCACTTGGTCTATGGTCAAGAGGCTTTACAACCAATTGAGCTCAACATTCCAACAATGAGACTTCATGGCAAAGCAACACAAGATGATCAAGAAGCATGGATGGATCGACTTCTTACCTTAGCTGAGCTTGAGTGGAAAAGAGAAGCAGCATACGAGTGCTACAAGAGGAAAGCCACACAGACGAAGGAAAAGCTTGACAAGAAACTGAAGGACAAAGGCATCCATGAAGGAGATCTTGTGCTAAGGTATGACAATCGACTCGATAATCGTTTTGATGCCAAATTTGAAACTAGATGGCACGGGTCATTTATAGTTAAGAAGGCTTTCAATTCAAGTTACTATCAACTTATGGACTTGAATGGGAAAGAGAACTCTAGGAAGGTAAATGGTTATCGCTTGAAGCCCTATTTGAGTCGCCTTCTACCAAAGGATCTACCAAAGATCTGTCAAAGGGCAGCTATCTCATGTAAGTATTGTTACATGAAGCATGAGTGTAACTCAAACCAAAACTCTGAGGGGCCAAACAATGAAGATCTCGTCAAGGACTCTGAAGCACTCTCTTTGGAAAAGATGCTCTATGATGGTACATGAATATACCATCATCCTGGGGGAGGGCTAATGATAGCCATTTTTTGGCTTTCCATAATTGCCATAGTAAGCTACCTCACCCTATCAAATCACTCAAACATTTTGGTTATCCCTACCATTTCACTGTACGTAGGCGTGTGTGAGTTAGGGACTTTCTCCATATTTTCTTAAAAAACCCTCAGCTAGCTAGTCACTAGGCTAGTTGAGCCAAAAAATATATATATATAAGTATATTATAGCCCATTTGTGTGTAAATATTTCATTGTATATAGGGCCTAAATAAAAGGATTTTTCATAATTATTTTGGTATTTATTTAAATATTTATACTTAGTTGTGTGTTATTTATGCTATGTACATTGACTCACCATTACCATATTTTTTCTTACCATTTTGCATACTCTTTATTCCATATAAAAAAAAATTCATGCAAGCTTCTCTTATTTTTGGTGTAACTCCATCCCAACAAAAATCCAAAAAAACTAGTTTTATTTATGTGTATATTTTTTCACTATTGTGATTTTTTCCTTCCTACATCTATTCTCTTTTACTCTCATAAATTAGAACACCAAAAATATTCATCTTTTTATGGTAGACTTATAATGAGAGAGATTTATTTTGACCCCTTTATATTTTTTCCACCTATATTATTTATATTTGACATGTATATTTTTTTTTAGACCCCTCAATATTTGATTTTCTTAGTTGTACTATTCATTTATATCATGATCTCAACAATATCTTCAATTATAGACCTACCAAATAAGGTCAAGGGTATGTGGAATGCATGCATGCACCATGGGGAGCTCACTCTTGGAGGTATTCAAAAGAATCATCCAAAGAAAGACCTCACAAGGACTTTGTGCAGTGGAAAAAACAGTCGGTTTTGCTGAATTTTTAAAGATCACATGCTCCCCAAATTTGAAAAGGTGATACAAACAAAAGTTGTAGATCGTGAGCTGAATTTTCACCTCAAAATTTTTCATATTTTTTTGAGCTACGAATTGTGAGTTATGATTTTATTGGTGGACCCTAGTTTGCCCATGCTATGCAGCCACACTCCCTCTTCCACTTTATCATTTTCCTCTTTCACACACACTCCTCCCTCTCCTTCCCACTCCCAAACCTGCAACTCCCATGTCCTAATTCACCCTCTTCACCATTGCCACATCTCTCACACCTCCATAGCCTTCATCCTCCATTTCTACACCCTATGTGTCCCCCATTCTCTCTACATATATGTCCATATTACCATACTCTCTTCAGCTTTGTAAAGAACTTCAAAAAATCGGTAAAAATCTAAGGATAACCTCTGAAAATGAATGCTTTTATCATGAATTTTCCAAGGTTTGAAGATAACATAGCTTCATCGACACGCGCTACTTCGCCATGCTGACTGCTTCTTCTTCAGGTGTTGTAAAGAGGTGAATGTCAACTTCTCCAAGCTTCAACCTTGCTTTATAAGCTTATCCCTTCTCTAACTTTTCTCATCATATATCTCACCATTTGGTGAATGATTTTGTAAATATTTTTTAGTGATAATTACTAACTACTAACCACTAACCTTATTGTAAAATGCACCCTCTACTAGAGTAGGCCCTCCCAAATTATTCACTCAATCCCTCTCTCCTTTCATCCTCAATAATTCTCTTCCCTTGAGCCCACATCCATGTGACTCAAAGGACAAGAGAAACCCACCCTCATTAAAAAAAATAAAATATGCATAATCTTTTATTCCTTCAAATAAACTTGATTAGGCCTAATCCAAATCGGGGCTTCTAAAACTTATAAATAGAGCCCTTCTCTCCCTTGTAAATCATCACATGATCACTCTATACCACACCATTCTCAACACATAACACACCACTCTTCAAGCCTAGTTGTGTAGAGTGTGTGCATTGTGAGTCTATTCCATCACTACACATAGGTGCATGGAGAAGCTTGAAGTTAGTTATGCCATCTAGAGGAGTGGAGTCGAAGGGTGTTTAGAGGCCGCTCTTCTTGTTGCCCGCCACGGACCGCCCCAAGAAACACTTAAAAGAACTTTTGAGCACTTTACCAGCCCCTTGTACCACTTGACCAACTCTTTGGACCACTTAAGACCACCTGACCAAAACTTTCAAGAACTTTATACCACTTGACAAGCCCCTTGAACCACATGACCACCCCCATGAACCACTTGGCGAGCATTTTATACCACTTGACAACAAGCACTCTGAACCATCTGACCAACACTTTAACCACTTGTCCAACCCCCTGAACCATTTGGACATCACTTTGTACTACTTGACCACCCTTAACAACCACCTGAACTAGATGACCTGCTCTTTGGACCACATTAGACCACCTAACCAGCACTTTTAAGCACTTTGTACCACTTGGATAGCACTTTGAACCACTTGACCACTTAACCAACACTTAACACCCAATCCAGTTGACAACAACAAAAACAGTTGACTTGCAAAATTCTTCATAGTATATTCAGGTTTAGATACAAGAATAGTTTTCTCTATAAGGAGTTAGGTTTTTTCAAGGAGTAAAGTCAATTAGTTAGAAGAATGCTCTGGCCATTCTTGCCAACATGGCTGCTTATAATTGGTTGCTGGAGGTGGAATTTTTGGTGCAAGAATTTTTTGTTATGCCCGTATTTTTCCATGTGCCAGATCCCAATCCAATTGTGCAAGTTCATCTTTCCTGGCATCAAATGGATATTCCCTAGCAGTCTTGGCTCTGTCCAGCAGTCTCAGCCCACTATATGATAAATGAGGCAACATCCTCCTTGAGGAAATTTTCCCACTGTCTCTCATTTTGCTTTTCTATCCCAGGGAGAATGACAAAGTTACCGGGATCATTGAAGTACATCTTATAAAGGGAATCATCCAACAGTAAATTGTTAGACTTAATGAACTTAGGAAAGAGGTACCAAAAGGTTTCTAATTTTTTGAAAAACATTTTCTTTGGGGGGTTTCCATATTCCCAACTACTAACATGGCAGCAATTCTATGCCAGCCACCCACTCAAACAACTCTTGGCCTAGGATAGGCACTTGTCCATGCCCTTCTCAAGATTGTGGCAAGCGTGCACGACCACAGAAAAGTCTCTGCTATCTGGCTGAGTCCAAGCAAGAATAATTTTTCATTGTTCCATACATAGTAGGTGACGTTTCATCCCCCTTTACTTTGTTAAAGTATAGCATGTTTATATTTTGGGGTTCCGATCCTTTGTGCTTAGCATGCACACAAGCAAGCACATTGTTGAAGTCTACAATTACTGCCAATCTCCATGGACTGGGAAGCAAGACATTTGTTCATAGCAAGGAAGCTAGTGATCAATGTGCTTTACCTCATCAATGGGCGGTGGGGGTTTTGAGCCAACCACACAAATTTTAACTATAGAGGAAAAATGGACAGAAACTAAGAGAGAATACTTAAATCTATATTGCCAAGAAAAAAGATACAAAGCTGCAATCTAAAAAAGATAGCATGAAAAAAAAAAGATACAAAGCTGCAATCTAAAAAAGATAGCATGAAAAAAAAAGATACAAAGCTGCAAGAAGCTAAAGCTTATTGCATGCTCTGGCTTTTGGGGGGAGTATACCAGTACTCTTTTTGGGGTCCTCGTACAGCTCATCCTCCACCCGATTCTTTCTCTTCTTCTGCATCTCCATCGCTACAAATTGCAGGGTTGATTCCATTTCAAAATCCTCTGCCTTAACTACATTGTCCTCCTTACAGGCATCAGTACTTGGGCAGCATATTGTGACCACAATGAACACAGTGACCATGAATCACACATGGGAGGAGACAAATATACAAAATTGACATTACCTTGGTTGCTTGCGGATGGAGTTATCTCCTTCATAATGTTTTTATCACCACCTTCAACAGTTTTCCCACCCTCAAAGTTCTTGTACTTCAGTAGCATGACACCAAGGTCAAAGACCTTGTCCACATCGTGCATGGACACTGTGGAAGCTTCTTTATCAGCCATTGGCTCAGCTGAACCAACACACACAATTAGTCTCTACAACAGATTAGTATAAGTTCTGTTGTATAAAATGACCAACCTACCTTGAAGCCCCTCATAAGAGTTCCCAAGTGCCCAACATCTTGCTATATGGGGTATTTCCCATTTACAGTATGGTACAACACACCTGAACTCAATCGTACTGACCACTAAAAAGTAAAACGGAGTCTTGGGGGGGCCACTTTATGTAAAACCTATATATCATGTGCATTCAAGGACTATTTATTAAACCCCTTAGCTGTGAATTTTTCATTAATAGAAGGGATCCTTTTTCTATTCAATCTGTAATTTGTTTTCAAGACCATTTTTTCAACACCCTTCTGTATGTAAAAATGTGAAAAAATATAGAAAAAAATAATCCCTAATGTTGGACCCACATGATAGACATTTTTTAATTGTAGTGACCCCCCGAGGCGGAGATCCATGTCCACATTGGCTCCATGTGCCACATGAACTGTAGGTGACCCCTAATCCACATGGCATGCCATGTGGCATCGGTGGCCACATGTCCCATGAGGGGTCACACTGGTGCTCGCGTGGCTACAAACGCCCCGCAATCCACATGCCCCCCCCCCCCCCCCCCCCCCCCCCCTGCCCTATAAAGGGTTCTCTCTTTCTCTCTTTTTTTTTCTCACTCTCACTCTCTACCTTTTTCTTGCCATAAGAGTTAGTAAACTCTAAAAAAACACATTTTTCTCATTTTGTTACCCTCTCCTTATCCCTTTGCTATAACCTTTGCTTTTCCTTTCCATTCTTTTTTCTCTCAAATGTTTACTCTCTTTTCTCTCAAACCTTCTCCTCCCTCCTTCAAACTTTCCATTCTCTCTTCTCTCACTCTCACTCTCCACCTTTCTTCTCAAATCCATAAGCTTCCTCCTATATATTTTTTTCCTCACCCATCGAATTCTTACTCTTTTTTTGCACCCCTATTACAAAGAAAGTGTCAATTCTAACAAGGAAACATTCTAAAGGAGTGGATCTCCAAGAAGAAATGACGCTCCACACCACTCAAAAAGAATCTTTTTTGCACACAACTCAAGAGAGTGGTTCCTGTCTTGCACAGACACCCATGGTTGTAGCGTTCGTGTGAAGGCTAGACATGTACCTTTGTCAAGGGTGCAGTCACATCGATGATCATAGAAGCGAAAAACACGGGTAATGACTCTGTTACTGATCTCTTTGGATTTGTGGTTGATAGCCACATTTCTTTAGAGTGGATTGATGCACATGTCGTACCATACAGTCACCTGTTGCCGTGCATCCCTCTTTGTCGTCTTTTGTCCAATTTGGCCATTAGAACAAATGATGATTGGGTGGATATCTATAGCCGAAAGAGATTACCAGCTGATGATGGCTCGTTTCATTGTGTCCAAAGATTTTCCTAGACAAGATCCTATACCATTCCATAGGCGTGGCACTTATGGGAGAGATTTAGTGATGTCAACTATGATTGATGAACAAATTAGAGACATTCTTGAGCTCTTTCACATGGAAGAGAAAATGTTCATTGTATGGGACGGAAATCATCATCTCCATGCATGGAAAGATTGGGCATTGCGGAAGCAGTTGTATAAATTCTCTACACCAAAGGTTAATTATACGATTGTGACGTGTGACCCAGAGGAGATGGAATTTTTTTTGTTAGTGCTCAGTGTTGAGAAGTCAAGCTCAACGTGTACGACTTCTAGATGACTACCATCGACAGTCATCATCACAAGCGTGCCTTGGTGGATACACATATCTTTGTCAATGACATTACAGCTGGACTACACTGAGTTGGTCTACCTATTGGAGTGATGGTACACTTATCCACTCACCTCACTCACTAGTGGTTCATACTAGACCGTTGTACTAGTTCCCCTTTTATGTTGTATCTTTCCTCATGTTTTGTAGACTTCTTATCTTGAGTTTGTGAAGAAGAAGAAGTACAGTCTTTTGTGTTTATGTGTGTGTGTGTGTGTGTGTGTGTGTATACTTGAAAGAGTTCAATCTCTCTACTTCTCTATCCCTTCACATGGTATTAGAGCCTAGTTGTGCTTGAGGAGCTTGGAGCAAGCAGGAGCAGTCTAGGAATCGGCTTTGGTATTCTTGAGAGCCATCATCAACAATCTCCAATTGAGGCAATTTCTTTTGGAGAGTGTGCAGGTTAGGGTTCTATAGAGTCCTTTCGAGTAAGAGTATGCAACCAGATTTCCATTGTGAGTGTGTTTTGAGCCCCATTTTGGAATTAGAGTGCATTTGCGTGCAGAAACACTAAGGTTCGGGATTCTGCAAATCTACATATAGGTGGTGTATAAAGATTTGATTTGGCTATAGTGTGCACATATACTGTTAGTACAGTGAAACAAGTGTATGTACGTAGATTGTGGTTATATGTGGTAACTGACTATTTTTAGTAGGCTGCTCAAAGACTGTGTAAAGGGTTGAAAACATGTCATCCAACAATAATGGGCTTAACCAGCTTGTTACTAAGAAGTTGGACAAGAACAACTTCCATGCTTGGAAGTTCAGAATGACCAATTTCCTTATGAGCAAAGGTTATTGGGACTACATTGGGGAGAGCATGAGATAGCACTACCACTACTAGGAAGGTGCAAGTGTTGCGCAAATTAAGAGATTTAAAGATTGGAACCAAGGATCTCAAAAGGTCATGTACTGGCTTTCTGTCAGTGTACAAGACACTATGATTGGGCATATACAAAATTCTCAATCTCCTAAGGAGTCTTGGGACGCTTTGCTATCATTGGATGTGACCAACAAAAAGGCAAGGAAGCTGCAGTTGACTGAGCTAAATATTGTGTAGAAGAAAAGCATGTCCATCAATGACTATTCATTGAAGATAAAGAACATATGTTAGTCACTTGCATCAAATGGTGCTATAGTTGATGATGGTGATAAAGTAGAAGTCTATCTACAAGGTTTGGATCCTGACTATAAACAAGTTTAAAATGGCATCCATCTTTGAGAGAATATTCCCTCATTTGTAGATTTGGTGTCCTTATTGATTGTGGAAGAGAAGGAACTTGAGGAAGACTCCTAAGTAGGGTGGAAACAATTCTAAACATGTCCTTTTCAGCAACAGAGGAAGAAAAAGAGAGCATGGGTATAGGTCGTGGACGAGGACGAGGAAGAGTCAACCACCAAGCACAATAGTAGAACAACAATCAAGGTCAGAACATAGGTGGTGGTTGAGGAAACTTTCAAGGTAGGGGGAGTCCAAGAGGTCTTGGAGATCAACACAACAATGCAGGTCAACATGGAAATGTAATATATTGGGCATGTGGAAGACGTGGTCACTTTGAATGTGACTGTCCAGATGATAGGAGGCATCAGAACAATTATGTGACCACTAGGAAGAATGCAGATGACCCCAAGAGGCTATTTGTGGTGCAGCACATGCTGAATACTATGTCTGCAAATATGAAAAAATCTAGTGATAATTTCTAGTATATAGATTACGGTGTATTGAATCACATGAACATAAATGGTTAATGGTTTAAGAAAATGAAGACTTTACAAAGTCTTGGTTATGTAGAAACTGGGGATGATACTACACATCCTATATGCATACATAAAATGTGTCATTGTCTATTGACGGATGGTAAAGTGATGTAATACATGTATCCAACATTACAAAGAACCTGATTTTTGTTGGGCAAATGGTTGAGCAGGGTTTATAGGTCAGGTTTAACTCCGATGGTCTCTTTGTGGAAGAGCATAAGAAGGATGGAAGGCTGGTTGCACAAGGAAAGAAAGTGGACAGAATGTTTACTTTGGATGTAAATGTGCCCAAAGTGAATGTTTCTATGTTTGCATGAGGTGCAAGTATTGTTCTAGATATAGAGATTTGTCACAAACGTTGTCGTGTTGTGAAACATACATAGTGGGAACGAATCCTACGAGATCTATCTTGCAACTTTTTAGATACATAAGTGTATTTCCTATAATGTACATATGCATATCTAAGTATAATAATAAGCTTTCTATCTCATCCTATTATTTATTGCAAGGGTAACATATTTGTACTTTACCCTTAGAAAGTATTATGGGAAAAGCGTCATAGCTTCGCTTCTTTAACTTGGGGCAAAAAACATTGATTCTTTATTTCTACTATCTCATCATTATTTCACACCTTAGCTAGATTCTATATATAGGGTAGCTTCTATTATATATATATTCCATGTTTTTCTCTTATATTTCTTTTTAATAGCTACTAGCCTAAGGAATCAAATCCTAGTGGGACACTACCTTGCATGATGTTCAAAGATACACCTATTTTAATGCATTGTTGCAAGCATGATTACAAAAATTTGTCAAGGATTAATGTCATGATTTCATATTGCATGAGGTATCCATTGGAATCAAATGAAAGTCTATGCTAAGGGGACCACAATAAGACTTTTGCTGTAAAAAATGTACCCTATTTTGATTAATTTTGTACACAAGTTTCCAATCCAAATTGGAAAAAGTATATAAAATGAGAGTCGTAGTTAATGAGTTGAAATTTTTCTCCTAATTTTATTTCTTTATTTGGAGCCACGTTTGAGGAGCTATGATCAAAATGGTGGACCCCATTCTGTCCACATCATGCAAGGACAGCCCATTTCAAACTTTTCGAGTTCATGTTCACAGTGGCTCTTCTCTTTCTTGTGTAACCCTTGGGGATTCCCTTCACCTATAGAAGGGGACCTATTATTCCTTGTAAACCATTCATGAGATGAATTCATGAGGAAGTGAGAGTAGTAATGCCTAATTGTACTTAGCCATAATCATAAGGCTAAGTCTACACTTACTCCTAGAGGAAGACTAGCCAATCTTGTAAGCTATCATTGGAAGATAAGCTCTAATCAAAGAAGGAATTGAACTTGGTACATCAATCAAGGCTTGAATCCTTCCCTCTTCTTCTCTCTTCATCAAAAATGGTGAATAACTCCCGAAGGGTTTGTCAAGTAAGATGTGTTTTACTTTGATATTTTTTTGGTTTTGTGTTCTTTTATTGTTGTTTTCTTTTTCATCTATAATCCAACACATATCTCTAATTTCATCTCCTCTCTAACCAAACATGTCTCTCTCACTCCTAGAAATTCATTCTCTCTACAAATTCTAGGTTCTCCTTGCTACAGGTACATCTCTCCCCGAAGTATCCTTATTGCCTCTATAGGCAAGAATAGGGCTTGGGAGGGAAACTTCTCTTCTTTTCACTTCTCTCATATCTACATTTTGCAAATACTAGAGTTATCCTAGATGAATAATCCATATGATGCGAATTTCTATTGCTTCTACTTTGTGCGATCTATTGAAATTAACGTATGGATTAGCCATAAAATACACTTTCAACAATGTATAGTGCTTCTCTTTGGCCCAGAAAGGCTCAGCCTTGCTCTTCTTTCATCGGATCCCATCATACTACCCTTATAGACTATAACTTTTCTTTTGACATAAGTGTAGTTATCTTGCTATGAACCTAGAGGATTTGTACGCACAATTAATCCCAATCACTAGACAAAACATATATACTATTGTAAGCACAAAACTACAATTCCAAAGAACAATTTATAGCCTGTTTGGTCGACAAAGATTGAATGCCATTAATTCATCTATTAACCCTTTCATAATACCCATGATACGATATGACAATAGCCTTGATGTTTTCATCAATTTTTTTGTTTTGATATTCTCTTTTGTGTTCTTTCTTTGTGTGTGTGATGCAAGAGAGAAAGAGTGGGGCTTATTTAATTGCACTTCCTTCCAAACCTTAGACTTCATGGTATCTATGGTTTAACTCCTTCCTATAGTTTTTGGAGTTCTCTCACAAACTCTCACAGTCAAAAGCCCGGTGCTTTCATGGCAAGGCCGCAAATTTCTTGACATAACTTTGGTGAATCCGACGCGAATCTGTCAGGGTGAGAGTTGCTCGGTAACCATGGGTGATCATGTTGAGAAACACGGTATGCATTTTGACCCAACAACAATGCAAATGTTTCAAGAATTTACAATGTTCATGCAACAACAAAATGCCCTTAAAAGAAGGGAGATTTCAACAACCAAAGCCATACAAGCGATCGTCAATAGAATGGATCAATTCAATGGCAAAGATGTAACGAAGTACTTATGCAAGTATGTGAAGGAGGTGAAGTTGCATTGCATGTCAGAAGGTGAGATGATTCAAAGCTTTGAGCTAGTTGTTGCTCCAAATATTAGGGAACATATTAGGGGAATTAAAGATGGGCATGGGAGAAACTGTGAAGAACTCAAAGTAGCTTTAAAGGAGGAATGTTTCATGGAGGACTCTAAGACAGTGACCAAAAGGACATTCTTAGAATGGGTAGTCAAGCCAAAGGAAGGACTATCAATAATGGAGCTACTTAGGGAATTTGAGTGACTCTATGCACAACTCACCAGGACAGAAAGGGCCACACTAGATGTAGAGAAGATGGATCTTTTCTTACAATTAAGCTATAGGTAAAGAGTTTCAATTTTTTTTGGATCTTCTTCTTGAAGATAAAGATGATGAGCAAGGACTAAAGACCGATTGGAATGAGGTTGAAGGTGTTGTCTCACTACTTGCCAAATGACAAAGAAGAAGGGACAAGATGGTAGTAAACACTATAAGTCCTTCCACCTCAACTTCTGACAAAATGGTAAAGCCTACTTTTATCGCTCCTAAGTTTGATGAGTCCATGCTAGATGAGCTTGTGAGGGGAATGCATGACTTGAAGGTGAAGCTTGCAAAGCTTGAAGAAAAAGGCCAACCATTAGGGACACTTCCTAGGCAAAGACAACAGCCCAAAGAAGTTTTTGTTAATAGATGTATTTGGTGTGATAGTACATATCATGTAATAAGGGATTGTGATAGTTTTAGTGATGCTTTGACAAAAGATGTTGTCTTTTTTAAGGATGGTAAAATCCACTTACGAGAGATAGGTCTACCCTTGAGAACTAACTTGGGAAGGGGGGAATGCAAACCTTAGTTGAAGATATGGCAACTAACCATGCTACCTCTTCAGTTGAGGCATCTAATTATGGAGTAAAAATTGAGCATCTTAGTGATGAAGAGGTGAATGACCATCATGGTCAACTTTGGCCAAATGTCATGCAATTAGCTAAAAGTGAAAGCTTACAAAAAAGATTCTACATGAAGAAGGTGATTGCATACGTCTAGAAACAGGGTAGAGTGATCCAGTGAATTCAATGTCTATCCATGCCTACATTACAAACTGCCAAAGCCATGAAGCTATTGTAGAATAAAAGCATAAGCCTGAAAATGGTGATGAAGGGACTTCAAAAAAATCTACAAGAAGTGGAGGAAGGAATGATGCAGCACCTTTGCAAGCACCACCAACACAGGAGTCACCTTCACTAGAAGTGACCATGGAGGAATCTACAACAGGGAAGAAAAAGGAGCCAACAAAAGGTAAGCCAAAAGGACCAGCTTACAAACTACAATCTGACATTGAGCTTGCTACAGACTTGAAGAAAGTTCTAGAGGAGAGGATTTTGAATAGCAAGGTTGAGTTTACTTTGAGGTAGGTTGCATATAGCACGTGCAAACAAGAGGTGTTTAAATAATCCCTTACTTGTATATTTACAAGTATTGTATGTACCCCTTGTGTATGGATTTTTGTAAAAGGACTAGCCCTTATGTATGAAAATTTTCACTTTCTCAATTTAAAAACCCTTTATATAAGTACATTTCTCTATCAATGTACCTAATTATAGATCCCTTATTTTGTTCGCACGTGCTATATTACATATTTCCTAGTGGACACCCCAAGGACAAATGGTGCATTCATCATCTTGTCAAGGAGGTGTTACTATCCTTTGTCTCCATAACTTTTGATTTTTGACCTAAGTGAATCATCATGTCCTTGTGGTAGAATGTGTCTAGGAGATGAAGATTAGGAAGTGACCTATAAATAGACTTTGATTGATGTAAAATTTTAATGGCCCAGTTACTTGTGTGTAGCCGAAAATATCATGAACATAGTGATCATTTCATTAGAATAGATTCCTAATGAGATTAACAAGAGTGCTTGGGTGGAGAGAGCAACAAAAAGCATAACACCTAGTTAGATAGCATGAACAATACTTCAAAAGATAGAGAAATCAAGCAATTCAGAACAGTTGAAGACCGGATTTGCATGGAGCCGATCCCCCCTCCAAAAGACTTTCTCCCGTCAAGAGAGACATTTTACAATACAATTCTTTGTGTTCCTTTAATACTATCTAGTACAATGAAGATGGAAACTTCACGCACTAAGCAGAACACTTATCAAACACAACATCAATTCCCACACGATCTCAGACCCAAGACCTCACACACCTTCGAAGATGATGAGAGCTAGCGGGGTATGAGAGTAGATTGAGAGGAAGATGGAGTATTCTTACGAGAAAGATGTACATCTCCTCACATAATCACTCATATTATCATAGCTTAGCTTAGTAATTAGCATGGTAGACGAGATGAGCATGCAGTGAAGCTTGACTCTTGGTTGGATTTGCATCACAAAGCCAAGAGTTGTTGGTGTAGGCCTCCCTTGTCACAAGCTTGGAGTAGGTGGTAAGCTTTCCATTAAAGCTTGAGAAGGAGAGAGAGTCTTCTTTTCTTCACACATGAGATTGTGTGAGTGTGTGTGTGATCATGCCTTCCAAAAATTAGGCCCCTCTCTCTCTTGGTCGACCCCTCTTGCTATTTTCTCATCCTCACACCTCATTAGACCTCCCTAGGCCTAGCCAATGGAAATTAAGCAGCATAAGTGATAGTCTTCTGACATGTGTCCCCCTTTCCCCTTTGTGAGAGATTTGGGTAATTAATTAATTCAACTAAACTCTCATTGGAACCCTTTGCCTCCTGGCCAATAGGAATCAGGGAAGCCATTGGGCTATTGAATGCTCATTGGACCCCTTGGGAGACTGTCCAATAGTCTTCTAGAGAGATTAATTATTATTGGTTCTTTTATTAAGTGTTTCTAAATTAATTAAACTAGATTTACTCTAGCCTAATTCTCATTGGTCCACCTCCAAGGCCATCCAATAGGAATTGAGTACACCTTGTGGGCATCTAGGCTAGGGAGCTGACATGTGTCCCTCATTCCCTTTGTGTAAAGGGAGATTGTCTGTGTGTGTGTGTGTGTGTGTGTGTGTGTGTGTGTGTGAGAGAGAGAGAGAGAGAGAGAGAGAGTTTCTCTCTCATCTCCTACTTCTAGGGCTCACCCCGTCCTATGTAAGGATGGTTGAAGACTTTTGTGACAAACACAAAGCATCCAATTTCCCTAGGCTTTTGACCTTTGGACACAACCTTTGAATTTGGAACCTTAGCATTTTGGAAGTCTTAATGGGTTTAACCTTAGGGCCTTTTAAGCCCATTGTTGCAAATTTCTCTTTTGCATATGGCCCCCCCTTTGCATCCCTACTGTGGCCAGTCTGCTAGCTTAACCAATATTCTAGCTTTTTCTCCGCAGGCACTTCCCCATATTAAATTATTAGTTTAACATGAGAAACTCATTTAGGAGAATTAGATATTGATTATTATGACATTACCTCTCTCTTGAAATCATAGTCGTCCTTGACTATGGAGTAGAGAAGATAAATCATATTCATTATTTCTTTTCCTAGCAGGTAGAGGATCCCTATGTTACCCTACGATGTTGTTCCATAATGGATGACTAGTCTATTTGGCTCTTGAGAGCCTAAGCTGCCGCAAGCATGTCTGCACATTACTCCTATCAAACTTCCATATTAGAGTGACAAGCTATACTTGGTGTTTGGGAGACGTTGTCTCCGCAAACTTGATCTAAGCATGCATACTAGTTCATTTTTGTGCACAATAAAGAAAAAGAGAGTCTTATAAGACAAAAACTTTGTTCCTTTTATACATTTGTACATTTGCTTACTCTAGGGAAGCATTGTAAGCATTGACAAGGTTTAGGTTATCCTTTAATTGTATGCCTTGCATCCATATAGCATCTTCAAAAGGATAATTCTTAAACTTAATAAGATATCGTCGGATAGTCTTACCACCTCTTAGTACCTTGTATTCATGTCGGAGAATGGACTCGGGCTGCAGCACCTCTTCTTGGTCCTCGATCTCCGGTGGGTCTTCAATATTTGGTTCTTGATGTGGCTCTCCTTTGTAAGGCCTTAGTAGGCTCACATGGAAAGCATAGTGTATGAGCCAATGGTTGGGCAACTTGAGTTGATAGGCCATTTCATTGATTGGCCTAAGAATTTGGAAGGGACCATAGTATCTTTTTGCTAACTTAGCATAGTACTTTTGGCGTCCCGTAGGATTCTTGCCCGTCGTGTGCCTTAATCGAGCCTTGGGAAATTTGAGTAAGACCCAATCATTTTCTTTAAAGGATTGGGCTCTTCTGCGCTTGTCAGTAGAACCCTTTTGCCTTTTCTATGAGAAAGAGATAGCATCCTTAATCTTTTGGAAAGATTCTTGTAGGTCTCGGCTATACTCATCTGCAGCAAAGATCTTCCTGTGTATCTTAAGTAGCAAGGGACTTTTTGATCTTCCCTCAATTACCTCAAAAGGTGCTTTTCTCGTGGAAGTATGTACAGTGTTATTGTAGGCATACTCCAATAAGGGTAAGTACTTCTCCAATTGGGATATTTGATCTACTTCTATTACATAGACTTTTAGTAGATTGGGAGTTGTTAAGTTATTTATTTCACTTTGGCCATCCGTTTGCGGGTGATAGGCCGAAGAGAAGTTTAGCCTTGTTCCTAAATTCTCAAAGAGACCCTTCCAAAAATGACTAGTCATTCTAGGATCTCTATCCGACACTATGGACATTGGCAAGCCATGGTACTTGAAGATTTGTGAAATGAAGAGGGTTGCCATTTGATGGGCTTTGATAGTCTTTTTGACAGGTATAAAATGAGCTTGTTTACTAAACCGTCTACTATCGTCCATATTCCCATATTCCCATGGATAGACTTAGGAAATCCAAGGATAAAATCCATGTATGTGCTCTCCCATGGTGAATTTGGGATTGGCAAAGGTTGAAGCAATCCAGGTTGCTTCCCTCTATCAAACTTTGTCTTTTGGCATACCACACATTTAGAAACATACTCTTGTATGTTTGCTTTCATGGTAGGCCAATAGAAATATGTTTCAATCCCCTTTAAGGTAGACTAAATCCCTCTATGCCCCGCATAAGGAGGAGCATGAGATTCATACATTACTTTCTCACGTAGTGAGCTAGTAACACATAGTCTATTGCCATAGAGAAGATAACCATTTTTTAAGGTAAATGGTTCCTTTCTCTTCCCTAATGCAAAGGCTGAAATCACATCTCCAAAATCGGGATCAATAGCGTACTCATCTATCATAGAAGATAGGTCATTGTGAGTTGCTATGGAAACTGCATTCACTCTCGGCCGTCTTGAGAGTGCATCCGCTACTTGATTATGCTTGCCAGCAATGTGAGCAATATGAAAATGAAATTGAAAAAGGAAATTTACCCACCTCATTTGTTTGTCATGAAGTACTTAAGACTTTGGTGATCCGTTCACAGAATGAAAGGAGTCCCCAATAAATAGTGCTTCCATGAGTCTAAGGCATGTAGAACTGCGAGGAGTTCCTTTTCATATATGCCTAGAGCTTGCTCAACAGGGTCGATCCTTTGACTTCATAGGCTATGGCGTGCCCTTCTTGGAGAAACACAGCTCTAAGGCAATCACCACAAGCATCACATTGGACCTCAAATGTATTTGAGAGATACGGTAGTGTAAGCACACATTGTTGAGAGATAAGCTTTTCTTTAAGCTTTTCAAAAGCATTGTTCTCCTTGGCAGACCATGTATACCAAAAGTTTTCTTTGTTAGGTCATGTAATGGTCCTACAATTTGTGAGAACTTTTCTATGAAGCATCTATAGTATGCACACATACCTATAAAGCTTCTTAATTCATGAAGATGTCTTGGTTTAGGCCATCCTTTTATTACCTCTAACTTTGATGGATCCATTTGGATGCCATCTTGAGAGATAATGTGACCTAAATATTGTATTTCTTGTAAGAAAAATTCACTTTTCTTTTGATTAACATAAAGCTTATTCTCTCTTAAAACTTGAAATATTACCTGGAGGTGTTGTTTGTGCTCGTCTAATGAATTAGAGTAGATGGTGATATCATCAAAGAACACTCTAGTAAAGGTTCGGTGAGGCCTGAACAGCTTCTCCATCAAGTGGTTGAATGTGGTTGGTGCATTGGTCAAGCCAAAAGGCATGACAATGTATTTGTAAAGACCAAACGTAGTGCAAAATGCGGTCTTTACAATGTCTTGATCCTTATTTGATGATAGCCACTTTTTAGGTCAATCCTACTGAAGTAGGTGGACCCTTGTAGCTTATCAAATAGGTCTTCTACCCGTGGAACACGAAACCTATTTTTATAGTGATCCTATTTAGTGCTCTATAGGCAACACACATACGATATGTGCCGTCTTTCTTTTGCACTAGTAGCACAGAAGAACAAAATGGAGATGAGCTAGGTCTAACCATGCCCTTGTCAACTAACTCATGCACTTGCCGCATAATCTCCTCTTGTTGAGCTTGAGAAACTCTATAAGGAGGCTTGTTAGGTGGTGAACTTCCTAGAAGAAGTTCAATTGCATGGTCATCATTGTCTCGTTTAGGAGGTATCTCACAAGGGATGTCGTCAATAAAGCCATCTTGAAACCCCTTGAGAAAATTGGATAACTCTAATTCCTTTTGATGGTGTATATTTTCTTTTGCTAAAACATTAGGTTCATTTTGATAATCTTTAACAAAAATCATGTACACAGAAATAGAGCTCTTTGTTGACTTGTTGAAAGCTTGTGTATGTACAATGGGTATAGTGTTACCCATTTCCTTAGCATCTATATACATATCTTTTTCCCTGAACTTAAAGGAGATTCTCCTTTCAGGGAATTTAACATTGGCAGCCATGCAATCAAACCATGGTGCCCCTAGGATTATATCCTCATGCTTGAGAGGAGAGATAAAGAAGTCCTCTTTGTCCACATAGCTTTGGACATGGAGCCTCAATTTCCTGATTAAGGGAGTAACTGAAGCTTCTTTCCCCTTGAAAGCACCGTCTGCGGGTAGGACATCTCCTATCTCGTAAGCTTGTATGCCTAGCTTGGTGGCCAACTCTATAGATATAAAATTGTGAGTAGAACCAGGGTCAAAGAGAATAAAAGCATCATGTTCTCTTACATTTCCCCAAGCATGGCATAGAGGATATCCTTTGTGGTGAATTTCCTCCTCTTGGATATGGACCAAGGTAGCTCTAGGAGGCTCATGGTGGTTGTTCTTTTGGGGACAAGCGCGGTACGCATGCCCTTGCTTGCCGCACTTGAAACAACGGTTATCCTTGCAATAACGCTCAAGCTCTTCAGGAGGGAGTTTATTTTTGCCTTTGTAAACTCCCTTCTCTTTAGATTTGTTGGAGTTGCCCTTAGGAGACTTTTCCTTCCCCTAGGCTCATTGGAACCCTTGTTTTCCATGGGCTTAGAATTTGTTTTAGCCCCTGTTTGGAAATTGATTTGAGAGGCCACCATAGTATGGTGTATAATTGCCGATATGGTATGTGGCCTTTGGGAGTTGACATACTCCTCCATTTCTTCAGTTAACCCGCATAAAATTGTTGCTTTTTCTCTTCAAAATCCAATTTTTGAAGACAGTGGCTTTGAGTTGTAGGTCCCAAAACATGTCTACATATTTGTGAATGGATTCATAGGGAGAGAGCTTCAAGCTTCACCATTCCATGAGTACTTTGTCTTTGGCATCGGTGGCCTAAACTTGCTTCATAATGGAAGCTCTTAAAGCTTTCCTTGTTCGTGGAGCTTCACCGTTGGCCCGTAGGCTAGACCACCATTGCCTGGCGGACTTTTGAGAGTGCATAGCTACATGGCATAGCTTAGAGGACTCCGTGAAGCCCTCATCTCCAAACGCCACATCGAATTGTTGGATAAAGGCCAAGACTTTGTCCTTAGCACCAAAAGTGCTATCATAGGTAAGGAAAGAGATGCTTTTCCCTCCCTCTTTGAATTTCTTGAGCTTGCACGACCTCTTCCACGCGGCATAGGATTTCCTATGGCCTCTTCTTTTTGATGGTTCAAAGGTTGCACCATCACTTTCTTCAGAAGATGAAGAATTTGAGGAAGATGGAGAAGAGGGTGACCTCTTTATTGCCTTTTTCTTTCCTTGATCTTCTTTGTCTTCACCATCACTTTCATAAGAGGAAGAGGATGAAGAAGATGGAGAAGAGGGTGTCCTCTTTCTCGCCTTTTCTTTCTCTTGCTTTTTGTCATCCCTCTTTGAAGTATGGTGTGGAGAAGTATGCGATGGTCTTCTCCATTTTGGAGGTGATGGAGAGCGTTTAGCCCGCCGTCTTTGTGGAGCCATCTTCGCCGCGGTGGCAAGAGACTCACTTCTTCTCGTTCCTTCAATGGAGGCTCTTGAATTCTCCTTTAAGAACGAGATGCGTCATCAAGGAGCAGATTTTTGAGCCCTTCATATGGATCCTCTTCTTCTTCCCGAATCAGAGAGAGGCCTCTTTTGGAAGTCTCGCAAGGAGGCTTCCTAGGTGCTCTCTCGTCATGGTAGGGAGCTTGGAGAATCCCATGAGCACGAAGCTGCCGTTGCACTCCACTTTGGAGGGATGGATTGCCCATGGATTGTTGAAGCCTAGAAACAAGATAGTTAACAAGCATTGGGGCGTCATTAGTAGCTTGCTCATTAGAAAAATCAAACTTATCAACATTAATTTCACTCTCTTTACTATTGTCAGCCATTCTAACAACTTTTAGGTGTAAACTTTCTAGGTGTACTTTGGCACTTCAAGCCCTAGTTGCTACTCCTCTTTACCCCTTTAGAAAAAGCACTCAAGCTACTGTACCCGTGGTTCAAATACCATTAATTGCAAGGAATAGAAGAGAGGGTCGTTCAACACCAAAACAGCACCGGCTCCTGTCAAGATTCTAATAGCTCAATAGTGGTTAAGCCATAGGCAAGCCCCATAAGACTCCAGACCATAGCTCTCAACAGTGATGCCCCGTTAACTGCACAAAGACAGGCATACTGCAAGGCTGAAAGATTCCTATTCTACTTACTCACATGCAATTAATGGTACCAACCATTTATAGCTAGCTTGAGGACCTCCCTTCTTGAGTAAGAAAAGACAAACCTTGTGCTCTGATACCAATGTAACATTTCAATGGCCTAGTAACTTGTGTGTAGCGGAAAATAGCATGAACATAGTGAGTATTTCATTAGAATAGATTCCTATTAAATGAGATTAACAAGAGTGCGTGGGTGGAGAGGAGAGAGCAACAAAAATCATAACACCTAGTTAGATAGCCCGAACAATAATTCAAACGAGAGAGACATTAAGCAATTGACAACAGTTGAGGACTGGATTTGCATGGAGCCGGTCCCCCCTCCAAAAGGCTTTGTATTATGGTTTCTCCCATCAAGAGAGACATTTTACAATACAATTCTTTGTGTTCCTTTAATACTATCTAGTACAATGAAGATGGAAACTTCACGCACTAAGCAGAACACTTATCAAACACAACATCAATTCCCACACGATCTCAGACCCAAGACCTCACACACCTTCGAAGATGATGAGAGCTAGCGGGGTATGAGAGTAGATTGAGAGGAAGATGGAGTATTCTTACGAGAAAGATGTACATCTCCTCACATAATCACTCATATTATCATAGCTTAGCTTAGTAATTAGCATGGTAGACGAGATGAGCATGCAGTGAAGCTTGACTCTTGGTTGGATTTGCATCACAACGCCAAGAGTTGTTGGTGTAGGCCTCCCTTGTCACAAGCTTGGAGTAGGTGGTAAGCTTTCCATTAAAGCTTGAGAAGGAGAGAGAGTCTTCTTTTCTTCACACATGAGATTGTGTGAGTGTGTGTGTGATCATGCCTTCCAAAAATCAGGCCCCTCTCTCTCTTGGTCGACCCCTCTTGCTATTTTCTCATCCTCACACCTCATTGGACCTCCCCAGGACTAGCCAATGGAAATTAAGCAGCATAAGTGATAGTCTTCTGACATGTGTCCCCCTTTCCCCTTTTGTAAGAGCTTTAGGAAATTACTTAATTCAACTAAAATCTCATTGGACCCCTTTGCCTCCTGGCCAATAGGAATCAGGCAAGCCATTGGGCTGTTGAATGCTCATTGGACCCCTTGGGAGACTGTCCAATAGTCTTCTAGAGAGCTTAATTCTTATTGGTTCTTTTATTAAGTGTTTTTAAATTAATTAAACTAGATTTACTCTAGCCTAATTCTCATTGGTCCACCTCCAAGGCCATCCAATAGGAATTGAGTACACCTTGTGGGCATCTAGGCTAGGGATCTTACATGTGTCCCTCATTCCCTTTGTGTAAAGGGAGTTTGTGTGTGTGTGTGTGTGTGTGTGTGTGTGTGTGTGTGTGTGTGTGTGTGTGTGTGTGTGTGTGTGAGTTTCTATCTCATCTCCTACTTCTAGGGTTTGCCCCCTCCTATGTAGGGATGGTTGAAGACTTTTGGGACACACACAAATCATCCAATTTCCCTAGGCTTTTGACCTTTGGACACGACCTTTGAATTTTGGAACCATAACATTTTGGAAGTCTTAATGGGCTGAACCTTATGGTCTTTTAAGCCCATTGTTGCACATTTCTCTTTTGCAGATGGCCCTCCCTTTGGATCCCTATGTTCCCTCCTTTGGATCCCTACTGTGCCCAGTCTGCTAGCTTAACCAATATTCTAGCTATTTCTCCCCTGGCACTTCCCCATATTAAATGATCAGTTTAACATGAGAAAATCATTTAGAAGAATTAGATATTGATTATTATGACAATTGAGGTGGAGGTACGATCATTTGAGGTGGCGTCATAATTGTAGCAATAGATGCCTAGAAATTAGTGTTAACTAGTGGAAGGTACCATAATCCAAAAATGAATGTATAGAGGATTTGCTCAAACTGACATATATACCCTACCTTGTAATCTCCAAAAAACATAGTTGCATAGGATCACATCCATTAAACTAGACTGGTATATACATAAAAGCATCCTTGTCAATATACAATACACTAGCACATACCTTGTGAGGATTGGGACTCTAACATGCTCATGTCCACCCAATCTGTATCCCTTTATAGACTCGTAGTCCTCCTTAGGGAACCCTTTGACCACATGCTTAGTTGGGATTTCTAGTGTCATGCCCCCTTGTCCTACCTTTTTCCTGGAATTAATCCCTCCTTGAAGGAGATTTTTTGTCTTCAAAAACATCAATGGAGCATCTCTTTGTAAGAACATCAATGTTTCTCTATTCTATAAACCTGCATCAAGTGAAGTGATCTACATGATAAGTACCAAGATTGGTAGGCATATTTGGAACTATTTTCTTGTAGAAAAAAACTATATTGAATGATCATTACAATCCTTATCTTCATAATATATTGCTCCTTGGGCCATAAGGAACCTCTATGTATTATACTAGTAATAGAACCTACCTCAAATGAGGTGCTCAAAGTGGGAAAACTTATTCCTCCTACTTGGGTAACTAGTATTAGAGCCTATCTCAAGGGAAATTCTTTAGCTGAGAAAAATTATTTCTTCTATTAAGTAGGGCCTATCTCAATTGAGATACTCTAGCAATTTACTCTCATTTTTCTACTAAAGTAGAGCCTTTCTCAAGGGAGACGCTATTACTATGGACGTCCTATTTATTGTAAATTTATACATATCGACATGGTTCTATGTATCAAAAGGGTGTGTAACATTTATTTTTGTGGTATTTTTAGCCTGCTTTAGCAATTACAAGTATATGCAATGCAAGTAGCTTAACTAGCATGTAATACGACTAATCTTTGAAGTTCTTAAAGTCGAAAAGAATGTAGCAGGTCATATCTTTCGTTTAGCACGATTTGAAAGATTGTTGAATAGTCTATTAAATAGTGCTTATATGAATGAGTTTGAGATATTAAGAGAGAACATATATATTTTTTTTTAAATAATACACTAAAGACGTATTTGATAAAGATTAATGAATAACAGATAGTCTGTCTATGAACAATAAAATTGAGATTTTTATTAATATCAATGTTTTATATTTATGTGTTTTAGCTTAAAATGCATGGGTAGGCTTAAAATAAGTTGTAAAAGTAGTGCAGACCCAAAAATAGAGGTTTTATGAGTCAAGACCTAAAAGTTTTGTTTTTAGCCAAACAAAGAAGTTTTTCGTAATTCTGTTCACGCTGCCTTGTAGACCAAACCTATTCCCGTTGTTTTGAGTACCTGGATTGCTTTGTTCTGAGTTCGTTTGTAGAAGTTATGATGAAAACAAACAGAAGGCAGCAACAGTGTAGTATACACAGGGACAGGCAGACATACAACATCATACAGCTCTCCCTACTATCAACCAAGAAGTGGATTGTTTTTTCGTGGTAGAGTATTGCAATTGAGATTATGAAGGTATATAATTATGTTTTTTTACTTTGATTATCATGTTGAATTGGTTGCACGAGTATGTTCTTTTGACTATTTTGTAGGCGATGCAGAAATCAGTGTGTGAAACCGGATGTGTGCAAAGTGTCATGATAAAAATCTAACCTTTACGGATCGCTTAGCGATCATGTTCTTATCTTATTCTCGCAGGTATACTTGGTGCAAAAATCGAGTTGATTGAACGCCTAAAAAAGCGACTATTTTGAGAAGCCGCATGCTTTTTGAGGAAAAGAAGGATTAAAGAACGACGGATGGTGCGTTTGGGGATCATTCATAGATCTCCTATTCTACAAATGCGAGTGCGAGTGCGATTGTGAGTGCGAGTGTGAGTGCGAGTGCGAGTGAGACACTGCATGAAAGCGGACTGAAGCTCGAGGGTGGTCGGGAGGTTCGAGCTCCGTACAACGGAGTGCACCCATATTCAATTGCTCCTCTGTTGTATCAAAACTATAAAAAAATCCATCAATACAAAGATCTCTTTCTCTATCTTTTGCTACCTATCTCTATTATTTTGTTCCTGTGACATAGCACCACCTGGCGGGTTGTCTTAAGTGCCTTTTAGTTATTTTTTTTGAAGTATCACTTCTATATAGATTCAACTCACGTAAAAACATAAAAGAGTATACAAAAATATATAAAAAATTATATAATTTGAATCGTTGTGCCTTCCTTATGATTTTTGATGTAGATTTTGCCCTTGACTAGCATTTCCTACATGTAATCGTGCCATGGCAGATTTTGCCCTTGACTAGCATTTCCTACATGTAATCGTGCCATGGCAGCTTCCTATTCGTGCCAGTTTTGCACGTAGCGGTGCATTGATTAGAAATTTGGTGTCTTCAAAACTTTTGTTTTAGAATTTAAGAGATTATTTAAAGCTCAAAATCATCCCTTTTGGAGTTGTGGTTTAGAAGATATAATCTGTCTTCCACAGGGTATAAGATATGGTAGCCTGCAACAACAGCAGGTAGTTTGGTGCAGGGTAAGTTGTGAAGACTTACATGTTTTGTGGTTTATGCACACTTTGAAATTGTGGTTTAAAAAATCAATTCATGAAGGAGAAATATCTTTTTCTCAGGTGAATTGGTTGGCGTGGGCTATAATTCCATGCTAGGGCAGGTGCTTTCTAGTTTCCATGGTAATCTTTAAGTTGGGTGGGCATGTGCTTGTAAATTCCCAAGGGATCACTTACCTTTGGGTTGTGGTGTTGTGAAAACTCTTTTAATATAGTTTGTGGTGTTGAATATTGTGTCTTGAGTGTTATTGCGAGACATTGCTATAGAGGTGCACCTTGCTCTTGTTTACTTAGAATACTCTAATGGAGAAAAATTGGCTCACTGATCTCCAAAATTCCTTCCAAAAATTATAACACTTCTTTCTAATGTAGATTAGCCAAGCAATTGATGAGAATTTGGATTTTCATGTGACACATAAGAAAACATTGGAACCCTATGTATAAGTTTGTGGGTACATTTACCCTCCACCTGTGGATTAAATCCCAAAATGTTGATGTTCTTTGTGAAAGAAGACGAGCCATCTATGGAGTATCTCTGTGTAATATAGCGGGATCCATAAACTTCTTAATTATATAATCTGATGAATGTTGCAATGTGCCCAATTAATGGATGTATAAGAACTGTCCAAACATCCCTCTACTTTAAACGATTTGCCTTTGACAGTTGCGCATTACTTCTAACTAGAGTAGCCAAACACGATCCTAAAAATTATCAAGGCTAACTATATACTGCACACTCTAGTGCCTTGATAGAGTGAAACTAGATTTGGGTTTTACATTGCCCAAGGTACTTGACTCTTCTTGATGCACATTACTGCTAGTTTGATTAGTCAAACATGATCATAGAGACGCTCAAAACTAACTTCAATTCACACACTTCTAGTGTTTTCTGTAGTGATGCAAATAATAAAACTCAAAATGAGCCATAGAACTTGTACGTGTCATAGCCATATATATTCATCAGAATATGTCTAGCACCTCATAGGTTTGGATAACAACAACACTCATATGGTTGCACATTTTTGCTAATTGAGTAGCCAAAAATGATCAACATATGATCAGGGTAAGCTCAAAACTGCATACTCGTAGTGTCCTGGTTGAATGATCAGATTGTATCTTGGTTTGAACACTTACCAAGCAGGATTCTCACCCTTTTACTCGACTACCTTGTATAGGTACTCAGAAAGAAATTGGAAAATTTGGAGTAGAATCTCTTAATTGTAACACCGTGAATGTCGCATACCACCAATATATCATAAAGAAGAAATACCATTGCAAACATCCACTCTGTTGCTATTGAGCATGAACAAAGTTGCCTTTTTTATTCACAACATTTTTAGACTATGTTAATCAAAGAATGATTGAAACAAGATCCAAAAACTGATACCTATTACAAGGTCTGGAGATCATGCAAGAAAATTTCTCTGAGTATTTTGCGAGAGGTAAAGATTTTCAAATAAAATATCCACCCGTGTAAAAGTGCTTGCTATGGTTGATAATTACGCATAGATAAGAAAAAACACAAGTTTGTTGTGTGCATAGAGAACAATGAGACTCAACCACAAATGAGTCGTTGCTTGCCCATTGAGCAATATAAATACCTAAAACAAAATAGCAAGTCCAAAACATAATAGAGAGAGTGTATGGAGCAAGACAAATGCCAATTAGAAGTCTTATATGCATCCTTATGCAAAATTCCATAAGCACCATCATGCAAAGATTCACAACTAAAAAATTGTGCACTTATGTATTGTTATGCATGCCTTGCATATCTTTATTAGAAGTGACCATGTCAATTATGAAACAAATAATTAACCATTGTTTGTTTAATGACGTCCTTGACAGAGTCTCCTATGTATACATCATTGATTTCACCAAGTCTTTCTGTGAACCTAGATCATAGCTGTGGACTCCAACCCCCCAAGAATTGCTATGAATTTGGCTCGTATCCATGGATTCCAACCCCCCTTGGGGGTGGTCTTAGATGTGACTTTGTCAGGCCCGTGGAAAGGGTATGTGTACCCCTAGTCCAAATTACTTGTGATGGTTGCCTTGGTTTGAAAAATTTGTCAAAAGATGTCTATGAATCGTGAACTTCGCAAGCTAGTTATTTGCATGATTTTTTGGCATGGTGTAGAATCCTTGTTTCTGTTGCCCACTATGCCAAAATTTATTGTGTGTAATTCTTTGAGAAACGTAGTAAAATCAAAAAAGAAAAAAGAACTCTAAAATTTTGAGAATCTATCGTACCGTGGTTGATTACTTTTTGTGCATGCTCCATGTTTGCATGGCCTTGAGACTTTTTTGCTCATAGATTTCAACCTGTTGTGCACTCGTTTATATAAACTTATGGTTTAACCAATCTTTGGGCCATGAACCTCTCAGCCTCCCTTGTCTTGTCTCTCATCCAAGCCTGCAACCCAGTCCAAAAAAAGAACATGTTCTGAAACAAAAATACTTTTTTTTAATGGAAGGGGAGGTTCTCACCCCTCCCTTAGAAAAAATGAAAACAAAATAAACATATAATGAGACATTTAGTAGGCCCCCAGCTAGCTTTTCCCATAAAATGTAGAAGAGACATCGATTGGAGAGAAGTAAAAAACAAAAATCCATTTGAATTTTAACACTGAACAATGGGCTTAAAAAGATTTGAACCAGATTTGTTACATTAGAAGACAAACATGATTGATCATGGGAGTTTTTTCAATTACTTTGCATGAACAACTCTCTCTCTCTCCCTCTCTCTCTCTCTCTCTCTCTCTCTCTCTCTCTCTCCCCCCTTCCTTTTGCTATGTGTGCAACATTTGCTATGAGCAAGGGTTTGACCATGGAGCGTGTGCCTTGATTGATAAAAAAACGACATTGCACTCAAAAATTTCTTATGAAAATCCTCTTTACACTAAATAAAAAATATTTTTATGCATGTGGCCTTCACCTTTTAGAGAAACCATTGACATTCATTCATGCTTGATCGAGACAAGTGCATTAAAAGTTGGGCTTGGTATTGATTGTGCATTTTAGTGCTTGTTGTAAATGTAAAATTCTTGGATAGAGCACTAACACTCGTACTTTATTTTGAAGGGATGATTGGAAAAGCGGTGGGCTAAGAGTCCAGTTGGCTGCAATTACGAGGCCCAAAATTGAATTGTATTTGCAATTTTTGGCTATTCTAGATCCATAACATTTTCTTCATGTGTGCTATGATTTGGATTATGCAATTTTATCATTTAGTGCTTGATTAGATTGAAGTTCTCATTGCACTGAATGATAAATTCTTCTTGATTGCATGAGGCCTTTTGTTGTATCCACATTGATTATGATGGTTCATTGACATTGGTGAATGGATTGCATTAACATTATTAGAATTGGTGCTTGTTCATGACTTTTAAGTGCTTTGATTAAGTGAAATCTCTTTGCACTAAAATAAAGTTTCCTTTTGAGACACAAGTGGGGCTCAATTTTGAGCTTGGATAATGCATTGATGCTTGGGAGATAGAGTGTATTAAAACTTGAGCCCAGGATTGATTGTGTATTCATAGTGCTTGATGCGTACCAAAAACCCTATATAGCACTAATCATTGATCTTGTTTGAATGGCCGATAGCACTAAAATTTTGGGATTGTGAATGAGCATGATTTTAGTGCTTGATTTCAATGCAAAAATCTTCTATGGCACTAACACTTAAGCTCATTTTGGAAGGATGATTGGCAAGTTGGGATTCCATTGCACATGGATGGAGTCAGCATTGTAATAATTACAATATCTGGCTATTTAGAGCAATTCCATTTTATTTGATTAAAATTGTACAATCCCTAGCTCTTAGCTTGGTCTAAAATACATTTTTTTTTCATTTGAGCTAGCGTTAGTCAACTTTTGGGTGCTTCGCAAAGGCAAGATTTAGCTTTCAAGAGCCACTTCATTTCATTAAGAGCTGGATGATTTCTAGCTTTACCTAAACTTTCATATTTCATTTGAGCTAGTTATTAATCAACTTTTGATTATGCATGAGATGATTTTACATTGCAAAATGTGCTTAAGCATTGTCCCTCTCACTTTTGATGTGTGTGCATGCATTTGCTACTAAAGAACACCACGTGTGTAACCCATGGCACATTTTCCCCTAGGATTTTTTCCCTTTGGCAAATTTGGGTATGTGAGACCCTAAAACTAGGTTTTCAATAAAGTTTTTTGTGTTTTTTGGTTTTCAATAAACTGTTTTTTAATCTTGTTTTTTCATTAATGCTTGCTTCAAAAAGATTGGCTTTCAATGAACGAATCAAAAGGCCTCTCTACCAAAGTGGATGCTTTACTTAAGGATGCTCAAAAGAGCATAAATAGGTGAAATCCTTCCAAGACGTTGCTCTTGTTCTTATCTCTAAATCTCCTTGCTTGTTTGATTAAGTGAATTTTCTTCTAGCTATGGCTCTTGTCATTCCAAAAGCTAGGCATACACTAATGTTCCAACACTTTGTTTTATGAAAACTAAACTCATTAGAAATTGTTATCTCTACATCTCCTTACTTATTTGAATAGATTAATTTGCTTCTATGGGTTCTTGCCATTCCATAAGCTAGGTATACACTAAAGTTCCAACACTTGGCTTCATGAAAATTAAACTCGTTAGAAATTTGGTTTTATTTGTGTTAACCATAGGTAATTGACCTTGACCTTATGTTAATATAGGTTCATTTCTTGCTAGTCTTAGACTCCTATTGATTGCCTTAATATTCCAATCATTTCTAACATGACCTAGGACTATGATTAGGCTTTCTTCCCTTAGTCCATTTCCCATAAGCATCTTGCATTATGGAATCAATAAACAACACCAAAAATAAACAAATGAATCAGAAAGTGTCCAGAAAGAGTAGCAAAAATGGGACTAGACACATTGAAAATCAAGTTTATATGTTTGTGTTTATGCTAGGCCTACACCTTATTGGTACTCAACAGGCAAAGAGAATCACCTTCTCTCGCTTGTTCAAGGCCCTAAATCGATTCCTTGGGCTGATAGGGTTTAGTCGTAGCCTTGATTGGAGCACCTCCTTAAGGGTTCAAGGAGGCAAGAGTTGTAGCTTGACTTGCCTTGGGGTCCTCCCCTTGTGATGTGCTTTAATATTTTCTATGAAAATCCTAAAATACAAATCTTCCATGAGCTTCATTAGAGGTTAAGTGATAGTGTACTAGCGGATTTTGGAGCTTGTTTGTAACCCATAGACATGCATAGACTTGGTTGTTGTATTTAGAACGATCATATGGTTTTTAGACTATTAGGTTTATGAACTTACATTAGCCTAGTGTCATATTTGATCCTTATGTTACATGCATAAATTTGAATTTTTTTAGTGTTTTAATCCCATAATAGTTTAGGTTTTTTCTTGTTGTATGTGGTTTAGCCTTTGGCCATGAGTGGACCCATCTTTTGGAAGGAAATTTCACTTTTCATGATCTTTCATTGCACTTCATGTGCTACGTATAATTGTTGGCCTTTGGTGCTTACAAATTTCTTTATATCTTGTCAGCTCAACATTCCTCCAAGGACGTTGTTAGCATGCAAACAAGAAGGAAAATAAAAACCTCTATAGCCTTGCACACACCACATCATCGGAAAGAAACACCGTAAAGCTGCAAAAAACACCCATTTCGAACACCTATAAAGTCGGGTGGGAAATAGCTCTAACCCAAACCATGATTAAAATTGCTGGAAACCCAAGACCATAAAGATGAAGCTTGTGTTGTGTATATCTCTGTAGAGTATCCATATGATTGATTCCGATAATAGACAAGAGAGTTACAAGCTTTTGAAGATAGGAGTCTCTCCAAAAAATCCAAAAAAACAAGTCTCTATAAGAAACGAGGGGTGTGCACGGAATTGTAGCTATTAATATGGTGGCTTTCTTATCTTTTATCCCCAAGGTTTTTCTCTCTCTTCTTAGCCAACAAGGTTCTCTCCTTAGGCACCTTTTAATTGGTCCAATTTTGGCCTTTTTTGGGTGAAAAATGAGTTGTCGGTGACCCTTTGACCAAGGAATGGGGTAGGACACTTGCACCTTTTAATTGTCCAATTTTGGCCTTTTTTGGGTGAAAAATGAGCTGTCGGTGACCCTTTGACCAAGGAATGGGATGGGGGCAAGTGTCCAGGGACCAAAAAAGTGGCCAAGCGCATGTCCATGCAGTGGGAACTTAAAAAGTGCACCATCTCCTTCCTCATGAGCCCACGAGCCCCATAGCCAAGCCTTGAGAGAGCTCTTCTCACTTTTGATACACTATAATGGGCACCCAAAGTGCCCTATATACTCCCCACTTTCCTCTTTCCTCTTCTCATGTGATATTACTCCCATGCCACATGGCAACTTCCTCAAGCTTCCCAACATCCCGAAAAAATTTTAGCTTCTCCCAAAGAATAAGAGGACTTCTCGGACAATTTTCCTCGAGGCATAACTTACTGCTCCGGTCAGCGAATGATGCACAGTGACACATGGCTCAAAGCCCATCACCTCGGCTATCTCCAAAAATGTAAAACTTCAGCATTTCTAATATTAGACCCCCAAGTTGGACCAATCGCCCTTGTCACATGCACTCGTGCAATCACCTTCTAAGTTAAGACCGCCCACTTCGGATGCTCATAACTCATGATGTACAAGTCTGATTCACAAGATATAAGGCACGAGTGAAAATACTTATTAAAAAACATGTTTTGGAGTCTCAAACAACCCAAAATGTCACCCATTCAAGCTTGGGAAAATCACATCTTTGTACAAGGTTTTTTACATGGTCACTTCCAAAACTTGCAGGGCTATGTACACATATATACATGAGGCTAGTGGGAAAGATTTTTGGCATGACTTAGTGACATTATGCTCATCCAAAATTTTCCTGAAATAGTTTGCCAAGCCCCCCTTAGCTACTTGATCATTCATGATAAGTAGAGGTTCCTAGGATGAAAAACTATTGCATCTCATCCCCAGAAACCTCGCCCACATTCTCAAATGTTTCCACATTGTCTTCCTCTATTGATAACATCTCATTTGTCACAATTGTCATCAACGTGCCAAGTAATTTTGCAATCTATAACCATTAACATGATATTTATGTTGTGCACCACTCAAATCAGCCAACTGATATGTGTCATTATCAAACTTCTTTACAACAGTAAAAGGACCTTCCCATTTAATTTGAAACTTCTTCTGAAAGGTATTGTCTAGCTTACTATTGTAGTGCAACACCAAACCACCCTTTTCAAAAATTTTTTCCTCCTTTAGTTGAGCCTCCTTTGATACTTCCTCATAGTAGCTCAAAGCTAAAACTCGGTCCAATTGCAAAAATTGTAAATCCAACAGTATTTTCTGCCAAGCATTTGTTTGCTCTTCATCTCCCAATGACAATAACTTGGGTGCAGGCATATCCACCTCAAATGTAAATCCAACAATCTTTTTTTCCAACCATTTGTTTGCTCTTCATCTCCTAATGACAATAACTTGAGTGCAGGAATCTCCACCTCAAATGGCAATAAAGCTTCCTTGCCATAAACCAAGTGATAAGGAGAAAATCTTATGCTCGTTTTGATAGCAGTTTTGTAGGTCCATAATGCGCATGGCAACTCTGAATCCCAAGTTTTCCCATGTGTTTGGGTCATCTTTGTCAAGATCTTTACCAACTCTCCATTGAATCTTTCATTGAGACCATTGCATTGATAATAAGGAGAACTATACATGTGCTATATATTGAGCTTTTTGCATAAGAAATCAAACAGCTCTCCTCTAAATCCTAGTCCTCTATCAAAAAGTAGCTCTAGGGACACACAAAATTTGCAGCATATATGATCATAAATAGATTTCCCCATCTCCTTACTGGTAATTTGTTTGACAACCTTGGCTTCTTCCCATCATGACAAATAATCCACTACTTGCCATCAGAATGTAGGTATTTCTTTTACTAGTCATAGATAAGGGTCCAATAGCATTAAGACCCCTTTTTTCAAACACATCAAAAGCTAGAACTATTTTTTGCAATTCAGGCTTCAAGATTCTCTTTCCCATCCTCTAGCAAGGCAAACACGACTTGCACCAATGATTAACATCCCATTGAATGCTTGGCCATACATAGCCTTCTTTGCATAATTTTATGCAACATGATTTTCATGGCAAAATGGCCTCCATAAGATCCCTCTTAATTTTCTTCCAAGATTTTGTCTCTTCTTTCCAAGGCACGCGACACAAAACCACATCACTTCCTTTCATGTACAACACATCATCAAGCATTTTGTATTTCTTGGCTTTCCTTATGAACTCATACTTTTTGGAAGATGGTAAACCTTCAGGTAGGACACCTCTCAATAGAAAATCCACTTCCTTTGATAATATTTCCCTCCCATGATACAAAGGAGCGTTTGCCTTTAGCACAAACACATAAGTGATCATTTCTTGGGCAGCATCATGAGCTTTCTCATTTTGAGACCTTTCAATATGCTGCAAACTCCATGCTTCAAAATTTTTGAGCAAGACTTTCACTTTGGAGCATAAACTTTTCAGTTTGGGGTTCTTATTCTTCCATACTCCCAATACTTGCTTCACCACCAACAAATCATCTCCTTTAATTTGCAAGCATCTAATTCCCAACTGTAAGAAAATATGCAAACCACCTTCAAGAGCCATGTATTCTGCTTCATTGTTACTTTTTGCATCAAGTTTCAACCCTTGCTTTCTCATAAGCTTCCCTTGGGCATCATAAATGACAATGCCTCCTGATGCAGCATTATGAAGTCTCCGATAAGAACCATCAAAGTATAAAGTGAAGCATTAGAGATGGCAAGTGTCTCGAACTTCTTTTTTCGCACCACCTCTTCTTTAACCAAAATAGGAGTGTCTTTATAAGTGAGAAGATCTGCCAGGGTAGCTCAAGTACTCTCCTCCACCAAAAAGGTGAACTGAAACTCCCGAAGCTCAATAACCCATATCATCACTGTTTTTGATATATTTGAATATTGAACAGCTGGGGAAGCAATGAATACTTGGTAAGAAAGGTGAATGACTTTTGCAGCAAGTAGTGTATGAATCGCCTGCAAGCATAAACCATACAGGTTATCACCAATTCAATTTCAAAAAAATCTCTTTCATGAGGAGTCTTCACTCTGGTAGCATAATGAACAGGCTTCATATACTAAGATTATTTTCCTTTTTGCAAAAACATGGCCCCAATGGCATCATCTCCCATTGATGGGTTAACATAAAACCCCTTTTCCCAGTCAGGAGCTTGCATAATAGGTAACGTACTCAAAACCTCTTTAACTTTGTCAAAAACATCATCACAATCACGATACCATGCCAAGGGATCATTCTTAACTGTTTGCTACAATAAATACAATAATTGTGATTCCAAAGGTATGAAACGAGACATATATTTAGCCTTCTATATGAAAGTGGCCAACTGTCTGCTGGTATCTTTTGGAGATGACAGTAACAACAAAGCCTCCACTTTCTCTGGGTCTGCTTCAATCCCATTTTTTGAAATCACATGCCCAAGAAGATTCACCCGTGGCTATGCCAAATGACATTTGTTAGGATTGAGCTGACCCCCGCGTTCATCATACCTTGCAAAAGTCATTTCGAGCTTTTGAACATGCTCTTTCCTTGAATTGTATACGCAAAAATCATCTATGAACCATTTGACAAACTTTCCAAGGAATGGGGTAAGAACCCAATCCACTTTCCGTTCAAAAGCTCTAGGCCCAATGGTCAACCCAAAAGGAAGGCAACAAAATCAGAAACAACCCTATGGCGTAATAAAAGTAGTCTTTTTTTGGTCTTCGGGAGCAAGGATAAGTTGAAAATATCCTGAATAACCATCACAGACATTGTATCTTTCAAAACCGGCCACTGCATCTAAAAGTTGATCAGTGAAAGGCAAAGGGTAAGGATCTTTCTTAGTCACTGCATTTAAAGGCTTGTAATCAACACAAACCCTCCGATGCCCATCTTTCTTTGGAGTGATTACTATAGGGCTCACCCATTCAGCATTATCAACTGGCACAATGAACCCTGCATCCAGTATTTTATACACTTCCTCCTTTAAAGCATTCATCTTCTCCTTACCCATCCTTCTTAATTTCTTCCGTATTGGCTTTGCCCCTTCAACTAACTCGATCTTCATAGGATCCCCAAAAAAAACCCTTATTTCTTGATATGAGGTAATGAAAAGATTTGGAAACATGTCCAACATTGCTAAGTAATCCCTTCTTTCTCCTTGTGTCAAATCATTACTCATCATATTTTGAATTAACTCTTTCTTCACTGGCAATTTTGTTTTGGTTGCATCAACTCTTCCAGTTGCTCTTAACAGCTTGAAGCATTTATAATCCCTGATAATTGCAGCACTTCACTAATTTCTCTATGTTTCTCATCCAACAACAAAAATGACACTTCATCCTCATCACTGGAACTCAAAGGAGTGCTACTTTCTAAGTCTTCAAAAATATCATCGCTAGTAGTTTTGGATTCATCATTCTCACTCACATCTTCAAGTGCCATAGGTTGTTTTGTAGTCAAATCAAACACTCTCTTTTCACCCTTCTTGCCATGCACACCAATTGTGCCCTTGCCCCACTTGCACACCACCAACAGCTCTCAACCAAGGTCGTCCCAAAATGAGAGAAAAAGCTCCCAAGCCAGCTAGCATAACATGAAAGTTTACCATAATCTTCACGATAAAGACTTCAAATTCCAAATTCGTTATCATTCCCAGACATTTCACTTTGGCATGGTTTGCTAGTCGAATTCAAAACCCAGAGCTTCCGCATGTAATGAGACCCAGTCTCTCGACACATGACTGTGTGATTACACAAACTTGGGAACCTCCATCAATAAGGCTTCTCCCAGGTCCACACCTTTGTGCAAAGCGTTCACTACATGAAAGATGTCGGGTAACTCTCCCACAGACAACACTCTGACTTGTCCATGCTTTGGCTCTTTCTCTGGATTCACTAATGACTTCCATTTCCTTTTAAGTTTGGGCACCATATTCATCAACTGTCCAAAAGTGCAATCTACTTTCCTCCCAATCAGGTCTTCCTTTAAACTGTAAGCTGTTTGACCTTCTCCCAAAGGCAAATTTGCCAGTTCAAATCATCTACAAGGTTTTCTCTTCCTCTTGGCTTCGCATCTTCACCCTCTTTCTCCTTCCCTTTCTTTATGCTAGGCCCTAGCGCAGCATAGCCTTCCCTCTCTCTTTTGTCCACAGGCAACACATTTGCTTCTTTTTTTTCAATCCGCACAATACCCACATGACCACCAAAGGTTGAGGCCTGATTTTCCTGTTTAGCACCCTAATATCCTCGTATATCCAATGCATAATCATTATCCCTTTTGGGAATTTGCTAGGGGAGTGGGAACATATCACCTCCCGTCCTTGTTGGCTTTGAACAATAAGTGATGATGTGACCAAGCTTACCACAAGTATAACAAGTAGGAATGAACCTCCTTTGCGGCTCAAAACCACCTTGTCCATTACCCGAATTAGCATTAGGATGATCTTTACATGCATGAGCCATCTCTCTACCACGACCACGATTACCACGACCGCCTCCACCTCCAAGAACACTAAGTCACAATTCCTACATCATGGTCATCATGTGTTGCATATTTTTTTTGTAACTGTTCAGTATTAGCAGCCCTTTGAACATGTTGGCCTCTAGCCTCTGCCCAATTTTCCCCTTTTTGGCCACCATTATTTTGCACAGGGACCGCTTTCCCATACTCATTAAGTCTTTAAGCCTTATATTCCTTCTCTCTGGCGATAGCGATTGCCTCCTCGAAGGTGGTGGGCCTTTTCAGTTTTATTTTGAACTTCAGACTTTCTTTTGAGTTGGCCACAAAATGGTCCTTCTTTAACATAGATGGAGGGATTTCATTTCCCAAAGCTCGGGCCCATTTATCCCATAAACGAGTGAATTTCATGACAAAATCGTCAACACTCTGATTACCCTTTTGAGTGTACCCCAAAATTTCATGCCAAACTTCATCAAGTACTTCAATGGATCTATATTGTGCTAGGAAATCTTGCTTCACACGATTGTAATCCAAAACTACCCCTAGATTTTGTGTCTGCATCAACTCCTCATAATTGTGTAACCAAACTTTTGCCTCATCCTGTAAACTATTTTGCAGCAGCCGCAACAATATAGCTTGGTCTAGTATATTTCGCAGTAAACAATTGACTTCTAAATTTTCAATAAAAGTTTGTGCATTTTCATTAGGCAATCCATGAAACTGTGGGAACTCGTCTGCCATGTTCGATTGCTACAAAAACACTTACAATGTCATGTTGAAAGCTCAAGGGATGTCGATGGATCTCTCCAGTACCTAATCCACCTCACACTGGGTAACCGGGCCCCCAGTGCTTGGCTTCACAAAATCTCATGACCCTCCAAAGGCTGCAATCCAATCATACGATTGCCTCAAGTGCTTTCCACAATTTTCACATATATAGGTGGTTGTTCATAAGGACCCACATCCCTTTTACATTCACTTCCTACAGAATATCCATATTTCACAAGAATTAGAGCATGGGAGCACTTGCTCCTCCGTGGGGGCACCAAAATGATGTTAGCATGTAAACAAGAAGGAAAATGAAAACCTCTATAGCCTTGCACACACCACACCATCGGAAAGAAACACCCATCTTGTACATAGTATGAGTCAGTTGTATTAACTCTTGTATATACCATGGTTTTATGAAAATGACATGCTTTGTGTAGTTCAAATGGGATGGTTATAGTAATTGTCGGATTTTTGTTTTCATTCTAAGTTTTGAAAGTATGTAGATTAGAAAAATTTCATGACAACACAAAATTATTTGTTATCACTAAAAGATCTTCATTAATTAAAAACCCAGGGTAATGCAAAAAGCCTCTACACTCCCACCCAAGAGAAGAAACTACTACTAAAACAGGTTCAACTCCCAACTTTCAAGGGAGAGGGAACCAACTTAGAACGTGATTCCGAAGCCTGCCTCGGCGCCATGGATGATTATTTCTTGGTATCAGGAACTGCTTCAAAAAATCAGGCAATGCTAGGAATGTTTCGACTCACTGAAGATGCTAAACTCTGGTAGAAACAATACTGTAGAGATAATCCTTCCATTAGTCCATCATGGGAAAGAATGAAACAGGCAGCGAAAGAAAGATATCTTCCTCCGGCTCATCAAGCTATCAAAATGAATGAATTTTTTGCCCTCAGACAGTTAGGGCTTACTTTGGAAGAATACTACACCAAATATGTGTCTTTACGATGTTATGCACCACCAATGAAAATGGAACAACAGATTGCTCGTTTCTGTCAGGGTCTAAACAAACCTTTAAGTACCCGTTTAGAAGCTATGAGACCCACATGTATTCAAGATTCTCTTCTCAGAGCTAAACAGCTTGCAGATGAAGGAAACCCCCCTGCAAGGAACTATTATAAGTACAATAACTTTAGAGGAAGTACAAGGGGAAATTTCAACCAAGGAAATCAACGAAGGGCAGTGAAAGTTGCAGCCACTATAGAGCAGACTTTTCCAAATATCAGATGTTACGAATGCAATCGAATGAGGCACTACAGGAGCCAATGCCCCGAGGGGAAAAATCCCCAAGTTGTTGCTAGAACCACTCCTTAGACTCAAATAGGCCAAGGAAATAATCAAAGAGGTGGAGGAAATAGAGGACGAGGTAGAGGAAGAGGTAGAGGAGCCAGAGCTTATGCTGCAGTAGGAGAGCTAACCTTGATGGATGAAGAAGACGAAAGAGCTACTCTTTTTGCCGCCATTGATAACCCTGGAGCTCAGCAACATTATACTATCATCCAAACCACTGCAAACAGAGAAGGTAAAAATTTGAGCTACTTATAGATTGTGGCAGCACACACTCTTTTCTCCTTCTCTCCCCTAAATGTTTAAGGAAACTTAAATTGAACCAATATCCCACCAAGAAATTATTGGTAGAACTAGCAAATGGGAAAGAGGTTCTATCTCAATTTACAGCCGGGGAAGTTGAGTTTGAACTAAGAGGAACCCTTACTTCATCTTACTTTCGAACTCTACCAGTAGGAATCTATGACGGTATTCTAGGAATGGATTGGTTAATCCAAAATCAATCCCATATTCACTCTGCTTAAGAAAACCTATCCTTCAAAAATCAGTTAGGTGAAGAAACGTTAGTACAAGGATCAAATGGGAAGCCTAAGGCTCATTTAGTTAAGGCCGACTTCTAAAGGGATTACGCAAGGGACAACAGATCTTTGTAGTAAAACTTAATAAGGCTGATGATTCAAGGGACAACACAACTCTAGAATGGCTTAAGAAATTTTTGGATATATTTCCGGAAGATCTCTCAAATTTACCTCCTCCTAGGGACATAGACCATGAAATAGAAACCTTTCTAGGTAGTGAACCAAATTCAAAAAGATCCTACAAAATGTCCCTCCCTGAAGCTATTGAATTAGAAGAATAGCTTCGTCAGCTTATTGAACAAGGATTCATAAGACCAAGCATTTCACCCTGGGGAGCGCCTGCTCTATTCCAAAAGAATAAGGATGGATCTCTACACCTCTGCATCGATTATAGGGGACTTAACCAGGTATCAGTAAAGAATAAGTATCCTATTCCTTGCATCAACAAATTAATTGAAAGATTACATGGAGCCAAGGTATTCACAAAAATTGATCTCAGATCAGGTTACCATCAAATCCGGATTAAGGAGGCAGATATTTACAAAACTGCATTCAACACCCGGTATGGGCATTATGAGTTCATCGTGATGCCTTTTGGTCTTATGAATGCTCCGGCTACTTTTAAACGTCTCATGCAAGATATATTCAGAGAATATCTGGATGATTTTGTGTTGGTATTTTTTGACGATATCTTGGTATATTCCAAAGATGAAAAAGAGCATGAAGGCCATATACGTAAAGTACTTCATCTTCTACGCCAACATCAGTTGTATGCCAAGATGAGCAAATGTGTGTTCTTCACGCCAGAAGTTAGTTATCTTGGATTTGGAATCTCTGTAGACCCCACAAAGATTAAGGACATAATAGATTGGCCACAACCCAAGACGGTCAGTGAGATTCAAGGATTCTTGGGCATTACAGGATGATATAGAATCTTTGTCAAAGATTCTGTAGTCATCGTCGCATCCTTGACGCAGCTACTTAAAAAGACAGCCAAACTTACATGGAAAAAAGAACAGGAGGAATGTTTCCTCAAACCCCGGGGGATTCACCATGGAAAATTTACCTCACCATGTAAGTGCAGGGGAGGGGGTTTTTTTTACAAGTTGCATAAGCGTATAAGTTAGCGGCATGCCCCCTAATTTATCTCCCAAGCTTAAAAATAGGGGGGGGGGGGGACGTAAAAGAGTGAGAAAAGGAAAAAATGAGAGGAATTTTTTTTGTTTCCAAGTCATGGCTTCCCAAAAGAGTCTTCCCTTGAGCTTGTGAGTCAATAGCTACAAAGATACATGCAAGAACTAACACTACTTTCTATCAATTGCTTGTTTTGTGAATATAGTTCATTTGTTGAGGGATGAAAGCTATAAAGAGTTTGTATAGATGCAAATTTACATGGAGAACCTAGCAGAGCTTTCTAAGCATGTTTTTTGAGTAATTTAGATGGGTCAAAATTGGACGAGTAGCTAGAGTGCAGGCTGAACGGGCACATAGTTTGAAATTCAAACTAAGACCATTAAGGGTACATCTAGTTATCAACAAAAGTGGTTCTTTAGTACATTTCCAATCAATATGATGCACGCTCTTGGACTAATTTTACTCAGTTAGATCATGTGAGACCTAAAATTTATATGTAAGATAGAGGTATGATAGTTTTTTGCATTGATTGTCGTATAAGCGTAGAAAGGGAGTCATATTCCCTAATATGAGTCGTATATAGGGGTTTTATCAAATTTTTCCGCTCGCAAGTGGCATACCATTTTATATGTAGAGTGAATTCCCCGAGCCTCAAACTAGCAAGATCTCACATCAGCCCCTGTACTCAAACTTCCTGACTTCACTCAAGAGTTTGAAGTAGTAACAGATGCCAGTGGTCTTGCTATATGAGGAGTCTTAAACCAAGAAGGAAAACCAGTCGCCTTTACTTCTCGAAAATTAAGAATCCACGAGCTGAATTGTCCAACTCATGATCTGGAACTCCTAGCCGTCATCCATGCTCTTAAACTATGGAGGCACTATCTTCTAGGAGGAAAGTTTCAATTAATCACTGATCATCAGAGTCTAAAATGGATTTTTTCACAAGCAACACTCAACATGAGGCAGAGAAGATGGATAGAACTCTTATAGGAATATGATTTTGAAATAAAATATAAAGCAGAAAAAGAGAATGTGGTTGCTGATGCCCTTAGCCGTAAGGTTTTTCTTGGGGCCATTTCCACAGTCGACAATCCAATCCTAAACAAGGTTAAGGAAGCCTCCCTAGAAGATGAGGATTATCAAAAACTCCTACAGGTTATCAATCAACAGGACCTAAAAGAGAAAGAGAAAGACAGAATCAAGGATTCTTCACTTGAGGATGGGCTTCTCTATTATAAGTATCAGCTTTATGTTCCTAAGAATCCAACATTAAAGGAGTTAATCCTTTATGAAGGACACAACACTCCAGTTGTCGGCCATCCTGGCTATGCAAAGACCATTAATTCCATAAGGAAAAGCTATTTTTGTCCAAGAATGAAAGGGGATATACTTCGCTACATCAAACAATGTCTTTCATGTCAAAGGATTAAGGCTGAACGAGTAATGATGCCAGAAAAACTTCAACCTCTGGACATTCCTCAAATGAAGTGGGAACTCATTAGCATGGACTTTGTAACAGGCCTTCCTACCATTCAAGGGGGTTACGACTCCATTAATGGTGGTAGTGGACATGCTGACTAAAGTATCTCATTTGATGCCTGTGAAAAAAACTTACACTATATCAGACATAAGTCGTTTATTTATCAAAGAGAATTTTAGATTACACGGACTTCCTAAGAGAATAGTCAGTGATGACTGAGATGCAAAACTTACTTCAAAATATTGGAAAGCTTTATTTGAATCCTTAGGTACCCAGCTATGTTTTAGTACAGCCTATCACCCTCAGACGGATGGCCAGACGGAAAGAGTGAATCAAGTTATTGAAGACATCCTTAGAGCCTACTGTAGTAGAGAACCCCGAAAATGGATACAATTTCTTCCTCCGGTGGAATTCGCTTATAATTCCTCATTCCATAAAAGCATTGGGATGTCACCATTTATTGCTCTTTATGGGCATGAATGTATATCACCCCTAAACTTTTCTGACTCTACTACAAGAGTAGAAGCTTCAAAACAAATGTTGGAGGAGATGGATGCCCAAACCAAAGCCATACGACAGAAAATTCACGCAGCTAAGGACCGCCAAAAACATTATGCTGATAAAAAACGGTGTGATCGGTTTTTCAAACAAGGGGATAAAGTATTCCTTAGGGTACAGCCAAAGAGAAGAAATTTATCCTTGGGAAAATACAAGAAACTAAGCCCCAAATATTGTGGACCTTATGAAGTGATTAAAGTAATCAATGATCAAGCTTACAAATTAAAACTACCTGAACACCTCAAGGTCCATAATGTATTCCATATCAGTCTTCTAAAACCCTACATCCCAAATCCCAATCACACTCTAGACGAAGAACAGATTGTGATGTAGAAGCAAGAAATTCTTGAACTCCAACCAGATTGTATTCTCGATACTAGGGAAAGAAGTCTGCGAAACAGAGTAATCAGGGAACGTTTAGTAAAATAGAAGGACTACCCCACTGAAGACGCCACATGGGAGGACGAAGCATCACTTCTCAAAGATTTTCCTAAGTTCGGTTGAGATAAGGACATCTCAAGTCCTTAAGTTGGGGTGATTGTAAGGTTTCCAGTTTCTAAAACCTTAGGAATTGTACAAAGACTGTTCAAATTAACTTGGCTATTGAGAAAACACTGTAGAATAATCCAACTATGGCTTATATTGGTATTTTTGGAACCGTAACCAGAGCTTTACTATGGTTAGAATTTTTCAGAATCAAATTCCGATAAAATCTGGAAAAGTTACGGGCTCTGAAAGGTTACACTAGGAATTTAATTAGATAAGTAAAATTGAATGGTTTTAGTAATTATCATTGCTAAAGACTTTTTTTAATCCTAAAGTTCTAGAAATTGCAGACATTTCCAATTTTAAAAATTAAAAATCAGAGAAAATAGCATAAATCGATTCTGAAAGCCGGGGAGGTTGTGTGGAGCCTGCCCGGGACAAAATAATCAGCAGGTGATGCTAGTTGAAAGTTGGGGGCTTGCTTGAGGTGCTAGAACTTGCCAGAAACAGCCTAGGGGCACTGAAAAGCTATAAAAATACCCCCTTCCTTCACAAAAAATTAGACTCGGAGCCTTGGTAAATTCTCTCTTATTTAGAGGGACCTCTACGCAGAAATCACTAGAGAGCAAAGCCCTAGTTGGTAAATCAAGGTTAATTAGCACTAACCTTTTTTAATTAGTAGAACTATGTTAACATATTTATATTTTTCTTAATTAATTGAAGATTAAACCTATGTATACTCTAAAATTCTCTCCTAATTCAAAATTCTCTGCTTATTATTGAGATTTAGCTTAGAAACACTAAGCTAATTAATTATTATATATATGACGATTGAAATTACTCATTTTAACCATAAATGAATGATATTTATACTAATTAAATTTAGATTAAGATGAGATAATTATGAGAGCTTTGTTAGAGTGTTATTATGCTAAAAAATTATTTTTTAATTTTTTTAGTAATTTTTGTAATTATTTAAGCAGAATTACACTGTTTTTAAGAGAAAAGTAAAGAGAGAAATGATGAAATTAATCCAAAAAGCTTTGAAATAATTATCAAAAGTAAAATACATCTTAATAAACTCGTGATAATTATCTTAATCTCAAATAATTAGTTTAACTAATTATCTCAGCTCAATTGCACTATTTTTAAGGGAAAATAAAAAGGGAAAAATAAAAAACTAATCCAAAAAGCTTTGAGATAATTATTAGAGGTAAAATACATATTAAAAAATCCGTGATAAATATCTTAATCTCAGATAATTAGTTTAACTAATTATCTCATCAGAGAAACATTGTTTTTAAGAGAAATTACAAGGGGGAAAATAGCAAAATAATCCAAAAAGCTTTGAGGTAATTATTAGAGGAAAAACACATCCTATGAAACCCGTGATAATTATCTAAATCTCAGATAATTATTTTAAATAATTATCTCAAAAGAAAAATACTTTTTAAGAAAAAATAAGAAGGAGAAAATAGCAAACTAATTTAAAAAGCTTTGAGATAGTTATGAGAGGTAAAATATACATCTTAAGGAACCTGTGATAATTATCTTAACCTCAGATAATTAGTTTAACTAATTATCTCAGTAGAATTACACTGTTTTTAAAGAAAAATAAAAAGGAAAAAATAGCAAACTAATCCAAAAAGTTTTGAGATAATTAACCAAAGGTAAAACACATCCTAAGGAACCCATGATAGATATCTTAGTCTCAGATAATTAGTTTAATTAATTATCTCATAAGAGAAACACTATTTTTAAGGAAAATTACAAGGGGAAGAATAGCAAACTAATCCAAAAAGCTTTGAGGTAATTATTAGAGAAACAAAACATCTTATGAAACTCGTGATAATTATTTTAATCTTGGATAATTAGTTTAACTAATTATCTCAAAAGAAAAACACTATTTTTAAGGAAAAATAAAAGGAGAAAGTAGCAAACTAATTTAAAAATCTTTGAGATAATTATCAAAAGTCAAATATATTTTAAGGAACTCGTGATGATTATATTAAAATCAAATAATTAGTTTTACTATTTATATCAGCAGAAAAACACTTTTTTCAAGGAAAAATAAAAAGGAGAAAATAGCAAACTAAACCAAAAAGCCTTGAGATAAATATTAGAGTTAAAACACATCTTAAGAAACTTGTGATAAATATCTTAACCTCAAATAATTAGTCTAACTAATTATCTCATTAGAAAAACACTATTTTTAAGGAAAAACAAAAGGGGAAAATGGCAAATAAATCCAAAAATATTGAGATAATTATCAGAGGTAAAATACATTTGAGGAACTTGTGATAAATATCCTAACCTCAGATAATTAGTTTAGATAATTATTTTCACTAAAAGTAACCGATTTTGTGTATAAATCGGAGAAAGGAAATTAGTAAATGAATTTATATAATTACCAGAGGTCATAAATCACTCCTGAAGGTTGGAAAATTTACCTTAGCCTAAATATTTAGTATAACAAATTACTATCGGCTAATATTGCCTAAATTAGACCATAAATATATAACGAAAAGTTATAAATCAATTTTATGAGTTAGTCAAAAAATTCTTAGAGATATAACATATCAAATTCCATCTAGGATACATAACCCACTAGCAGATAGGTAACTCATAATTTACTGAGGCCAAAAATAGGATGTTCTTGGAATATAAACTACGGAGAAATACAGTAAAATAACTCCAATAATTATACGATAATTATGGGAGAATACTAATAGTACAAGGAAGCTACATGAGAAATATCTCATCCAATAATTAGCAAGGATACCTATTTATTCCAAAAATCCTTATTTTTGGATAAAAAGGAAGAAAAGAGATTAGTCATTTAATCCTCTAATCGATTAAGTCCTTTTATAAAGGCTACCAATATGGCTCCAAAGAGAACAAGAGGAAATCCTCTTTCCGATGAAGAGGATACTATCAAAAAAAGAAATAAAGCCACTCATGACCATGAGGCTGGGCCAAGTCATAGGCCTACGGAGGAAAGTCCGCAGGCACCATCACAGCAGCACATGGCTGACCAGTCTCACAGATGGATTTCCATTTTGTTCACTTAAGTCTTTAATTAGATTAAAGTTCATTTCTAAATTAACATTGCATACATAAGGGTTAGGAAGGATTAACTGGCCATAAACGGAAGATAACTTCCAAGAAACCAACGAGCAATGGTTGTAAATAGGAAAGAAATGATTGGGTTACGACTGATTGACCTAGGAAATAAATGTTTGATCATCCTTAAGACAACTTGTCTCAAGACACCTCTGATTCCTTGGAATATTTTACTCTAGGTAATGAGTAATGATGGCGATTTCGCCATGGATGAGTCGGTTTCCTCAGTGTGCGTGGAGTCTTTACCCCATGCTTGTTTGTGCTTATGGATATTACTTAGGATATTGAGTTTATCCTAAAGGAACCGCCCGGTTGTATGGGTAACCGGTTGACGTACGGGCGCCCGGACTTTGGGTGATGTCTTTTTCCACCCCAAATAAGGAATGGGTGACATTTTTTCACCCCTGTATAGGTGGTATTGAGACAAGCCAATACTGGTCAGAGATACTCCAGAATGACAATACCTTGTCTTAAGTCTAAAGATGTTTGTTTGCTAAAAGAATGTTTTCTATACTATTTTCAAGGGCTGTCTTAATGAAATTCAGTTATGAAAGTTAAAAGAAATCATTGTTTTAATTGTAACAAGAATGTGGTAGTACTTAAACAACAAAAGAAACATGTGTGAGTGCGGGGTGGTAAGTGGGGATTGACTAAGGTTGTCAATCATGGACAGGTGGACCTGATTAGTCAGGTAACTATCCATTCCCACGCACTAAAAACGTCTAGAAACTTCTCCAATTAGAAGAGGAGTCCACCAGCAGCTGTGCCCTCACATATGTTAGGGGGAAAAAGCGTTGGCTAAGGAAACCTTAATCCAAATGATGGAAGTTATAGGGCCGGAATAGTTTTTTTTATTTCAACTAGTTGTCCCGTTTCCACTGCGAGACAGGACTAGGTCGCCTTCTAGGGCTATAAACCTAAACCATTATTAATGGTGAGGGTGAATTCCCTGGATTCTTTTTGTTTAGGGACTCAGATTTTATTAGGCCTAGAGACCTGTCAAGGATCCCATTCCACTTTTTGGTGTCGGCGAGTTTGGGAACCTCACAGTCTATCATCTTGAAAGTTGCATTCATTTCAGCCTTGAATTTAGTAATGTGTGTCTCATTTGGACCAGTAATCTGCAGATCATCTACATACAAAACCACGATGAAGAATACATCACCCTTGTGTTTGACTTACAGAGTGCTTTAAGTTGGATTGTCACAAAATCCTTGTTTAACCAAATGAGTGTCAGCTTTCTCATACCAAGCAAGAGGATACTACTTCAACCATATAAAGATTTCTTATATTTTCACACTTTCTTGACAACAACAAAAAGCTGCATTACATATATTTCCTCAAATTTATCACCATTCAAGAAATCAATAACAGTGTTTGATTGATATACATTCCATCCAAAGTAAGCTACCAATGCACATTGATGTATAATTCTCTTCACATCCGATGCCTTTCTACTGTTCATAACCTTTTGCAGCAAGTCTATCCTTGTAGCAATCAATCTCACCATCTGGTTTATGTTTCAACATGTAAATTCACATTGTGTCAATAGCCTTTTTTCCAGGAGGCAAATCAAATAAACTCCATGTTTCATTCTCTATAAATGCATCATATTTGGATTACATTGCAGCCATCCAATTTTTTAAATTGTAGGCGTCATCAAAGGAAACAGGTTCATCTTCATCACATAAACTAGAAACAACCAAAGCATAACAATGTGAGGAATATAATGCATAAGGTGAACTTGAGAGAGTATGAATAGACATAGATACATCTAATTTACTCTCACATAGGGTATACACCAACCATTTTGGCATCCCCTCGCCTCTTCATTCTTAGCCCTTTCCACATCATGTACATCTGCATCAATAATAAAAATCAACCAAAAATGTGCATGTGATCAGTAGATGGCTTCTTATCATGTATGCTTTATAAGGATTCATAAACAACCAAATCATAACAATCTAAGACATATAATGCATAATGTGAACTTGAGCAATTATGAGTAGACATAGGTACTGACGAGCGCAAAGCGCGACACGGACCCCGATGACCTCAAAAACGCCAGAAGCCGATCCATGCCGCAAGCCGTCCACGGTGAAGCGAACAAGCGGCACCACCTAGCTTTGAGCGGCTAGGACG